>NC_083709.1:34076071-34384642 GCF_033118175.1 Dama dama
TCCAAAGTTAAAATGGCCTATGATTCTTAATTCCTGAGAAAGAGCAAAGGAGAAATAAACATTTTATCCATAGGCTTGATGTTCTTTGGGAACTGCTCAAGCCTGAGGCCTGACACATAGATAGTATATGGAAGTGTGTGTATGTGTATTGGGGGCAGACTTTCATAATTTCACATAGCCTGCTTCCCCATTTACCAAAAACAATTCCTTTCTAGTCCCTTAAAGAAATGCCCCTGATCTCTCTTTTGTTTTTCTTTTCCTTCTTTCTTTCTTACTATCTCATTCCCTCTTGTTCTTTATTTTAATATTCATTTAACAAACACTGGAGACCTTTACACATTTATCCTTCAGAGATAGCATGATATAGCCACAAGGTTGTAGACAGGATCTATGACTTAATTCTATTGCATACAAACTGAGTAAACTTGGACAAGTGACTCTGAGTCAGAGCACAGAATAGGAACAGCATGTCCTTCCTACTTTACATGAGAACATATTTTGTAAATTGTTTAAAAAAATAGATTTTTATTAACTTGTAAATGCCCCTAGGAGAGGGCACTTAATAAATTAGTCTTTAGAATTTAAGTTTGAATACATTTACAAAATGCATTTGAGGGAATTTCCCTGGTAGTCCAGTGGCTAAGACTCCACACTCCCAGTGCAACGGGCCTGGGTTCAATCCCTGGTCAGAACTAGATCTCATGTGCCGAAATTAAGAGTTCACATGCTGCAGCTAAAGATCCCGCATGCTGCAATGAAGATCAAAGATCCCTTGGGTTGTAATGAAGAACCCAAGCAGCCAAATAAATAAATAATAAATAAATGAGATAAAAACTTTTTTGAAAATAAAATGCATTTGAATTTTCAGTTGAGAGCACAGGCTTGTTAGGATTGGAGTGTGTATTGGGGAGGATACTACAGAAGGGAGACTCCAAGCACCCAGGGAAAGGAGGATTCTCTCAGGAGGAGAAAAGGGGTTCAAAGAGTAGGTGGGGGGCCCACAGAAAATAATTCACCTGCTTTTATCTTCCTGTGGTCAAGCTCTGACTGTTTCTGACCTGAATACACAGTGGATCATGGCCTCCAAGCAGAGCTACTTAGGTTAACAAGGACAGAGGGCACTCATTCTGCAAAGCAAACTGCCATACTCTCGAAACTCCCAAATTGTATGTTCTTGGGGTTATTAGGCCTTGAAGTTGGGAACTGACTTTCTTTGAGTGAGAAGTTGAGTGACTTTCTCAGTGACTGAGCATTTATATATATGTATGTATGTATATATATATATATATATATATATATATATATATTTGTTGTTGTTTAGCTGTTCCATCATGTCTGACTCTTTGTGACCCCTGGACTGTAGCCTGCCAGGCTTCTCTGTCCATCACCAACTCCCAGAGCTTACTCAAACTCATGTCCATCAAATTAGTGATGCCATCCAACCATCTCATCCTCTGTCATCCCCTTCTCCTCCCGCCTTCAATCTTTCCCAGCATCAGGGTTTTTTCCAATCAGTCAGTTCTTTGCATCAGGTGGCCCAAGTATTGGAGTTTCAGCTTCAGCATCAGTCTTTCCAATGAATACTCAGGACTGATTTCCTTTAGGTTTGACAGGTTTGATCTCCTTGCTGTCCAAGGGACTCTCAAGAATCTTCTCCAACACCACAGTTCAAAAGCATCAATTCTTTAGTGCTCAGCTTTCTTTATAGGCAGCTAAGGGAGAGGCAGATGGCAACCCACTCCAGTAGTCTTGCCTGGAAAATCCCACGGACTGAGTAGCCTGGTAGGCTATAGTCCATGGGGTCGCCAAGAGTCACACACAACTGAGTGACTTCACAGAAGGGAGAGGTAAAACAAGAGTGAGTCTTCTGAGTATTCTGAGTCTTAAAAATAATCAGGCAAAAAAAGAAAAAATCAGCCTAAATCAGTCCTCATGACAAATAAACATGTTTTGGTGTGGTAAATTTTGCTCCCCTACTATAGATTTTTTAAGTTCTTGGGAATTCCCTGGTGGTCCAGTGGTTAAAATTCTGCACTTCTACTGCAGGGGGCAGGGGTTCCAGCACTGGTCTGATCCAGCAACTAAGATCCCACGTGCTGTGAGGTAAAGCCAAAAAAAAAAAAATTTCTCAACACAGAAATTCTAACTATATGAGGTGACAGATATATTAACTAACCTTATTGTGGTAATTCTTTTTCAGTATTAACTAACCTTATTGTGGTAATTCTTTTTCAGTATATACATATATAAAATCACTACATTGTATACTTTAAACTTAAACAATGTTATATGTTTATAGTATCTCAGTAACATTGAAAACAAAAAAGATGGGATTCTGAATTCAATGTTTTTTCCCCACGGTATCATGCTGTATACAAAAGAGCTTATTGTAACTGATAAGCTCCCCATACAATAGATTACTATCTTGGAAACCATTTCTTCACTTGTGGGGAATCACTGAGTTTTTCCTAATATAAGCATTAATTACCTGATATAAAGATAAAATAAAAGCAAGAAGCTTCATCTTAATTTCTGTTTGCCTTAATATTATAATTTTTTTTACTTATTTGAAATGTATTCTTCCTGTATTTTATGAAATTTGTAAGGCAATTTATGTCCTTTGTGTGTGGTGGGGAGTAAACTGGATATAAATACAAAACAGAAAGTAAGCTATACTCTAAATTCACTTAATTATATTCACTGAAAGGGAATAAGAATGCTTGAAATTGTGACATCCCAGGATAATTTCCATTTATAAACTCTCAAACCTATAAGGAGATACAAGATGGAGGGGGAAATAAATAAGTTAGATGAGAAATAGACTTGAAATTTGATCAACCTTCTTGCTTCTTCTTGAGTTACCTATTTAAGGGAGAACAGGGAAAGGACCCTGGCAGGCTAAAAGATGTGTTCAGTTGGGCAGGAGGAGAAGGGTGGTCTGTTTGGAAACCAACTCAGGATGAAGTCCATGTGAAAAAGGAATTGCGTTTTCCACCCAAAGGTACTTGGAGGAGAATAAAGGATGGTGGAGTATCAAGTTCAGGGGTGAGTAAGAAGGTAGATTAATTGGGTCATCCAAGTAACTTCCTGTTGGTGACCGGATTGCATGGAGTTTGAACTGTTTGAAATAGAAATCATCTGCCTTCATTACTCATTACTTGTGACCCACTATCTTTGTCTCTGGGCTATGAGAAAGGTGTGCTTAGTCGTTCAGTTGTGTCCGATTCTTTGCGACCCCATGGACTGTAGCCTGCCAGGCTCCTCTGTCCATGGGGATTCTCCAGGCAAGAATACTGGAGTGGGTTTCCATTCCTTTCTCCAGGGGATTGCCCCAACCCAGGGATCAAACCCAGGTCTCCTGCATCGCAGGCAGATTCTTCACCGTCTCAGCCACCAGGGAAGCCACAATGAGAAAGGTAGTTTTATCTAATTTCAAGCTCAGGTAAAAAGAAGAAATGAACAGAGTAATGTTTCCCCTGTGTTTGGATGAGGCTGTCTTGTGACAAGGGAATAGGAAAAGGCACCTGTCTGGGTTGAGATGTTTATCGAAGGACATTATAAAGCTATAAACAAGGTAAGGTATTGTTAGTTTTTGGACAGCTGAAAGGAACCCTAGATGTCATCTAACTCCTACATCTTACAGGCATTGAGGGTCAAGTGTATTTACTGCCTAAGCACACACCAAGTAATGATTAAGTGTCAATCCTACAGTCAGACATACCTAGTGTGAGACCCAGTTCTACTGCTCACTAGTTAGTAACCTTGGGGCTGAGGGCCTCATGGAAGTAAAGAGCTGAGTGGTACAGAGAAGAGCTTGCCAGATGGGCAACCACTCCAGGCAGAGGGAACGAGGGTTTGTCCAGAGAGAGAGAAAGAGGTCTGTGAGGGGGAGAGTGCAGCAGGGAGTGGGGGATACAGGTGGCTGCAAGAGCTAGCGTGGGGAAGGAGGCAGTTGCCCCACTTCTGGAAAAGGAAACTTCAAGGCAGATGTTCTTTTTCCTTCTTTTTTACTATTATTTTGTATCATTAATACACACAGGTTGAGTTGCTACAAACTCTAAGAAATGTGTCTCCTTCAGCAAAGTCTCTTGTACTTCCTAGTCCAGGAAAAAAAAAGATTAGGTGGGACCTGGGATATTACTGGTTCCCTGGAGCCCCTTCTGCCTCCCCTGTGAGCAAAGCTTTCTTGGGCAGAGAGGCTCTGGGTGGGTTAGAAAACAGTAATAACAACTGCCATTTCCATGTACCTGGCATTATTCTGTTGAATGTATCAATTCATGTAATCCTCACAAAAATCTTATGAAGTAAGAACCACTACTTTTTTCTTTTCTCAACTTCTCAAAACTTTAAAGAATAGAAGTATAGCATTTAAAAAATAAAATGTTCAGTTAATGAATTTTCACAAGAACAGACATACGTAACTAGTACCCAGAACAAGAAAATTACCTGCACATGAAAGGCCCCCTCAAAGCCCCATCCAGTCACTAGCCCTCCCCACTCCCCAAAGCAACTACCAGCCTTACTTCTGACAACTTAATTTGTTTTGTATAGTATTATTTGTATGCAGCTTCTTTCACTAACATGGCATGTAGTTACAGGCCTGTTTATTTTCTCAAATTGGTGGATAATATTTATTTTATAAATGAAGGAACTAAGGCAAAGAGCAATTAGGTAACTGGTTCAGATTATTTCCCTGGGATTTGTCTTACTTACCTTGCTACTTAGTCAGTCATGACTGTGGGCAAAATCAGGTAACTTTTCTGAGACTCTTCCTCATTAATAAAATGGAAGTAATTATACCCATTGCACTGAGTTGCCAGATTGTTGTGAGGCTCAAGCAATAAGGAACATATGAAAGCACTTTGTGAAGTATAAAGTGGTGTTACTAAAAAAAAGTATTTTTAAAAATATAGACTCCTGGGCCTCCCCACTGTAGCTCCTGACTCAGTAGACCTTGTGTAGGTGACAGAACATTTAACAAGCACCCTAAGTAATTCTGATGCACTAGTCTGAGACCAACTGTGAAAACCACTTCTATAAAACAAAGGTTCTCAAACTTCCAGAGACTATCAGAATCACCTAGAGGACCTGGGTGTTATTATTGCCCATAGCTCCATGTTCTCCCAGACTCATGAAGATGAAAGAGTAGCAGGTGCAGAATTTGGTGTGCTTTATCCTCTGGGAACTTGAAGAGTCTTGCCCCCAACATTAGTCTCTCAAGCCCTCTCCTTCTCAGGTACAGAAAAGCTTATCCTTTAAGAGGGCAAGTGACTCCCAGGTTTAAAACAAACAGGGTAGGAGGTGGGAGGGAGGGGACATATGTATATCTATGGCTCATTCATGTTGATGTATGGCAGAAACCAACAATATTGTAAAGCAGTTATCCTCCAATTAAAAATAAAATTAAAGAAAGATGGAGGCATATGTAGGTGAAAGGGCAAAAGTCTTCTGTTGCAAAATAAGAGCTCAGACTAGTGAGAAGTAAAAAACAAACACAAAAAAACACCTCACCATCATCACACAGATTTCTGCTGTTTTTACATCAGGATGGGGATAGATTAACAAGAAGAACACTAAGCATCTGCTTAGCGCACCAACAAAAATGGAACAGCAAAAAGAAAAGAAAAAGATAAGTTGAGTGCTTAAAGCAGTGAAAGAGGAGAGTGAAAAAGCTGGCTTAAAACTCAACATTCAGAAAACTAAGATCACAGCATCCAGTCCCATCACTTCATAACAAATAGATGGGGGAACAGTGCGAACAGTGAAAGACTTTATTTTTGGGGCTCCAAAATCACTGCAGATGGTGATTGCAGTCATGAAATTAAAAGGCGCTTGCTCCTTGGAAGGAAAGTTATGACCAACCTAGCCAGCATATTAAAAAGCAGAGACATTACTTTGCCAACAAAAGTCCGTCTAGTCAAAGCTATGGTTTTTCCAGTAGTCATGTATGGATGTGAGAGTTGGACTATTAAGAAAGCGGAGCACCAAAGAATTGATGCTTTTGAACTGTGGTGTTGGAGAAGATTCTTGAGAGTCCCTTGGACAGCAAGGAGATCCAACCAATCCATCCTAAAGGAAATCAGTCCTGAATATTCATTAGAAGGACTGATGCTAAAGCTCAAACTCCAATCCTTTGGCCACCTGATGTGAAGAACTGACTCATCTGAAAAGACCCTGATGCTGGGAAAGATTGAAGGCGGGAGGAGAAGGGGATGACAGAGGATGAGATGGTTGGATGGCATTACCAACTAAATGGACATGAGTTTAACGAAACTCCAGGAGTTGGTGATGGACAGGGAGGCCTGGTGTGCTGCAGTCCATGGGGTCGCAAAGAGTCGGACAAGACTCAGCGACTGAACTGAACGAACTGACTGAAGCATTGAAAATGTCAATACAGCAGGGAAGAGGGGGACATAAAAATTTTGGACTTCCTAATGGTTATTTTATGGTAGTACTGTATTTTGTTTTGAATGACCTGGTGTGTGTAGGAGGGGAAAGAAGACACAATATTTAGTTTTTCTTGCTGGGGGCCTCTCCATGTCTTCAGTCCTGTATGAGGGATACATTTTTTCCATGGATCGGTTTGGAACTTTAAATATGCACAGTATCTCTGTACCTGTAACATCAGTTAAGTAATTAAGGTAAATGCCTTTGAGTGTTTCCCACAGTTCAAACTCTGGAGCTTGACAAACACAGCATGCCTCCAGGCTCTTGCGTACTCACCAGCCGCCTCCTCTTGCTCTAGATTCCAGAGGCCAGGGACCTGGCCCCAGCTCTCCCTCGCACCTCCCACCTCTCCTTTCTCCTATATCTTCCCTGGGAAAGAACTGGGAGGCTGAGACCTCCGGCGATGTCATCAGATACCAGCCCACTCACTCCGGGAAAGGTCCAGAGAACCAACCCCCTACCCGGCTTGGGGCAGTTGCGCACTCACATCATGATTCAAGTCCTTGCTTTTTACACAAGAAAACACCAGGACTCAGATGTTGAAGATTTGTTTCTTAAAAAAAAACCAAAAAGGCAAAGTACTCCCCCAAACAAGTTGAGTTCAGTCGCTCAGTCGTGTCCGACTCTTTGTGACCCCATGAATCCCAGCACGTCAGGCCTCCCTGTCCATCACCAACTCCCGGAGTCTACCCAAACCCATGTCCATTGAGTCTGTGATGCCATCCAACCATCTCATCCTCTGCCATCCCCTTCTCCTCCTGCCCCCAATTCCTCCCAGCATCAGGGTCTTTTCCAATGAGTCAACTCTTCGCATGAAGTGGCCAAAGTATTGGAGTTTCAGCTTCAACATCAGTCCTTCCAATGAACACCCTGGACTGATCTCCTTTAGGATGGAGTGGTTGGATCTCCTTGCAGTCCAAGGGACTCTCAAGAGTCTTCTCCAACACCACAGTTCAAAAGCATCAATTCTTCAGCGCTCAGCTTTCTTCACAGTCCAACTCTCACATCCATACATGACCACTGGAAAAACCATAGCCTTGACTAGTCAGACCTTTTTTGGCAATGTAATGTCTCTGCTTTTTAATATGCTGTCTAGGTTGGTCATAGCTTTCCTTCCAAGGAGTAAGCGTCTTTTAATTTCATGGCTGCAATCACCATCTGCAGTGATTTTGGAGCCCACTATTTTCCATGAAGTGATGGGACCGGACGCCATGATCTTAGTTTTCTGAATGTTGAGCTTTAAGCCAACTTTTTCACTCTCTTCTTTCACTTTCACCAAGAGGCTCCTTAGTTCCTCTTCACTTTCTGCCATAAGGGTGGTGTCATCTGCATATCTGAGGTTATTGATATTTCTCCCAGCAATCTTGATCCCAGCTTGTGCTTCCTCCAGCCCAGCGTTTCTCATGATGTACTCTGCATACCCCCAAACAAAAACAAACAAAAAAGAGCCCTTATCTCTCAACTTAAAAAAAAAAGCCATTTTGGGGAGTGAGGTTCAAGAGGGATGGGGCTTGTGTGTACCTATGGCTGATTCATGTTGATGTAGGGCAGAAACCAGCCCAATATTGTAAAGCAATTATCCTTTAATTAAAAACAAAAAGCTATTTTGCATAGTAAACGTAGGTACCTATCAGACCGCAGGGTTTTAGTCTTGCTGGAAGAGTATATTCTCAAGACCTTTCTGGAAATTCCAATTCAACTTTAAATTAGACAGATGTTGGAGAAACTGACTTTAAAGTCAAAATAGCAACAGGACAGCCCTCCCAACAGGTCTGTCATCCTTTAGAATTTCACAAAACGTTGGAAGTTATTTGTTGGCTATAAATAGCAGTCCAAACGCCATTGTTTCCATTTTTAAAGACAATTCTATTCCCAGAAATGGTGGAAATCAACAGGTTAGTTACGGTGAGTCCCTCGCGGCAACTCCTCCGCTGCCTTTTGGTGGCTGAGTCGTTTACTCGTGTCCGACTCTTTGTGACACCACAGACTGTAGCCCGCCAGGCTCCTCTGTCCATGGGATTCTCCAGGCAAGAACACTGGAGTGGGCTGCCATTTCCTTCTCCAGGGCATCTTCCCGACCCAGGGATTGAACCCGAATCTTCTGAATTAGAGGCGGATTCTTTACAGCTGAGCCACCGGGGCCCCACTTCCTTTTACGAAACTACAAAGCCAGCGTGGGCACCCGCCGCATTTTTGCACGGGCATCCCCAGCACTCCTGATCCTTGCAGGGCCGCCCCCCAAGCCCCGCGGGCCGGGGGTCACGTGGCACGGGGGCGGGCGGGGGCGGGGCGGGTATATATTCCGGCGCGCCGGGCGGTGAGCTGTGAACGCCGCACAGACTCGCCGGACCCTCGCCCTCTGGTATCTGCTTGCGGGTGGGTGCGCGATCCTCAGCGGCCCCTGTGGCTCGGCCCACGCGGGCTTCGGGCCGGACGCTCGCGGCCTCGCGGCGGTTTCGGGGCCCCGGCTGGGAAGGGGCGGTGTCTGGGGCCTGCGTTTCCACCCTCGCTTTTGTTCCTTGATCGAGGCTTGCTTTTCTGCTCGCTGCCTTAGTGCGTTTGTAGCTTCTTGGTTGGGTTGGGGCTAACAGTTTCCAATCGACCCCAAAGGACGTTAGTTAAAAGGAAACGCCTGAGAAAATCGTCTTAAAGCAGAATTTTGTGGGGTACGCAGACGGGCTATTGATAAGTGGCGCCTGATTTCCGCCTTTGGCGTGGTTCTTTCTCATTTCTTGTAAAATTGGGACCCTCGGCCGCAGAATGGCTCCGAAGGGGTGGGTTCTTGCCTTCCCAGCCCTGCTGCTTACCAGTGAGGCTGTTTTGTGTAGGTGTGGGTCGTTGGGGACACTAAAGTGACATTTAAAAACTCCTTGAAAAGTTTCTCGATCGTCGGAGTACCTCCTTACCCCCTGTGCTTAATGTCCCCTGAACTAGTTTCGGTTCTTTGACAAGAAAAGTTTGACTCCCCCAACCCCCACCCCGAAGTGCTCCATCTTGATCGGCCTGACTGCCCAAGATATCTTTTCCTTGAAATCTCTCGCTAATTTTTACATGGATGTTACCTGGTTAGCATTTTTTGTGGATAGGTCTTTTACTTCAAAAGGCGTCTGTAATGTCCTGGTGGGGAAAGCATTGAATTGAACACTTCCAAGTTGGTATATTGTACCTGTGAGCTCTGAAGCCTTCTTTCAAGACTTATTTGCACAGGGGAGACCTCTGAGAGCCAGAAGGTGGGAGCAATGCAGATTCCACTGACTGTACCTTGAATTTTGCTCACTTGAAACCTGGGGTTGGAGAATTAATCTGGGGATCTTATCACAGTGTTCTGAAATAAGCTTCTCTTCTGCAGATTTCTTCTTTCTCCATCAAGAAAGATGGCATCTGTTTCAGTTGAACCACAACTGGTATGATTTATAAATAGCCGATTCTTGATTCCTTTCCCCACCCGCCCTGCTTTGTAGAAGTTAACCCCTCCTTCCCTGTTGATTGCAGAGTGTGGTGACCAGGGTGGCCAGCCTCCCCTTGGTGAGCTCCACGTGTGATCTGGTCTCCTCGGCTTACATCAGTACAAAGGATCAGTATCCTTACTTGAAGTCTCTGTGTGAGATGGCAGAGAAGGGCATGAAGACCATCACTTCTGTGGCTGTGACCAGCGCACTGCCAATCATCCAAAAGCTAGAGCCACAAAGTGAGTTTTCATTTTGGCCTCAAAATTTAGTCCCATATAGTCATTGCGAGTGAGCCCAAAGCTGGTTTGAATAATGAAGGCTAGCCTTACACCCTGAGCTTTCATCAGTCAGGGAATCCTCAGCCTTTCCTGAGACACATACTGCCTTTTCTGAGAACTGCCAAGTGATGCTCATGGTTATAGAAGGCCTGCTTCAGAGCAATGGCAAATATGATATTAAAAGAAAAGAAAATTCCCCAGAGATGTTTCTGTGTTGGCAAGTGAGATCAAAGGGGGAATCAGTGAGTAAACTGAAATAACTGACTTCCTTGGGACTACACATAGACATGAACTGCTTTTAAAAGAAATCAATATACAAATAGCCCACTTAAAGTGTACCATTCAGTGGCTTTTAGTATATTCGCAGTGTTGTTTAGGCATCACCATGATCAATTGTCGAACATTGTCATCTCTCCAGAAAGAAACCTCATACCACTTTCTGTTTGGTATGAGGAAGAAGTCCTGGAAATGAGAGTGGTAATGGTTGCACAATATTCTGAATGAACAGTATTGTGAGTCCCAGTGAATTGTACACCTAAAAATAGTTTAAATGGTGACATTTGTTTTGTATATTTTACCATTTTTTTTTCTTTTTAAAGAGAAACCTTATACTCATTCTCAATCACTCCACCAACCCCCCCTTCCCCAACCTTAGGCAACTAGTAATCTATTTTCTCTTTATAGATTTGCATATCCTGGACATGTAATATAAATGGAATCATAAAACATGTGGTCTTTTGTGATTGGCTAGTTTTCACTTAGCATAATGTTTCCAAATTTCATCCAAATAGTAGCATCATCTCAGTATTTCATTTCTTTTTAATATGGAATAATTTAATATTCTGTTGTGTGGGTGTCATTTTCATGCATCAGTTGATGTTTGGGTTGCTTCTAACTTTTGCCTGTCATGATCAATGAATGCTAATGCGAACACTTGTACGTAAGTTTTTGTGTGGACATATGTTCTTTCATATATATACCTAGGAGTGGAATTTTCAGTTTCTCCGCATTATTATCTGCTTTGGAATAAGGGATTAAATCATTCTCTCAAATTATTACATCATGGACTTTCAGGATTATGGGGAGCCTTTTAGAAATCAGCTTTCCAACTCTGCTACTCCCCAAATGTTGGGAGTTGGTGGGGGAGCTTGGACTAAAATCTGGGTCTTGTTAGGGAGATCCAGGGTCCTGTTAGCACACTGTTTCCTGGTGATAACCCCAAATATATTGTCACCTACTGAATTAAGTGTAGGTAGAGATTAGACTTGGAGAAGGAAATGGCAACCCACTCCAGTATTCTTGCCTGGAGAATCCCAGGGACGGCAGAGCCTGGTGGGCTGCCGTCTATGGGGTCGCACAGAGTCAGACACAACTGAAGCGACTTGGAAGCAGCAGAGATTAAACAAGCATGGAAATGCAAATTTTGAGGATTTTCAGATACCTCATTCCTTGAATGAGGATTCTGGTGAAGCCTGGCTTCTCTTAACCTTAGGGGACAACTGATGAGGAAGAGGCTCCCTGTCCACTTTCCTTCTTGGCTTCTCACTGCCTCAGCTTGCTGCTCCCCCACCCCCACCACACACATACGCATCCTTATTTCCCTGTCAGTAGAAGGAAGCTGCTGGAAATCTGGCAAGGATCTCCTTTCTGAACTAGAGAAACCAGACAAAGCATGGTGTGGTAAATTAAATAGTTTTTGCTGTTTTTCCATAGTAAGAATAAAGGTTCAAGTTACGTGTTCACTCTTACCAGACTATTGACATTTTCACCATTTGTGATTCTTCTAGTTGCTGTTGCCAATACCTATGCTTGTAAGGGGCTAGACAAGATTGAGGAGAAGCTGCCTATTCTGAATCAGCCAACAAACCAGGTGAGCTTGGGACAAGAGTGCTGAGGCTTGCCACCGCACATTTTTTAAGTTTTATCTGTTTCATACAGACTGTTGCAGGTCACAAACAGGCAGTACTTATTTGTTCCAACCTTGGATATATTTTTGAAAGAGTAATGACCACTCTCTTACTTCCTGAACTGTTGTTAGGTTGTCTTGGGAAGCAGAGACGAGCTATCCACCTTTGGGCCAGACTTTAGTCTGATCTCTGTTAAATGTGTGGCTTCATCTCTGCAGGTGAAATTGCTTTGTTAAATCACCGAGTCCTATGTGGTATTGGATGAATGCAGAGGTGGTGAATAGAACCTTTTCTTGCTCGGTATCTGAGAGCACAGCCAGTGGAGTGGAGAACTGGTACATCTGCCTGTGTGTCAGCCTGGGGTAGCGTGCATGGGTACCTGTGTCTGTGCGTGTATGAGGTGCTCAGTAGAAGCACGTCAATGGAAAATGCCATTTTTCTCTAGGGTTCCACTTGTGCCTTGCTGCAGGTACATCTAGTTTAAAACAAAGAAAGAAAAAACTTGGACAAATTTTTTTATCCATTTCCCTTTTTTGGTCTTCCGACAACCTTTGGGTGGTGGCAGGTAGGGCGTTTATACCTGTTAAGGAAATTGAAGCTCATCAACTCTCATGTGCTTGTCCAAGACCCATGACTAGAAAGTAAAAGGGCCTGATTCATCCTTTAACTCTTCAACTGTGCTGCCTTAGTTAAGACCTTTATATAGGTGTCTATGCCCATGTTTCTCACCAGCCAGATGGCCTGCTTTTTTTCCCCATAGGTTGTGGCCAATGCCAAAGGGGCTATGACGGGGGCAAGAGATGCTGTGACGACTACTGTGACTGGGGCCAGGGATTCTGTGGCCAGCACAATCACTGGGGTGGTGGACAGGACCAAGGGAGCTGTGACTGGTAGTGTGGAGAAGACCAAGTCTGTGGTCAATGGCAGCATTCACACAGTCATGGGAAGTCGGGTGATGCAGCTGATGAGCAGTGGAGTGGAAAATGCACTCACCAAGTCGGAGTTGCTGGTAGACCAGTACCTTCCTCTTACCAAGGATGAACTAGGTAATTGGATTTTTGCCTTGAAATAATGTTTTGTATCTTTCCTTTTTTGCCATGCCATGCAGCTTATGGGATTTCAGTTCCCTGACCAAGAATCAAACCCGGGCCATGGCAGTGAAAGTCCAGAACCGTAATTATGAGGCCACCAAGGAACTTCTTTCAGTGTTTTATATCTTTAAGCAGTTTTTCTAAACAGCTTCCTTGAGATATACTTTTATATACCAAAAAAATTCACCTGTTTTCCTTCTACATTTTTGGTTGCATGAGCCTCACCACAATCCAGTTGTAGAATATTTTTATCACCCCCAAAGATAAAAGTTCTGTCACCCCCAAAGAGTAAAGTTCATGATCTTTCATGCCTGTTGACAGTCAGTCTCCATTCCCCCATCCCACCCCCTCTGTCTGCATGTGTTGTGTCCAATGCTTTGTGACCCCATGGACTGTAGCCCATTAGGCTCCTCTGATGATGGGATTCTCTAGGCAAGAATACTGGAGTGGGTTGCCCTTCCCTTCTCCAGGGGATCTTCTCAACCCAGGGATCAAACCCGGGTCTCCTGCATTGCAGGCAGATTCTTTTGTACATAGTAAGTTTTGAAACTTCCAGAGAAATTAACCTAAAGAAATACTTTCTACAAATGGATTGCCCTTTGTAGGCTACTGTATGGGATTATTAAATATTCAGTGCTTACTGTGTGCCAGGTAAGACACTGTGATGGGAAGAGACCTGTGTAGATGACGTGTCACAGTGATGTGTTCTGGGTTGCCAAGCCCAGCAGCAGATAGGAGCCATCTTGGGCAAAGGGGTGCACAATTACCAGATGGGTGGGTGGAATCAACAAAGACGAGATCCAAGTTAAGAGTTTAGGCCTCGTCACTTAGAGCACTTAGAGCTGTGATCCCTAAGACTTCTTTTTTTTTCCCCCTTCTTTATAACTTCAGAAAAAGAAGCCAAAAAAGTGGAAGGATTCGATATGGTTCAGAAGCCAAGTTACTATGTTAGACTGGGATCTCTGTCCACCAAGCTGCGCTCACGGGCCTACCAGCAGGCCCTCGGCAGGGTTGAAGAAGCTAAGCAAAAAGGCCAGGAGACCATTTCTCAGCTCCATTCCACCGTCAACCTGGTGAGTACAACTTCATTTAAAGGCAGCTGAAGTGAGTTCATTTATCTCCAGGATTAGGATAAACGTAATCATAAAATCCAAGAATTTTAATCTTACCTTATGAACAATCCAGTAGAAAAATGGGCCAAGAGTATATAGAAAACTCACAGAAAAGGAAGTATATAATTAGCTGAATACATGAAGCGGTGTTAATCTTACTCTGAGTGGTCAGATTACTGATTTCCTTTCCTGTCTGGTGGCATTTGCAAAGCTAGATTCTGTGGGCGATGGTGTAGAGGAGAGATATACTTGTGTTTTTGCACTTTTGGAGGATTCAAGGGAAATAGGAAAGTTAGAGACACCCCTATGCCTGGAGCAGCTTTTCTTCTAGAAATGTATATTCATTCAGAGTTGCAAAAGAGTGTAAACAATGCACATCAACTAATAGACTGATTCCATTGATACATCACAAAAGACTACTGAGTAGCCTTGAAGGATTGCCAAGTTACAGAACAGTATGCGTTGTTCGGCCATTAGAGACCAGTTTACTCTTGGAAGGGGAAGTAGGTGGCTGGCAATAGGGAAGAGGAAGTTTAAGTTCCTTTCTCTTTTATAATTTTATACACACGTTAAATTTCAGTTGCTGTACCTGTGTTAAACTGGAGGGAAATTGGAGATAGTGGTTTAATAAATAAGAGGCAGTAAAGTCCTATGACTGCTTGGCTGACTTACACATATTGATAACAAGTAACAATGCTCTTGGGGTTCCCTGGTGTCTCAGATGGTAAAGAATCTGTTTGCAATACAGGAGACCCAGGTTCAATCCCTGGGTTGGGAATATCCCCTGGAGTAGGGAATGGCAACCCACTCTAGTATTTTTGCCTGGAAAATCCCATGGATAGAGGAAGCCAGCAGGCTACAGTTCACAGGGTCTTAAATAGTCCGACACGATTGAGCAACTAACACAGGGCAAAACAGAACAATGCTATCTCTGATAGGCTATCAGAGATATCTCCTTAAATACCAAGACTTTCTGTAAGAATTGATGATGGCTGGTTTACATCATAGACCTGAAAACAGGCTAATATGAATATCTGTTAATAGTTTGTTCTTTGTCTTCTTCCAACATGTTCTAGATTGAACTTGCCAGGAAGAATGTGCATAATGCCAACCAGAAAATTCAGGATGCTCAGGATAAGCTCTATCTGTCCTGGCTGGAGTGGAAGAGAAGCATCGGCTACGATGATACAGATGAATCCCACTGTGCTGAGGTGAGACAACTGGGACAGGGTCATCCACCAAAGATTGTGTAGAAATTCCTACCAGGCATCGCAGTGTTCTTATTATTCCTCTTAGAATACTCTTCTCTAGCAAAAGTTGAACAATACAGGGTACTTAAGTTGCTTGTTATATGATAGAAGCAAAACTGTGCAGTGACTTTAACAACTTACCGGCAGCTATATTGCCTCAGTCAGGACACAACTACCTGAGGAACAGGCATTTCCCTCATGAAAGGTACAAGCTAAGTGAATACAGGTATCTTTACTGCCATAGTGGGGTTTTTTGATAGTATAAATAGAGTTGCTGTGAGAATGCTTTGTAGGAAGGGTACTAACTCAACCTTGGAGTAAGGATGAGTGAGTCAGATGGTTTGCTGGAAGAGATGAGTGGTCAGTTGAGACCTAAGGGGTGAATAAACTAGGTGAAAGGGCATTAAAGGGGTGAGTGTTCCAGACAGAAGAAATATCATATTGTAGTCCTAGAAAACGGTTCTTTATCTTCCAGAAGCTAATATACACTTGCCCTTGAAAGTAACATTAGTTATTTATTTATATCATATCTCACTTGAAGAAAGAACATCCCAGTTGCCCTACTAACATGGAGGGTATTTTCTTTCTGTCTGGTCTCCCCTGTTATGTTTCTTCTGCTTAAGACCATGAACTTCAAAGACTCAGGCACTAGTTCAAATCCCAACTCAGCCATTTTCCAGCTGTTATCTGGGGCTTAGCTTATGTTCTACCTGTGCTGTACCTAGTCACTCAGTCAAGTCCAACTCTGCGACCCCATGGACTGTGGCCCACCAGACTCCTCTGTCCATGGGGATTCTCCAGGCAAGAATATTGGACTGTGTTGCCATGCCCTCCTCCAGGGGATCTTTCCAACCCAGGGATTGAACCCAGGTCTCCTGCATTGCCGGCAGATTCTTTACCGTCTGAGCCACAAGGGAAGCCCAAGAATACTGGAGTGGGTTGCTTATCCCTTCTCCAGGGGAACTTCCCCACCCAGGAATCGAACCAGGGTCTCCTGCATTGCAGGCAGATTCTTTATCAGTTGAGTTACCCCCGGAAGCCCTATGTTGTGCCTATGAAATGTGAAATAATAACTGCTGCACTCAGGGATGTTGTGAGAATTTTAAAAAGTTAAAGAATCCACATGTGTGGTGGACATATCCCAGCTGAATGTACGTGAACTAAGTCACACATACCACTGTTGAATCCACTGCTCATTCTTAAACTTGTCTTACTTTCAGCACATTGAGTCACGTACTCTTGCTATTGCCCGGAACCTGACTCAGCAGCTCCAGACCACGTGCCACACCCTCCTGTCCAACATCCAGGGGTTACCACAGAACATTCAAGATCGGGCCAAGCACTTGGGGGTGATGGCTGGTGACATCTACGCTGTGTTTCGCAATGCTGCCTCCTTTAAAGAAGTGTCTGATGGCCTCCTCGCTTCCAGCAAGGGGCAGCTGCAGAAAATGAAGGAGTCTTTAGATGATGTGATGGATTATCTTGTTAACAACACACCCCTCAACTGGCTGGTAGGTCCCTTTTATCCCCAGGTGACCGAGTCTGAGAGTGCTCAGGCCCCAGGTACAGCCAGGAGGCCTGGCAGGCGGAGTACAAAACACCCTAAACCCGTCCCTGTCAGCAATGCACAGGGCAGCCAGCCAGATGACAGCTCCTCTTGAGCTAGACGGCTCCAAAGTAGGCAGGCAGCTAATGAGGCAAAAAGGTCTCCACTTCAGTCATTTCCAGCTGACATAAGAGCTATAAAGTTTCTGCATTAGTGCATAAGTTCTGTTACTTACCTGGCTGGAAAGAAAAGAATAATAGAGTGGTCACAGCCTGTCCAGAACTCGCACATGTTTCAGGGCGTTTTATGGCCTCATTCTTTTGCTACTGTTGCTGTTTGTACTGAATAAAAACACCTTCATGTAGGCTGTTGTATGAATTGGGGTCTGCTCTGAGCAGGCCTCAACTCTGGTTTGTCTCACAATGCATGCTTGTGTACCCTGGGTTTTTTAATTTTTTCATAAAGGAGTGCCTCCTTTGAATTCAATAAAACTCACTGCAGAATAGATCGGTTTTATGCTCTGTGTTACATGTGCTTTTTGTGTGGCTTTCTCGGAACTGCTTCGCCTCCTTGACAGGGTTTTTAATACATATAAATTCAAATGGCCTGGGGGCAGGGGGCAGTTTGTACAGACATTGGAAGACTAATGTTAAAAATGGAATGTTTGATAACAAAAGCTAATGTTCCTTTAAGAATGGTATTAGGGGGTGGTTTTGGTTCCTTTCATTTGACTGTTTACTGGACCCCTGAAAGCACATTCTTAAACCAGTAGGAGGTACGTAAGTACCTGACTGCCTTGCTGAGGAGAAATCAGCTGAGAGGAAGCACATGAGTGACTGTTGCATCAGTCTCATGTAAAAGTAGCAGCATTTCTTGCTAAGGGGCCATCTCACATGTAAGGAATGAGATTGTTCAGGGTCCAGTCCCAGCTGGACTTAATGTACCATGTTGTCACTTTGGTAGAGAGGCACTAACCTCAGTGGTGGGTGAGGTACCTTTAGAAGACTGCATGAAGATAATTCGGAAAAAAAAAAAAAAAAGACTTTGGATCCCCTGTAGAAAGGAGTTCCTACTACCTCCTGCCTAGGGTGTTTAGGCTTCTAATCCACTTAGCATGAGTTGATTATGTAGGGAATATGGACCTCCTCATAACAAAGCCCACTCCAGTACCCTTGCCTGGAAAATCCCATGGAAGGAGGAGCCTGGTAGGCTGCAGTCCGTGGGGTTCCTAAGAGTCAGACACGACTGAGCGACTTCACTTTCACTTTGCACTTTCTTACATTGGAGAAGGAAATGGCAACCCACTCTAGTATTCTTGCCGGGAGAATCCCAGGGATGGGGGAGCCTGGTGGGCTGCCGTCTATGGGGTCGCACAGAGTCAGACACGACTGAAGTGACTTAGCAGCAGCAGCATGACAAAGCTGCAGTATGCCAAACCTTTTCAAAAAAACCCAATCTTAGAACTTTGAAGTAGAGCTAAGTACTGAAGGCCTGACCTGCCCTTCAGCAGAACTGAAGTCTAAGTCAAATGTGTCTCCTTTTTCTACCCTGCTTCGCCACTGTCTCCCCGTGAAAACAAGGAAGCAGCATACAACTTTACATGCACTAGTGAATGAGCTATCAAACCTTACTAAGTCAGAGAACTAATTTTTTTCCCCTTGAGGTAACTCCAGGAGTCAGTAGACGTGAGCTCAGTTAGAGGGACTCCCTGAGATACTTGAAGTGAAGGAGCTTCTGGTTTCTGGAAAAGTGGACTGTCATGATTGATGGGGTTCCAGGGTAGAGCCAATCCATGCCTTCACCTGCCTGTCCCTGGTGAGTGGCTTTTCTAGAGACTCTACCTCTTAAAATTTTTTTCTTTTTTAGTCCAAATTGGACAGGACCCTGCTGACATTTGCCTCAGAACTTCAAGGGTGGTATTTTATGGCTGATTGTGATTGGTTAGAAAGTTCATTTACTACAGCTGTACACAGACTTCCTTATACTGAACGTAAACTTGCTGTTTCCTGTTCCTAAGAGTGATTGTACCTACTGAATTGCTTATGAAAAGGAGACAGATCTCAAAGCTGTTCTAAGTGAGCAAGACAGAATATAAAGCAGACTTCTCTTAGCTTCTGGAAGACTACCCCTGACTTTGCTTTTACCATGAGCACACCCTGCTTTTTACCATGAGTCATGCTTTTATCTGTCTGTGTCTCAAGTTTGTGCCTACATGCATGTCCCTTGGTTGTCTACATGTCTCAAAACGCATGGTTTCCTTGCTTTATTGTTGGATAAACTAGCAGTTTTAGTTTAACAGACTTTGCCCCAAGGAGGGCAATTATTTTGAGGGAAAAAAAATGACTAAGCCTAGATGTTACAGAAAAACTCAAATGAACATTTTGGCCAACCCGGTATCTTCTCCCATTCAACAGGTTGCTTTTTAATTTTGTTTAAATTTTGTTGAAAGTTTCCTTCACTATGCAAAAGCTTTTTTAGTTTGATTTGATCCCATTTGTTTACTTTTGTTGTCCTTGCCTAAAGAGACGGATCAAAGAAAGTAATACTAAGACTGATGTCAGGGAAACATAGGCATGTGTGTTAGTCACTCAGTTGTGTCCGACTCATTGCAACCCATGGACTGTAGCCCACCAGGTTCTTCCATCCATGGAATTCTCCAGACAAGAATACTGGAGTGGGTTGCCATTTCCTTCTTCAGGGGAACTTCTCTACCCAGTGATTGAACCTGGGTCTCCTGCATTGCAGGCAGACTCTTTACATCTGAGCCACGATTATTTTCTAGTTCAAAATCAGTCTGTTTTCCTGACTCTGTCATGTTTATGAGCACTGCCTGTACATACTCATTTACCACTAAGTAAAATTCCCTCAGATGTTGTTTTTATTTCTGCAGTAGCCCCACCTACAGCGCCACCTTCTGGAAAATTATCATTGTAAATACAGAAGTCAAGCAGGTTTATGAATGAAGGGTGCCCTCTTATGGTTGTATGGTGATAGTGATAGTGATAGTGAAGTCGCTCAGTCGTTTGCGACTTTTTGCGACCCTGTGGGCTGTAGCCCATCAGGCTCCTCTGTCCATGGTATTCTCCAGGCAAGAATGCTGGAGTGGGTTGCCATTTCCTTCTCCAGGGGATCTTCCAGACCCCGGGATCGAACCCTGGTCTCCCGCAGGCAGACGCTTTAACCTCTGAGCCACCAGGGAAGCCCAACAACCTGCAAAAATGATGTAACTCCCTGGAACCCTGGCACGGTCACTTCATTTTCTTGAATGTCTTTGCAGGGAGAGACTTATTATCTCATTTGTTTCATAGTAAGCGTGTTATTCTGAGTTTGGCCTCAGAATGCCTGATGGGCAAGAGTCTCCTCACACTCCTTCTTCCAAACTATAGTTTTTTATGTCAGTGAAAAGGAATTTATAAATCTGCAAAGTGATTTCTCTTGTTCCACATTTATAAAAACCCTATGAAGATGGTCAAGCACAATCACTACATTCTTTTAATTAAAAAAAATTTTTGGCCGCTCCATGTGTCATGTGGGATCAAACCTGAGTCCCTTGCAGTGGAAGCACAGTGTCTTAGCCACGGGACCACCAGGGCAGTCCCAACCACCTCATTTTAAATTAAACTCACTGAATAAACTTGATAGACTATGGCTCCCTCTTAACTGCCCCACCCTTTTCTTCCCCAAGCCCGCCAAATAGGTTTTGGTGATGGTCGAGAATAATGAAAATTAAATACTCTGACTCATTCTGGATATATGGAAGGTGGATTATTCATATGGTTCTCCCAGAACATCTCACGGACTAGAGCCCCCTTTTTGGTGGTGGTGGAGGCTTTTTTCCTAACCCACAAGTGTGGAATCTCCAATCTTCTGCAAAGAACTCTACCTTAGGCCAGTAGTTCCTGATCTGTAGGTGACTTTGGAGGTTTATATGTGTGACAGGGTGGTATTTAAGAAACCAAAGAGAATTAAAGCTACTATTTATTGAGTACCTTTTACAAGCTAGGCCCATACTATCTTTACTCCTCACTTGTCAACACAATCAATTAGGAATTTTCCTCACTTGACAGGTGAGAAAACTGAGGTTGAAAACAGACAAGTGGCAGAGTAGGGATTTAGTCCAATGTGTTACTGATGTCAAAGTGCTTGTTTTTTCTATTCTAGCAATCTAGTCTCTGATAGGAGAAAACTCCTGCTTGCTTAGGACTCAAAAAATCCCTCTCTATTTTCTTGTGTTGTAGCTTCCTGTTCTATTCTACATTTATTAAAAATACTGATAGTGGATATTAAAATATACATTTAATAGAAATAGATCAGAAGAGAGAGCTGAGCAAGGTACATCTTTTAACCTAGAAAGAATAAAATTGCAGTCATTGACCTGCCTGGTTGACGCCCCGCATCAGTTTATCAGTCGTTGTCATCATCAGTGTATCATTGTTGTTGGCTTTTATGGATGTCAGGTTGGGTATAATCTTTGCAAAGTGAAAATTCATGAAGATCTGGAATGTAGTTTGATTTCCCCAAATAGCCTCAGGAATAAATAGTGGAAGTCTTCTTACCTCAGTCTGGATTGTCATCTGAGCACCTGGGTTTTTAGGGAAAAGTGTAGTACAGGCCACAGACAGCCAGGTAAGAGATCCAATAAAAAGAAAGATTCTCTCTTCATGTATTTTTAAAAACTATTTTAAAAAATATTGTGGCAAAATATATATAACATAGGGCTTCCCAGGTGGTGCTAGCAGTAAGGAAACTGTCTGCCAATGCATGAGACCTAAGAGACTTGAGTTCAATTGCTGGGTCAGGAAGATCCCCTGGAAGAGGACATGGCAACCCACTCCAGTATTCTTGCCTGCAGAATTCCATGGACAGAGGACCCTGATGGGCTAAAGGGTCTATTGGTTTGCATGGAGTTGGACACAACTGAAGTGACTTAGCACACATGCATACATACCATCAAGTTTACCATTTTAGCCATTCTTAAGTGTACAGTTCATTGGTATTAAGTACATTTGCAGTGTTCTGCAGCCATCACCACTCCCCATTTCCAGAACTATATCATTATCCCAAGCATAAACGTTGTACCCATTAGGCAATAACTCCTCATTCTCCCTTCCATCTGTTTTTTGATGGGTTTTTGTTGTTGTTGGTAGTTATTTTGTCTCTATTAGGTAATCAGCTAGCTTTTTTCCTCTGCTATCAAGATTTAGCCTTCAGACAGAGAATGAGATGGCTGGATGGCACCACCGACTCGATGGGCATGAGTTTGAGTAAACCCCGGGAGTTTGTGATGGACAGGGAGGCCTGGCGTGCTGCGATTCATGGGGTCGCAAAGAGTCGGACACGACTGAGCGACTGAACTGAACTTACTATACCTTTTCTGCTTCTAGTCATCTGTTAGTTAAGAAATATTACTTTGCTTATCATAATTGTATGTAAAGTAAGAGTTAATCGAACTTCTTATCTCTAAAAGCCTTCTCTATGCAGACAAGAGCTAGGGCTTTGTGAGAGCTATTTAAACTGTTCAAAGACCTTTTGCTTCCTCAGTTCCTAGACATTTTCCAAACTGTTTATAGTATTGGAAATCAGAATATGGAAAAGTGGAATATTACTGTTTTTAAGAGAATAATAGAAAGATGAATAGCCAGAAATGCTTTATAGCTTGTAATTTCAAAAACTTTCATATGTTTTACCACTAGTTGGTTTCCTTTTAAAGAGATGTTTCTTAGTTATAATATGAATGAATTGTGGGGATAAGACTATAAACATCTTGAAGAAAGTATAGTTATTGAGAAAGTAAAGTTCATGTATTAATTTGTGTTTCTAAGAGCTCACCTGGAATTGACAGCTCATTTCTTTAGTGTTTGGTTTAATATCCAAGATTCTTTTTTTACAGGCACTTGATTTCAGTATCACAGACTTGACATCTGAGACTGATGAAATTCCAGATATTATAGCTTTGGAAGAGGAGGATGGACCAAATCATTCTCATGCTAATGGCCCTGAGCCTTCTCAGGGCAAAATGTTGAATAACTAACAAGAAAAATCTCCATTTGCTGAATACACAGTTTGTGTCACATTAAACTTCGTGTTTGCTTTTGTTCATTCCTGTGACTTTAGGGATTGATTGTTAGGGGTTAATCTCTTTTTTTGACTACTTGGTCTTAATTGTAATGAAACCCTGATTGACCCAATCTTTTGTAACAGATTCTAGTTCTGCATTATATATTTTATATAATTCTTCAAAGTGTAATCATCAAAATGCCTATAATAAAAAATGGGCTCTTGAATCAGAGTGGTTTTTATTTTTTTTCAAACTGATATATTGGACTGTTTTCTTTTCCTCCTCGGATTCATTCCTGTTTCTTCTGGTAACAGCACCTTTATGTCTTTTGGCAGGAGGAGAAGGGGTTGTCTCAGTGGGTCTGTTAGTCAAGGTTTTTTTTGTTTTCCCCTGGCCTGGGGGTAGGCATATGACCAAAAACAGGTCAAATGAGAGGAAGCATATCATGATGGGTAAAGGCTCAGACTCTGGGTTCTAATCTTGGCCCTGTCACTTACTAGCTATATGACCTTAAACTTAGTTTCTCTGTACCTCAAGTTCCTCATCTATAAGGACAATAGTAAGGATAATTGTAGGTTTATTATGAAGCATAAACCTTTGCAAAACCTTAGAGCAATGCCTGGCACAGAACAGCATTACATAAGTATTAGTTAAGTAAATTGTACAAACAATGGCTAGCCCAGTATTGAGGAACATCCCTAGTGCCTAGATTGCAATTCTGAAATACCTTTTCCCACTAAGAGAAAGCAGTGTGTCTTGGAGAAATGGCTGATTCCAGGTCTGGGGCAGGAAATGTACAAAATGAGCCTTGAACTTCTTGCTATTTCAGGTAGAAAAGAAGCTGATTTGAAGAAGTTCCCATTGACTAAAGATGGAACAATCTGAATTTCAATAAGAATAATTGCAGTAGATTGAATATTTGATGGTGCTCACATTTGATGGGATTCAAAGATATCATTATATATACACACACACAACCTAATAACCTAATTGGTCACTTTCGGGGAATGATAGCAAACCAACCCATTATCTTGAAAACTGGTAAATGAAAGAATCAAGAATTTATCCTTATTTATGTCTTTACTCCTAGGTAAATAAATAGTAAATGAGGGAAAACGTCTCTCATGAAAGTATTCCTATTCCCTCTGACAAATGAAAAAGAAATGGTATCTTAGTTGGGACTGCTATTACCAATTACCTTAGACTGAGTGGTTGAAACAACAAACATTTATTTCCCACAGTTCTGGAGGCTGGAAGTCTGAGATCAGGGTGCAGCAGAGTCAGGTTTTGGTGAAGACCCTTCTGGATTGCAGAGAGTTGACTTCTCGGTGTATTATGTAGTGGGAAGAGCAGAGACAGGAAACAAACCCTCTTGTAGTTCCATTCATGAGGGCTTTACCCTTATGACTGCATCTAATCCTAATTACATCCCAAAGACCCAACCTTCTAATACTATCACATTGAGCAACAGGGTTTGAACATACACATTTTTGGCAGGGGGACACAAACATTCAGCTCATAACAAATGGTAAATTAGAATTTCAACATTTTGCAACCATCTGTGAATTATGGATCTAGGCACTTAGCATTAATGCCTGTTAATGGCATAAACAGATATTACATACTTCCAATGAAGAAGCCTACTCCAACCATCATCTAGTCCTACCAAAGGCATCATACATGAGTCTGGTCAATCCTCTGGAGCCAGGTGTCAATTTGAAGGAAATACGGAGGACAGGGACAGTGGGACATATTGAACTGTATCATGAGGATGCAATCAGTGAAATCCAGACCAGGGAAAGTCACTCAGGTCAAGTAGCCCTGCTTCTTCAACAGATTACTTGTAAGAAAAAGAGGAGGGAAAATGAGAAAAACCTGCAATTAAATTATATTATTAAAAACAGGGATTTTCCTGGGTGTCCAGTGGCTAGGACTCCATGCTTCCAGTGCAGGGACCCTGGGTTCTAGTCCTGGTCAGGGAACTAGATCTCACATGCTGCAGCTGAGACCAGGTACAGCCAAATAATTAAGAATAAAAGGACTTGCAAATTTAAAAGAAATTGTATTACTAAAAACAAAAAGATACATGCATCCCAACTTTCAGTAGCCAGAACATGGAGGCAACCTAAATGTCCATTTACAGGGGAATGGATAAAGAAGATGTACATATATACAATGGAATATTAGTCACAAAAAAAGAACAGTATAATGCCATTTGCAGCAACATGGATGGACCTAGAGATTGTCATATTAAATAAGTCAGATACAAATACCATATGATATCACATATATGAACCCTAAAAAAAAAGACTACAAATGAACTTACTTACAGAGCAGAAGTAGACTCACAGATGTAGAAAAGAAACGTGTAGTTACCAGGGGACAAGGGAGGGGTGGGATAAACTGGGAGACTGGGACTGAAATATACACACCTATATATAAAATTCCCAAAGAAAGGCAAGCCCCAAGAATGCTCAAACTACCGCGCAATTGCATTCATCTCACATGCTAGTAAAGTAATGCTCAAAATTCTCCAAACTAGGCTTCAGCAATACGTGAACCGTGAACTTCCAGATGTTCAAGCTGGTTTTAGAAAAGGCCGAGGAACCAGAGATCAAATTGCCAACATCCGCTGGATCATCGAAAAAGCAAGAGAGTTCCAGAAAAACATCTATTTCTGCTTTATTGACTATGCCAAAGCCTTCGACTGTGTGGATCACAGTAAACTGTGGAAAATTCTGAAAGAGATGGGAGTACCAGACCACCTGATCTGCCTCTTGAGAAACCTGCATGCAGGTCAGGAAGCAACAGTTAGAACTGGACATGGAACAACAGACTGGTTCCAAACAGGAAAAGGAGTACATCAAGGCTGTATATTGTCACCCTGCTTATTTAACTTATATGCAGAGTACATCATGAGAAATGCTCGGCTGGAGGAAGCACAAGCTGGAATCAAGATTGCCGGGAGAAATATCAATAACCTCAGATATGCAGATGACACCACACTTATGGCAGAAAGAGAAGAGGAACCTTTTGATGAAAGTGAAAGAGGAGAGTGAAAAAGTTGGCTTAAAGCTCAACATTCAGAAAACTAAGATCATGGCATCTGGTCCCATCACTTCATGGCAAACAGATGGGGAAACAGTGGAAACAGTGCCAGACTTTATTTTTTTGGGCTCCAAAATCACTGCAGATGGTGATTGCAGCCATGAAATTAAGACGCTTACTCCTTGGAAGGAAAGTTATGACCAACCTAGACAGCATATTAAAAAGCAGAGACATTACCTTGCCAACAAAGGTCTGTCTAGTCAAATCTATGGTTTTTCCAGTGGTCATGTATGGATGTGAAAATTGGACTGTGAAGAAAGCTGAGCACTGAAGAATTGATGCTTTTGAACTGTGGTGTTGGACAAGATTCTTGAGAGTCCCCTGGACTGCAATGAGATCCAACCAGTCCATCCTAAAGGAGATCAGTCCTGGGTGTTCATTGGAAGGACTGATGCTGAAGCTGAAACTCCAATACTTTGACCACCTCATGCGAAGAGTTGACTCATTGGAAAAACCCTGATGCTGGGAGGGATTGGGGGCAGGAGGAGAAGGGGACAGCAGAGGATGAGATGGCTGGATGGCATCACCGACTTGATGGACATGAGGTTGAGTAAACTCTGGGAGTTGGTGATGGACAGGGAGGCCTGGCATGCTGCGATTCATGGGGTCGAAAAGAGTTGGACAGGACTGAGCGACTGAATTGAACTGAACTGATATATAAAATTAAGTGAAAAGTGACAGTGAAAGTCTGTCACTAAGTCATGTCCGACTCTTTGCAACTTCATAGTCTGTAGCCCACTAGGCTCCTCTGTCCACGGGATTTCCCAGGCAAGAAAACTGAAGAGGGTTGCCATTTCCTTTTCCAGGGGATCGTCTGGACCCGTGGGTCAAACCTGCATCTCCTGCTTGAGCCACAAGGGGAAGCCCTTATATATAAAATAGGTAGCTAATAAAAACCTGTTGTACAGCAGAGGGAACTCTATTCGATACTCTGTAATGGCCTATATGAGAAAAGAATCTAAAAAAAAAAAAAAGAAAAGAATCTAAGAAAAACAATGGATATATGTATATGTATAACTGAATCACTTAGCTGAATATCTGAAACTAACACAACAATGTAAATCAACTATAATCCAATAAAAATTTAAAACAGAAAACCCTGGAAAGACTCATTTTAAAAAAAGGCAAGACAAATTAAAAAAAGCGAGACTGAATTATAGTGTCTAGGGAAGGATGAACAGTCAAACTACAAGAAAATGCTAGGAAGTTATTATTTAAAAAATGAGGATAGTGATGACTTTTCAGGAAAGGAGAAGTTTCTGGAATAGATGGAAAACATTTATTTCTCATTTGATTTATGAGGATGTTCACCTATATAAACACATTAAACTATTTTTAAAAAGTAAATTGGACTGCCTGGGATATAAATCTTGACTGAAGTGACACATGGGCCTGCCATTTCCTGAGCCTTATTAATATTTGGTCTTTCCATTCTTTATATATGCTCTTCAATATTCCCCCAATAAAACCCCTTCAGAGTCATTTTTGCTGCCTGCAGCAAAAGAACACTAATTGATTCAAGTGGCTTTTGTAACTTACCACTAGCAGTGAGGTGCATATAGGTAACTTTTTGAAGACATTTCACTGTGATAAGAAATGGACTGGCAGCTTGAAAGCCACTGAGGTCAAAGGAAATTTTTTTTTAAATGATGAAAGATATTAACAGCATGTTTATATACTGAGGGGAGAACTGATGATGCGGGAGAGAGTAGAGGACAAATACTGGAGCAAATTCCTTGAGTGTGAGAAAAGGAATACAGCATATCGAATGAGGAGTGGCTTGGTCTTAGGTAGCTACACCCTGAATCACCCAGATTAATGAGACAAGGAAGTCTATATGCGCATAGATATAGGCAGACTGGTAAATTGTTGATGGAGGTTCTTTTTGGGAAGCATCTATCAACTAAGAACAAAGTTCATCATTGAGAGTGAGGAGGAAGAAGGTTACTGGAAGATTAAGAGAGGGAAGAATATAGGTATAATTGTATGGAGAGTGAGATTTGGGGAAAATAGTAGGGTGGAGCGGGCAGGCCTAAGAGTCTACTTCAGTTGTCATGAATTTTGGATGGCACCAGGCATCATGATTGCATTTAACTGCTAAACTTTAGATATGGAGTAGGCGGAAAACTGATTTAACAGCGATTTGTTTTCTGCCAGATAAACCTGGCAAAGAGAAGGGGGCGAGGGTGCTGAGAAGAGGTCAAGAAACTGAGAGGCCAGGGCATTGGAAAGGTCACCTACATGTATACTGAAATCATCAAAAATTATACAGTAGTAACATTGGAGAGACAGAATTAAATGCGAAATTTCAGAACGAGGTCCAGCAACCTGGAGATCTTATACTTGACCTCCACAAGGAAGAGTTGAGGGTGACAGCATACATTTCAGATAAGCTGGTGATTTTAGTGAGGCAATAATGCCTAAACTGGTGATGAGAAATAAGTAGGATACCCAACCCATTTCCAGGTCCCGTTGTATTGATATATGGCATATAGAGGAGAAAGCAATCATCAATTGACAGGGCTGCAGTGGAAAGGTATATGCGTAGGGGAGAGCCAGATTTCTTAAAGCAAGGAGCTGAAAGGAACATTCAGCACTTTAGGGCATAGAAGATTTTGTTAATAATACACCCGACGCTCAGAAATAAGGCGACATGCTCAGGGTTACACATATACTGAGAATAGCTGAGGAAGAAATCCAATGCTTTTTCTACTACACTGAATAACGGCCTGTGGTTTTTTTTTTGTTTTTTTTTTTTTACGGCTTGTGGTTTTTATCTGACGTAGTAGGCATATACGAGCAAAAGGAACCACAGAGCTCAGACAAAAAGAGTCAGAAAGCGCGAAGCCAAAGAATGCCGTGCAAGCCCGAGAAAGTTCGCCAGCCCCGCAAAGCCTTGTGGGTCTTGTTGTTCTCCGCCGGTCTTGCGCGGAAAAGACCGAGGGGAGGGCGCATTGCATGGCGGGAGATACAATCCTCCCAGGAAGCCCGTCCTCCCCTGGCAGCCAGGCGGCGTCTTCCGGAAGCGCGGGACGCTCGGTTTGTGGTGTCTTCGCTCTGGCCGCTGTGCGGTATTACAGTTAGAGGTTCTATTTTCCCGAGACTTTAGAATTTCAGGCTACTTGAGGCCATTTGAGGCGAAATGGCTCCGAACGAGCGAGGATCAAGTGGTGGCAATGGAGGGGCCGCCGCCACCTTAGGCTGCCCATAGGGAAGAAGCCTGAAGGGCCTCTCAGTCTCTGGAGCCTGTGCTTTCTTCCTTTGCCGGGCCCTGCCTACCGCGAAGATGAGCTCGGCCTGGGTCACTTCTTTCGAAAAGGCGCGTCTGTGGATGTACCTGCAGGCGCTCGGCTTCGAGCCTTGTCTGGAGACCATAGCCTGTGGAAATACCGTGTCACACGCGCACTTCGGAGTGTAAGGAGGACTGGGCTGGCGGCGGGGGAGTCTGAGACTGGTTCCGTTGGCGCAGCCCGCCCTGTTGCGACCGGCGGGTTGATAATTAAGTAGTCGGCTACTGTGGCCCGGCACTGGCTACAAAGCCTCTGCTCCCAGCGGCAGCTGACCTGGTGGCAGGGACTGACCGTTATGGAACCTTGCCGGGAGCACTTTGTAGGGAGTAGAGTCTGCAGCTGGGGCGAAACTGCAGGGGCGGCTTAGGCCTGGTTTGGTCGTGAAGCTGGTTGGTCTGTTAAGTCGAGGGAGAGGTGGCGATTTGGTAACGGAGAGCCAACGCCTTCCATTGTATAGAAACGCCGTTAGGACTCAAGGCGGCCTTTTAAATTAGTTGCTCTTTAGTTTATACTTTTTACTTCTTGGATTAGACTGAAGGACGCCACAGTTAGCAAAAAAACGGTGAAGAGTGGTACTAAGCTGAAAAGTAAACGCTCCTTCCTACTCTGCTACAAATATTACAGTCTCATTATAAAAAGAAACTTTGTTTATATTTCTGTGTCTTAGCAACTTTACCCAGTATTATCTTTCCCACTGAAGGCCAACGAAAATTTGGGATACGTAGACTATTTCCTATTCTCAATCTTCTTGACTTTTGTAATTACGTTATTTCTATCCTTCTTGTGTCAATATTTAAATAATGTGCTTAGTCCTCTATTTCTTGATGTATTAATCTTAAAAATATCTCTTGATTTCCCGCTAAGTAATTTCACAATGAAGGTAGCTTTTTCTTTATACGAAAATTGATTCATCTACACTTACCTTCCCTCTTTTGCCTTCTCCCTTTTCTTGACTTTTTCAGCTGTATTAAAATTGTTTTACTGTCAAGGTTTAGGGACTCCTAACCTCTCTGTGCCTTAGTTTCCTCATCAGTAAAATGGGTGTAGGGCTTCCCTGGTGGCTCAGTGGTAAAGAGTCTGCCTGCCAATGTAAGAGACACTGGTTGGAACCCTGGGTGGGAAAGATCCCCTGGAGAAGGAAATGGCAACCCACTCCAGCCTTCTTGCCTGGAGAGTCCCATGGACAGAGGAGCCTGACAGGGCTCCAGTTGGTGGGATACAAGTGAGCACCTGCTGTCAAGGTTTAGAGCTGTAATTATAATAGTTTTGCTTGGGAACTATTTGTTTAGAAGTTACTACTATTTATATATAGAAATGCTTCCTCTAGCCTAAAAATTGACATCCATTGGGTAGCATTTATCAAGTTATGATTATGTATTAATAAATGTTCCATTTATCTCACATGATTTGATGCCCCAAAATATGGCAGAGGAGTTTAAATCTTCTTGAGGCCTCCACTGAGAATGATTCCCATTGTCAGTGTATCCTCTCTATTCTTTTGGCAATCTTAGTTTTTTTCTCTGTTCTGGTTTATACAATTGCAGTCTGCTTTCTGCCTTTGAAAATTAACTAAAATCAGTCAAGTTTTGGTTCAGTGATGATCTTTTTTTTTTTAAAACATTGTCATAGATCTCCACCCCCCACCTCCCCCACCATGTCTTTAGAGTCATCTCAGTTGGTTAGTGGGAGGAATCTACTCTTTTGAAACAGACATCCCCTTTAAAATTCTTTAAGCATGAATGTGGCATCAAATTTGCTTTAAAGCAAATTTAAAAAAATTTGATTCACTTATTTGATTCTCGCGCACACATGTCAGTTCAGTTCAGTCCAGTCACTCAGTCGTGTTCAACTCTTTGTGACCCCATGGACTGTAGTGTGCCAGGCTTCCCTATCCATCACCAACTCCCAGAGCTTGCTCAAACTCATGTCCATTGAGTCGGTGATGCCATCCAACCATCTCATCCTCTTGTCGTCCCCTTCTCCTCCTGCCTTCAGTCTTTCCTAGCATTAGGGTCAGGGTCAGATCTTCTCATCAGGTGACCAGAGTATTGGAGTTTCAGCTTTAGCATCAGTCCTTTCAATGAATATTCAGGACTGATTTCCTTTAGGATTGACTGGTTTGATCTCCATACCATCCAAAGGACTCTCAAGAGTCTTATCCAACACCACAGTTCAAAAGCATCAATTCTTTGCCACTTAGCTTTCTTTATAGTCCAACTCTCACATTCATACATGACTACTGGAAAAAGCCATAGCTTTGACTAGATGGAACTTTGTTAGCAAAGTAATGTCTTTGCTTTTTAATATGCATGTATGTGCGCGTGCGCGCGCGCACACACACACATACACACACACATCCATATAGAGGCTGTGCTGTGTGTATCATGAAGCATGCAGGGATCTTAGTTTCCTGGCCAGGAATTGAACTCACACCCTGTGCAGTGGGGTGTGGAGTCTTAATCACTGGACCATCAGGGAAGTCCCAGATTCACTTATATATGTTGGTGCAAAATTTTATGTGTTCCTAGTTTCTGTGAGCATGGAATTGCATAGTCACTTTGCTTGTAAAGTTAAATGTACACTTAACATATGATCAAGTAATTCCATTGCTAGATATTTGCCCCAGAGATTTGCATTTTGGAAAAATCATGCTGGTTGCATTACAGAGAATGGATTAGAATGGCTTTGCAGTTAGGTGGACCTAAACTACGGAAGGCAGTGGGAATGGAAAGAAAAAGTGATTCATTCACTTGTTTACTCAACAGATATTAATTGAACACAGTATTGGACCTGGGTATACAGTGGTGAACAGAGCAAACATAAACTTTTACCTTATAAAATTTTAGTCTAGTGGGTGAACAAACCTTTCTTTAAAGGTTATCTTTTTAAAAATTAGAAGTGTTGAAGAGAACAGGGTACTATGTGGAAAAAAAAATAACAGGTTTGAGAGATGATAAGGAGGTAGGAACTTTATTTGTATTTTTTTGAGGAATAGAAACATTCCAAGGATAAGAGTTGTTTGACAAAATGTTAAGCGTGGGAATTTTAATGTGAACATTTTTTCAACTTAAAAAGTTTATTTCAGGAAAATAGCTTTTTGTGTTCACCGAGGTACTTAAATCTATTTGTTATGTCATCTGTATTATGAGGAAAATCAAACTACTTTCTAATGTTGTTGAGATTAAATAAAATACTTCATGTTAAAACTGCAAGTACAGTTAGTAACTTCATATGACTAGTGGAGATTAGCTGAGTTACTGCTTGTAAAAGGCTTAGTTAAAATAATACCTGACTAATAAAGTCAATAAATTTTAAGTCTTTTATTTTCAGAAAATGTTGGTTGGTATCACATCTTCACTTATCTTAGCCATGGTTTTCTCTTCGCCTAATTAGACTTTCCTTTTCTTTTTGTAGAATGTTCATTGAAATAAAGTTCTACCAGTTTTCTTCTATTTGATCATTATTTTCAGAACCAAAATATAAAAACTTGCATGTGTTTCTTAATTGGTTATAAATGTATACATGAAATAGAAAAATTAATTTGTTTTGACCTCTGAACAGAATGAAAACTAATTTGTGTCAAACTCTTACACAGCTTTTTGTGATACTTAGTTTTATTAACCTTTTCTTTTTTCCTGCCTTTATTTCCTTTTAAACCATAGGAACATGTTTGACAAGCTGAACCGTGATGCCTTTCACATAGTTTCTTATTTTTTGTTTCAAACACTTGACAAGTCTCTCACCAAAGAAGTTTTCAAGTGAGTAAAAGTTATTTCATTTTATTTTTGTAAGGGACTTAAAAAAGGGATTATCACTTGATACGGTGAGAATTTCAACTTTGGCTTTCAACTATTTAATGTATGTTAAAAAAGTTAGGTTTGGGTCTTACAGATTTAGTACTTAACCTTTATTAATCTGAGTCCTTTTTTTCAGTACTTGAATTCATGGTAGATTTCATAAGTAACATGGATTTCATTTTATACATATATAATTCCTAACTTCTTCATAGTCTTAATTATTAGAATACTTAATTGATACTAATCTAGACATGCACTTAATTATGTTTTAATTTTTGTTGTTTACTCCTTTTGCTGTTTACTCCTTTACTCCTTTTTTTAATAGGCAGTATTGTTTATTTTGTCTTGTTTTTATTTCCTAAAATCTCTGTAAATCGTTATTATTTTTGTCATGATATAAAGAAGTGTCAAGTGCTATAGACAAAGATCATTCCTATTAAGTTTAGCCTATTGTCCTATACTGTTGTATATTAAATAGTATAAGAAGAGATAAAAATGAATAATCACTAACCTTGATTCCAAGTTATTTTGTAGGTGGGTTTCATCTGTTGTAAAAAATGTTCAGATTTGTTTTAATATTTATGTTGCATCATCATTCTCTTAAATAGTAAGACCATTGTTTTTATTTATGATAATTTAATAGTCTTGCCTTCAGTTAAAGTTTTGAGTGACCAAGAGAACAAGTATATTTGAAACATATTTTGGAAATCCCTATCACTATGTTATGGGCTTCCGTGGTGGTTTAGCAGTAAAGAATCTGACTGCAATGCAGGAGATGGGGATTCAATCCCTGGGTTGAGAAGATCCCCTGGAGGAGGGCATGGCAACCCACTCCAGTATTCTTGCCTGGAGAATCCATGGACAGAGGAGCCTGGCAGGCTATAGTCCAGAGGGTTATAAAGAGTCAGACACAACTGAAGCAACTTAGCAGGCATTCAGGCATTGCTAAGTTATAGGGCTTCCCCTGCTCAGATAAAAATAGATTTTTGAATTTTTTTCCTCATTATAAACAAAATAGAGCTTATTTAAAGCAATTCAGCAAATACAGAAAAAGTTAAAGAAGTAAAAATCATTCTTAAACCCAACTAGAGAATATCACTGTTGTTATTTCAGCCTTTTAATCTTTTTTCTATGCATACTTAATTTTTTTTCTGTGAATACACAAGGTATGTTATGCTATAGAAATATGAAAAATATGGGACCCTCAGCAAATAATTACGCCTCAGGATAAAAATTTAGATAAAACTGATTATCAGTGGGAAGCAAAAGGCAAATTTTAAAATCCATTATTTTCTACTAAAACTGAATTTTAAATAATTTTATATCTTGTTTGTCCACAAAACAGTAGCACTTGCTGACTGTGATATGGGTTATCCCTAGGGGTCATGATCTCTTAGGCCATTCTTCTTGTGCTTTTCATGTGTAACCATTATGTTTCTTTCTTTTGCCCCAGGCTTAACATACTAATTTATTTACACTATCTTTATGTGTTAGCCTACTAAATTCATTGAGCATGTTGTCTTCTTTAACTAATTTTCAGTAATTTTAATAGTGATTCATTCCTGTATTCATCCCTATGTATTCATTGATTATTCACACTAAACGGAGTTTAACCCTGTAGATGTTTATAAAGAAAAAGACCTCATTTCTTACAGGTTTGTCTCTCTTTAGTTGAAATTTATGAAATGTTAGCCTTCAGTTCAATTCAGTCATGCAGTCGTGTCTGACTCTTTATGACCCCATGGACTGCAGCATGCCAGGCTTCCCTGTCCATCACCAACTCCTGGAGCCTGCTCAAACTCATGTCCATCGAGTTGGTGATGCCATCCAACTGTCTCATCCTCTGTCGTCCCCTTCTCCTCCTGCCCCCAATCCCTCCCAGCATCAGGGTTTTTTTCCAGTGAGTCAGTTCTTCGCCTCAGGTGGCCAAAGTATTGGAGTTTCAGCTTCAGTATCAGTCCTTCCAATGAATATTCAGTACTGATTTCTTTTAGGATTGACTGGTTGGATCTCCTTGCAGTCCAAGGGACTTTCAAGAGTCTTCTCCAACACCATAGTTCAAAAGCATCTATTCTTTGGCACTCAACTTTCTTTATTGTCCAACTCTTACATCCATACATGACTATTGGAAAAACCATAGCTGTGACTGGATGGCCCTATGTTGGTAAAGTAATGTCTCTGCTTTTTAATATGCTGTCTAGGTTGGTCATAGCTTTTCTTCCAAGGAGCAGTGTCTTTTAATTTCATGGCTGTAGTAACTATCTGTAGTGATTTTGGAGCCCAAGAAAATAAAGTCTGTCACTGTTGCCGTTGTTTTCCTATCTATTTGCCATGAAGTAATGGGACAGGATGCCATGATCTTTTGTTTTCTGAATGTTGAGTTTTAAGCCAACAATGTTAACCTTGATTTAGCAATAATGTTTCTAGTGAGTGAGTGAGTGAAAGTCACTCAGTTGTGTCTGACTCTTTGTAACCCATGGACTGTAGTCCATGTAATTCTCTAGGCAAGAATACTGAAGTGGGTGGCCATTCCCTTCTCCAGGGGATCTTCCCAATCCAGGGATCAAACCCAGGTCTCCCACATTGCAGGTGGATTCTTTACCAGCTGAGCCACCAGGGAAGCCCAAGAATACTGGAGTCAGTAGCCTATCCCTTTTTCAGTGGATCTTCCTGACCCAGGACTTGAACCAGGATCTCCTGCATTGCAGGCAGATTCTTTATCAGCTGAGCTAGGAGATAAATTTGATATTTTAAAGTTTTGCTGAGTTTGTTTTTTTGTTCATAATTCTAATTTTTATTTTTGTTTAAAGACATTGTTGGCCTCCATTTGATCAAAAACGTGATGTTGAATTCCGAAAACTTTTCTGTGAATGGTTAAAAAAGATTTCTGTAAGTATTCTGTTTCTAAAAGATGCAAACTTTTTCTTTTTTAAGTTCTACCAGTTTATTGCTACCAACCCATCTCCCTCCACCCTCATGCACACATGCTCAGTCATGTAACCCCATGGACTGCAGCCTGCCAGGCTCCTCTGTCCATGGACTTTTACAGGCAAGAATACTGGAGTGGGTTGCCGTTTCCTTCTCCATAAAAGATGCAAACTTTTGAGCAGTGGAAAACTGCAATTTTTGGTCTGGCTTTATTGAGGTACATTAATTTTTTTAAAGGTGAAGTCTTCTTAATGCTTTTATGCTAACAGTATAAATAAGAAATATCAGAATAATACTTTCTGGTGGTTTTGATTGGGACTCTGTTTCTGGGAAACCAGTTTTTTGACTAAGTGCCTTGGAAATAGGTTTTTGAGTTCTTAGGAATTTATATAACAGTTTTTATTTAAAGAAATAATTTTGACTGTAGATTATTTTAGCTTGTGTCCCCAAATAGTATCAATAATTGTGACTTTAAATTTTAATTACTTTTTGTGACTGAATCTACCAAGAGCTTAGAAAGATTCAAAAATTTAACTTGTGGTTCAAATGGAATAATTCTGATAAATCCTGTTGTGCTTCAAAAACAGTATGATGTAAATATAAAGGTTATCGTTGATAATGTCTTCAAATTGTCTTATTTCCTTTTATCATAGGCCGAATGTGGAAGTAGCTTTCCTCAAGTTGTTGGTTCACTATTTCTATTTCCGGTTGGTCCTAAGTTTATTCATATAATGTATCACTTTGCAAGATTTGTTGCAGTAAAATATATAAAAACCCATTCTAAAAGTAAGTTAAGCTTATGGTAAGATTTTTTTTTTCACTTTGATTCTTGGTTTTTATTATTTCTTATAATTTGTAAATCATCAAGAGAGTTTAATAAAATAAGGGAAGATAAAGATATTACTTTATCTCAAAAGGCAAATAGTTAATATTTTATTGGAACTGCAGTTTGAAATCCTGTCATAATGAACATAAGTAGCAATATGGATTATTATGTTCTAATACAGGGTTGGGGAACATTTTCTATGTGAGATCTGACAGTGAATATTTTACACTTTGTGGACCGCATAAGAGTCTCTGTAACATACACCTCTCTGTGAATTAAAAAAAATTTTTTTTGTAATATAACTCTTTAAAAATGTAGAAAGCAGGCCTAGTTTGCTGACCTCACAAAAATGGGCCACGTTAGACCTACAGGTTATAGTTTGCCTATAATACATTGTATTAAATGCTGTATTGAATTTGTTAGAGATTTAGTTTGGCTACTGGCAATGTGTTGGAATATTTTGGTTTGAAATTATGTTTTAAAGGGATTTTATCTATTTGCTAAATCTTAGAAACAAAATACTGGATTTTTACGCTAAGACTTAATGCCATTTGTAGCTTATTAAATAAGCTGCTCTGTTTAATTGAGTTATGCTCTTAAAACATGGGAGGAAAAAGATGAAAACGTTGGTACAGTACAATCCCATCTTCCAGTTTCTAGAGATAACCACTGCTGACATTTTGATTTCTTTTAGGTGTTTGTTTTTGTTGTTTGTTTTTTTAGTGTCATATTGTACATTTTAATTATTTTGAGTAAGTAATACATTCTCATGATTCAAAATTCAGAAAGTGAAAAGTGTCTTGCACCTCTGACTGTCTAGTGATATCTATAGAGGTGCTATCTATAATCTAGGTTACCTGGATACCCTTTTCAGAAACAGCCACTGGAATCAGTAATTCTGGCAAATATGTATATATTCTTTTTAAACCCTAAATGGTGATGGTTTTCAGTCTTGTGTTTTTTATGTAACAGTGTATATTGGAGATCATCACATATCAGTTCATAGATCTTATTCTTTTTCTCTCATTGTATCTTTCCAAATACAATGTATTTGGAACTTCAAATACCTGGGTATTTGAATGGGTGTGTCATAGTGTATTTGGCTTCCCCCCCCCCCAATATTTTGCTATAAAAACAATTGTACAATGACAAACTTTATACATATATCATTTTGTGTGTGTTCAAAGTACATATTGTGTTTGTGCGTATATGTATTTGTGTATATATATATATATATGTACAGTACATTTTTTCTAGTTTATCTTCCCTGCATGGTTTTTTAAAACATGTACATGTGATCTCATTTTATAAGTATTTGCATATTTTAAATTTAATGTGGCATGAGCACTTTACCAGTTTTTCTATTAGATGATTCTTTTTAGTTACATGTAACCCAAACTATTTTATATGAATCATGTGTATTTGGATTTGGCAAGAGTTTATTGTACATAAACCTTTTAGGCATGGGTTATCCGATTTCTTATTTAAAGCAGTTTCATTGATCATATTCAGTTTATGGATGACTTCTATATCCAATAAACTCATCTCCTGTTAAATATTTAGAATTTTTGATTATTTTTTGTGGGTGATCTAGCACATGGATTTGTCATGTTAAGTATGGTGTGAGGCCATTGTTTTCCAGCATACCTATCTTTATTGTATTAGCCATCTTAAAGTAGGATTTATTACATTTTATTGCATGTGAAAACCCTAACTCTAAAATGTTTGGATGGATTTTTCTCAGGGTCTACTTTGATCATTAGTAACATAGCCAAGAATTACTTGAGAAATGGAGATTGGTTTTATTTGGTTGTCTTGTCCTGTTGGTCTTACTAGGAAGAAAAGTAGGCTGATGGCAGCAATGAAGGTGATGGGATCTCATCTCATCCCTTCTAATTTTCTTCCTTTGTTGTTAAAAGGTGTGTTAAGAAGTTGCTTACGTGTAACAGCATATTTGTTCATGGATGTTTTGTGCTGTGATAATAAGAATTATTTTGGGCAGATGGATTCTAAAAATTTTTAGTTATGTAAAATAACTCAACTTCAGATAATCCTTTTTTGTGTATGTTCAGTCATTTAGTTATGTCACACTCTTTGCGACCCCACAGACCATAGTCTGCCAGGCTCTTTCTGTCCATGGAATTTTCCAGGCAAAAATACTGGAATGGGTTGCCATTTCCTACACCAGGTGATCTTCCTGACCCAGGGACTCTTCTCTCTTATATCTTGTGCATTGGCAGGCAGATTCTTTACCACTGTACCATCTGGGAAGTCCCCAATCCTTTTTTAGTTGCCTTCTTTAAAAAACAGGTCATCCTTGCTTTTATTGAAATGAGTTGTATCTTTGTGTGTATTGTCATACCAGCTGTTAAGGAGTTGTTAGTTAAGTGAGGTTGTTAATTTCTCAACAGTCTCACATTTTTTATATTTATTAGTTTGTAAGTCTAAGTTTGGGCTTTCCTTGTGGCTCAGATGGTAAAAAATCTGCCTGTAATGTTGGAGACCTGGATTCGATCCCTGGGTTGGGGAGCTCCCCTGGAGGAAGGCATGGCAACCCACTTGAGTATTCTTGCATGGAGAATCCCCATGGACAGAGGAGCCTGGCGGGCTACAGTCCATGTGTTGCAGAGTCAGACATGGCTGAGCAACTAAGCACAGCACAGCACAAGTCTAAGTTTTCTGTATTTTATCTTCCATGTAGATTCTTCTATACGTTTTACAGAGACATTAAATGTGAAACCACAAGATTTGCACATATGCCTTGCCAGATGCCTTGTAGCACGTAATAGATTTTTACAAGTTTTGCAAAGAGAAGATTGTGTTACCCGAAAATATCAAGAAAATGCACAGTAAGTAATACTTTGATAGTTAGAAAATGAAAATTCCTTTCTTTTTGAACAAATGCCATCAGTATCCCTTCGGTGGCTGTAATTCATGAATACCTCGAAACCTCTTGGCAACTACCTTTTATCTTTCCATTTTAAAGCCTGATCACTTCTGAATAAAGTACTTCAGGCATGCTGTAAGTCAAAGTTTAGAGAAAAGGACGGTATCATTTTTGTTCAAAAATTCAGTTTCTTCAGATGTTTTTTCTTTTAAATGTGGAAATAAAATTTTAAGCTGTAATTATAGTGCTCATTCTAATTTGTATCCTCCTTTCTCTTGATATTTTATTCTGTAAATTTTTCCATATTGCTTTAATGTATTACTTTTAATGTCTACTTAGCATCTGTTGAGAAGGTATACTGGTTTCTTTAGCCATTTTATATTGTCTTATATTTATTTATATTCATTTATTCAGCACTTTTTTTTTATTTGTACCTCTGTGTGCCAGATATTGGTTATACACTGGTTCTACAGCATTAAACAAAGAGGCAAGGTTCTTACTCCCAAGACATAGATTATGTCAGATTTTTAATAATTGTAAACAGCTGTAGTAAGATAGCTTTTTAAATGCTGTCTTATCTATTATGAAAGCTAAAAAATCCTTTTAAATCTCCTTAAAACTGCAATGTTGCCTCCCTTAGGTAACATTTAAATTTATCCCCTAAGAATGTGATAAGAGAGCAGAGTAGTCTGACCTCCAGCATTTTTACCTGAAGCCAGAGTTTATGAACCAAGAAGTTCTGGTTTATCTCAATAGTCCTGCCTATATGTTAAATCACTCTTGTAATTCTTAAAGGGAGTCTAGAGCCCCTTTAAGACTAGTTACTAGTATATTTGAAAGAGTAGCCCTTAGAGGCCTTGAGTAAAGATATGAAATGGGGGGAAATATCAAAGTGGGCTATACTGCTGTAGTAGAATTATAGCTGTCATTTTGTATGTTTTGTTGCAGATTGTCAGTTAAACAGGTACGAAATTTGAGATCAGAATGTATGGGACTGCAAAACCAAATAAACAAGTAAGTGACTTCTAGAACTGAAAGTTGCCTGAAGTATTAGTTTAACCTCCTGCATGTTATAGGTTAAAAAAAAAAATGAGATTAGTTAAAATAACATTTCAATACCTAGTTGATAATAAGACAAAAACATAGATTCCTAGTCCAGTTCTTCTAATAAATTATGGTAGCTTTGAGGTTGAGTTTTATTTTTGCTTTCAATAGGAATGGTGGTTAGTGGCTGGGTTTGCAGATTAATTAGCTCTTTGGGTGGTAAGTTACCATTATTTTTTTAATTGACTAATGAGATTATTTAATTTTTAACTAGAATGGAACCCTGTGATGACCAAAGTAATATACAAGAGAAAATTCAAAAGGTGAGACAACTTTTGAAGGGAGAAATTTAATCTTGCTTTTGTGATATGCAGTGTTTACTTACTTAACTGAACTCATGTATGTGTCTTTTTGTAACAGCGTTATACTTTTTTTTAACTCATAAGTTGTATGGACATAAAAGTATCAGGTGCTTTTCAGACACTTGAATATAATGGAAAAAATTAGCTTATAATCAATCAGACTAAACGTATACAACACAGTTTTAAATTTGGTTAATTTAAAATCTTCACTCTAGCAAGGAAGGTTCAGTTTGATTGTAACTTAATCAGTAATATTTATCTAAACAAAAAATACTTGATTTGAAGGAGGATAGTGGTAAGTTTGGAAGAAAAATGAGAAGTCACATTGAGACTGGCATGAGGAATCTGGTAGATATAGATGATCTGAGGCTTTCAGAGGTTGGCTTTAACAAATGTGCGGTAGGAGTGTTTTCTTAGGTCTTTGTATTTGGATGAAATCTCTCCCAAGCTCTTTGTTCTTATTCTGTGGTCACCAAGCTGCTTTGGAGTATTGATTTGACTTTTTAGGCAGTTTTTCATTTGAAGAGGTGAGTGCCCTCCTCGGGATCATGAATCTGGTCCCATCACTTCATGGCAAATAGACGGGGGAAAAGTGGAAGCAGTGTCAGATTTTATTTTCTTGGGCTTCAAAATCACTGCAGATGGTGACTGCAGCCATGAAATTAAGACACTTGCTCCTTGGAAGAAAAGCTATGATAAACCTAGACAGTATATTAAAAAGCAGAGACATTACTTTGCCAACACAGGTTTGGATAGTCAAAGCTGTGGTTTTTCCAGTAGTCATGTATGGATGTGAGAGTTGGAGGATAAAGAAGGCTGAGCGCTGAAGAATTGATGCTTTTGAACTGTGATGTTGGAGAAGACTCTTGAGAGTCCCTTGGACTACAAGGAGATCAAGTTAGTCAATCCTGAGGGAAATCAACTCTGAATATTCACTGGAAGGACTGAAGCTGAAGCTCCAGTAATTTGACCCCATAGTGCAAAGAGCTGACTCACTGGAAAAGACTCTGATGCTGGGAAAGATTGATGGCAGAGGAGACTGGGGTGGCATCTCTGACTCAATGGACATGAATCCGAGGAAACTCCAGTGATAGTGAAGGACAGGGAAGCCTGGCGTGCTGCAGTCCATGGAATTGCAGAGTCAGACACAACTTAGTGACTAAACAACAATAGGAAATAATTATTCATTAATTCAGTGACTATTTATTGATCACTTGCTAGACATTCTTCTAGATATTATGGGCTGGAGCATTGAAGAAAACAGGCAGAGTCACTTCCTTTATGGAGCTTCTAGTTCAGTGAATATGAATATTCCTGTTGTTGAATGTAGTATATTTGATTGTAAGCTTAATAGGTTTGGTTGGTATGAAATCCATTAAGAGTTTTCATAGCAAAAAAATTTATATATTTATTTGTCTTAGTTGTGGAATGTAAAATCTTTAGTTGTGGCTTATGATATCTAGCTCCCTGACCAGGGATTGAACCTGGGGTCCTGTATTGGGAGTGCAGAGTCTTAAATTCACAGCTATCTCTCTTGACTTTAGGTAATATTTAGTTTCCCTGAGTCAACTTTGAGCCATTGACAAGATAAAATTTTTAGACTTGAAAAATCTGAGACCCGGATCCTGGATCTTTGTACATTCACCAAGAAAATGCCATCCTGTGAGATCTCTAGTTGGCCAGTCAATGAGACTTCCTTTGTGGAACAGCTTTTCTTTGTGCTGTGAGAAGACACAGACACTAACACAAATATAATTATTATATTTTCCCTCCTCCTCTCTACTTTTGTAAATTCTTTTAAGGCATAATAACATACATGCAAAAACGTGCAAAAATCGTTGTATGTAGCTTGACAAAATTTTGCAAAGCGAAACACATCCATGTAACCAGCATTTAACTTAAGGAACAGAATGTTACCATCATCCCAGGATCATTGAACCCTCTTTCATTCACGGCTGTTTCCTTCCAAGAATAAACGGCTGTCCTCACTTCTTACACTAAAGATTAGTTTTGCCTGTTTGACCCATAAATGGGCGTGTATAAAATACATTCTTTTGTATTCAGCTTCTTTCACTTAATGCTGTTTTATCCATGCTGTTGTATGTGTTCATTCTCTTTGCTGTCTAATTTTCTCTTTTATGAGTATAGCAAAACATACTCTTTTTACTCAAGGTAATTCTTTGAATTTATTACAGTTTTTGACTATTACAAATGAGTGCTATGAACATTCTTATAATTAATTTAATAAACATAGGTTAATACATAGTTTTTGACATTTTAACTCTTTGAAACTTGAATGACTCTTAAAAGTTGATATATAGTGTTTTCTTTTTTCTCCTGAAAATCTTCGACTCTTCTTGAAAAATCTCCTTTAGATTGATGGCATATCAGAATACAGGAAATGCTAATTGCATCTTGATAATGTAAGGTTTCTTAGGTATATTTCCCAAATCATAATGGTCTAGATTCTCCTTAGAAATTCTTTAAAGTGATGTTGAAAGTAGTATCAGTGCTTTTGGACTGTTAAAATAGTTAATTTTTTTATCAGAAGCCATTCCAGGAATATTTCATTTGTTCCTGGGAAAAAACATATATTTGTGTTTTACATTTCTTTAATGTATGTATAGACTGATTATATGTAGACTTTAATATTTGTTTGTCTCTGTTTTCAAAGGTTCGGTCTTTGTGGACTTCAGTGAATGAAACACTTAGATTTTTGGAAAAAGAGAGAGAAATTGTTAGTTCAGTCCTTAGTCTTGATAACAATTATACTTTAGATGGAACTAACATTGCTATCAATATTCCAAGCCTCTTACTTGATAAAATTGAGAAACAAGTGTGTCAGGTAAGCATTTGATAATTAAGGAAGCTTTTGAGAAAACTCCTTTCACTTAATTATTTTATGTATTGTGTATGATTTTTCTTACAGTCTTTTTCTACTGTCTTCAGAATTTACTTTTGTGCGTGTATCTGGTGAATCTTTCATAATGAGGGGTACTGTTAAGGGTGTGTATATTTATATCTATCAACTTTTATTAATTGTCCATACCTTTTATGGTACTTGGAGAAGGAGATGGCAACCCACTCCAGTATTCTTGCCTGGAGAATCCCATGGACGGAGAGCCTGGTGGGCTACAGTCCACGGGGTCGCAATGAGTCGGATACGACTGAGCGACTTCACTTTCACTTTATGGTACTACATTGTACAGTGTAGAGAGTAGGAGGTACTTAATAGGAAGATGATATGGTACATAATTCTTTCTAAATTCTCAAAGAGAGCAATAATGATCTCTGATAGCTAAATTTCTTTTTATTTATTTTTTTGAAAAATTTCTATTTTTTTTATTCACTAGTTTGTTAAATTTTTTTTTTCATTTATTTTTATTAGTTGGAGGCTAATTATTTTACAATATTGTAATGGTTTTTGTCATACATTGACATGAATCAGCCATGGATTTACATGTATTCCCCATCCCTATCCCCCCTCCCACCTCCCTCTGTACCCAATCCCTCTGGGTCTTCCCAGTGCACCAGGCCCGAGCACTTGTCTCATGCACCCAACCTGGGCTGGTGATCTGTTTCACCATAGATAATATACATGTTTCGATGCTATTATCTCAAAACATCCCACCCTCACCTTCTCCCACAGAGTCCAAAAGTCTGTTCTGTACATCTGTGTCTCTTTTTCTGTTTTGCATATAGGGTTATCGTTACCATCTTTCTAAATTCCATATATATGTGTTAGTATACTGTAATGGTCTTTATCTTTCTGGCTTACTTCACTCTGTATAATGGGCTCCAGTTTCATCCATCTCATTAGAACTGATTCAAATGAATTCTTTAAAAATTTCTTTTTAAAAACTCTCCATTTTCTTATTTTCCTTTGATCTTGATTCTGTTATTTTAAAGTCTTTTTTTTTAGCTTTTGTGACCCTAGTGTCGGTGCCCTCCTATGGTGTTTCAGACTACTGTTTCCATTTTTCCAGTGGTTTCTTTTTCTCTCACTTTTAAGTGAATGTGTTCCCTATTATTCCTTTAATGCTCTCATTTCTTCCTCATGTTATAAATTCATCTGTAAATTCTTACCCAGTTCCATGGTCTCATCAGCCTCCTGTACAATAATATTACCAAATTGTTATTTCCAGTCCCTCCCCTTCAATGCAAACTGTATCAAATTTTTCCACTTGCTTATAGGACATTTACATCTGAATCACTACTTTTTTTTTTCTTAGTAAATTAAAATTTATTAAGCATTGACTTTATTGTCATGTAGCGGATATAAGGGCTTCCCAGGTGACTCAGTGGTAAGGAACCCTCCAGCCAATGCAGAAGACTTGGGTTCGATCCCTGGATTGGAAAGATCCCCTGGAAAAGGAAATGGCAACCCACTCCAATATTCTTGCCTGGGAAATCCCCTTGACAGAGGAGCCTGGCAGGCTACAGTCCATGGGGTTGCAAAGAGTTGGACATAACTTAGCGATTAAACAACACAACAAGGGGATATAAAGATAAAATATTGTGACCCTGAAGAACTTTAACGGGTAATATGTCAGGCACTTCAAATTCAGAGTACATAAAAAATTAGGATCTGTAAACACAGATTCCTATAGGGGCTAGGCAGGTAATATATAAATTAAGTACAAAATTATGTGTAACAATAGGGATAAAGTTAAATTTATATAAGTTTATATATATTTATGTATAAGTTTATATATTATATAATATGTATTATAATTATATATTATAATATATTATAATATATAACATATATATTATAAATATATAAAAATTATATATTTATATATAATTTATATAAATTTATATAAGTTGTTGTATAGTTGCTAAGTCATGTCTGGCTCTTTTGCAACCCCATGGACTGTAGCCCACCAGGCTACTCTGTCCATGGGGTTCTCCAGGCAATTATACCAGAGTGGGTTGCCATTTCCTTCTCCAGGGGATCTTCCCGACCCAGGGATCAAACCTGTGTCTCTTGCATTGGCAAGCGGATTCTTAACCACTGAGCCACCAGGGAAGCACCAGGAAATGATGAAGTCTTTTTTAGAAATATTGGTAACTAATTCAAATGATTTTAAAACTTTGGAACTGTGCAAGCCAAATAAAAATGTCTAAGTTTGGAATCAGTCTTTAGGGGCCCTTCAATTTTGCAACTTTTGTTAAAACATGAATTTATTATCTTTATCTAAGCTTTATCTTTCTCAATCTTTCTTTTACTTTCCATTTCTTTGCATTTCTTTTATTCTAGTTTTCAACTTTTTTTGCATGATATAAAAAACAGTGTGTTAATTCTTCCACAGTAGTTTTCTTTGGATCAGAAGTATTTACTAATTTCATTTTTGTATAGCTTTTTTTTTCACTCTTGTAGCTTTTTTATATATTAGTGAAAGACATAAATATGTTCTTATAGCATTTTATTATTTTAAGAATCTATAATTCACCACTTTTTTTCCTTTCTGAATCCTTAGTCGCACATAGGAAATATTTATGAGGCTGGAAAATTGAACATCTTAACAGTTTTTTGGTTATTAAATGAAGTGTTGAAAGTAATGAAATGTGAATGTTGTCAGACTGACCAAGCAAGACTGACAGTAGACCTACACTTCCTTGAAAAAGAGACCAGATTTCAGAGAGAAAGACTGTCAGATCTGAAGCATATGAGGTACACTAAAAAGACCTGTCATTTCATTTGGGGAAGAGTAGGGTGGTTTTGATAATTTCTCAGCACAACTCTAGTTAACACCTCTGTAGCTTTGGCAAACAAATGTGAAAATTTTACTGGTACTCAAAAACCATATCATCAACTCCTAGAGAGACACATGAAGTAGAAAGGAAAATTAATATAGTTTTCTTTTGTCTGGTGTATAATACTTGCGCTGAATGATAATTCTTAATGAAATAATTTAAGCTTTTCTCTAGCTTTGTTTTGTGGTGGTGGTGTGGTATTTAGTCACTAAGTTGTGTCTGACTCTTTTGCCATCCCATGGACTGTAGCCCGCCAGGCTCCTCTGTCCTTGGGATTTCCCAGACAAGATTAGTGGAGCAGGTTGCCATTTTTTACTCCCCGGGATCATCCCGACCCAGGGATCGATCGAACCTGCGTCTCTTGCGCCTCTTGCATTATTAGGTGGATTCTTTATCACTGTGTCACCTGGAATGCCCCACTGTATTCTTTTTTATTTTTGTTCATTTTTTTCGATTTTTAAAATTGGCTCTTAAATTTTTTAGATTGAGGTTTTTAAAGAAGAGTTTAAGGTTCACAGCAAAACTGAGGAGAAGTTACAGAGGTTTCCCAGATACACCACAAATTCTTATTTCAGTACTTTTTCTTAGTCCTTCTTTTTATATATTTATGTTTTGAATGAAGTTATTTTTTATTCCGTCATAGGTATAAAATAACAGAAGATCTCAAAACTATAAGACATTCTATTGTTGAAAAACAAGAAAAATGGCATAAAAAGTGGAAAGAGTTTCTCGGCCTATCTCCTTTCAGTATAATTAAGAGTTCTACTCCAGTAAGTAGTATTGACTTGCCTTTTGGAGAATAGTTTAATCTCTTGTAATCTCTTGATTTATCATGTAACAAGTGACTTAGAAATGCAGTATGTGTGTATGCTTTGCATCTGAGCCTAAATTTCAAATATTTTGGTTTCTCTGATTTTTCTAAATACATATTAGAATGTTCATCAAGGTGTTGTTATGATATGGTTAATATTTTTAGATTCAATGGATTGTGTTAAAAAGAAAATGAGACATTTCTCTTTATGTTAGATTCTGTTACATTTGAGGCATAGTTGGAGGACAAAGAGTCTTCTTATTCCTAATATTGTATTCTTTAGTTTGAAACAGTTATAGTATAATTTGTATGTTTGGTAATTCTATCTTTATTATGGAAAAAAAATCATCCTTTCATAGGTTAATTTAGTATTGTTATTGTGGTACTGAGTAAAATGTGTATATTTCAAAATAACAAATTCTTTGTTTTGAGGCTGTGGATCTTTTACCGCCTATGTCTCCACTTTCGTTTGACCCTGCCTCAGAAGAAGCATATGCGAGGAGCATTCTTTTACAGTATCCTGCTTCACTTCCAGGTTGGTTTTTTACTTTTTTTCTCTTTTAAACTTGCCTCTCATTAATGTTTCTCACTATAATAATAGTTCTTACATATTCTTTCATGTTTTTTTCCCAGTTATATTTTGTGATGAAATGCATATAGCATTTCGGTCATTGCAAAGTGTCCAACTCGGTGGCATTTAGTAAATTCGCAAAAGTGTGCAACCATTACCACTAATTAATTCTGAGGATTTTTATTACCTCAAAAGAAAACTTGGTACCTATTGTGCCATCACTCCTCATTTTCCCCTCTCCCAGGCCCTGACAATGACTAAATACTTCCAGTCTCTGTGAATTTGCCTATTCTGGATATTTCATGTAAAGAACATCATATAATAGGAGGCTTATTGTGTCTCCTTTCTTTACTTGCACAGTTTTTTACTTTGCACAATGTTTTCAAGGTTCATCCAAGTTGTAGCATTTATCTATACTTCATTACTATGTGTGAATGCATTCTTTTGTATGATTTAATTGTATTTTGTTTATCCATTTGTCTTTTGATGGACATTTGTATTGTTTCCACCATTTGGCTACTATGAGTAATGCTGCTATTAATAGTCGTTTATAAGTTTTTGTGTAGAAGCCCACAGTTTTTTAACATGAAAGAATAGTTCAGTAATTACTTGAATACCTAACCATTGCCTGTTTCTACAGTTGAGATTTTTGCTTTAAATATGTATTTTTCTTTGCTAAACCATTTGAAATGTTAACACTTGACTCTTAAGTGTTTTAGCATGCACTCCCATGAAAATAATGACTTTTTCCTGTTTAATTACCATTAATTTTATACTTCAAATTAATAATAGTTCTATAATATCTTATCCAGTTTCCTCAAATATCATACCATTGTCACACCTCAAAGTTAATTTCTCTGCAATATCTAATAGCCATTTCATACTTAGTCTCCCCAGTTGTCTGCTGCTTGTGTACAAGAAATTGTTACTGGGTTCAGTGAATGTAAGATAGATAGGTAGAGGAATAAGTGTATAAAAAAACGTTGAAATATGTAGCCAGTGAGGAGTAGGTCACAGGGGAGTTCAGGCAGCTATTCGATCATGGCAGCAATCAGCACAGGACTTAGGAAGAAAAGGATAACCACAACTAGCATAGGTGATTTGTTTGAGAGTCAGGTGTATGTGAGGAGGACACTAATTGGGAAACATCATAGACCAGAGAGCATGGGTCAAGGATAGGAGCCAGCAGAAGTGTAGACAGAAAAGACTTCATAGTTTGATGAATAAAGACTTTCAGATTCAGAGCATTATTCATGACGACAGAATTACTTTGATAGTTCTTGACATATTTGGTTGGCATTATGTTCTCACTTCAGCTTGGAAAGGGCCTTTTTACTCTCAGCATACTTAGTTTGAGTGAAAGTTGTACAGTCGTGTCCAACTTTTTGCGACCCCATGAACTACAGCATGCCAGGCTTCTCTATCCATCACCAACTCCCAGAGCCTGCTCAAACTCATGTCCATTGAGTTGATGATGCTATCCAACCATCTCATCCTCCCTCGTCTCCTTTTCCTCCTGCCTTCAATCTTTCCCAGCATCAGGGTCTTTTCCAGTGAGTCAGGTCTTTGCATCAGGTGGCCAAAGTATTGGAGCTTTAGCTTCAGCATCATTCCTTCCAATGAATATTCAGGACTGATTTCCTTTAGGATTGATGGTTTAATCTCCTTACAGTCCAAGGGACGCTCAAGAGTCCTCTCCAGCACCACAGTTCAAAATAATCAGTTCTTCGGCACTCAGCTTTCTTTATGGTCCAGCTCTCACATCCATACTTGACCACTGGAAAAACCATAGCTTTGACTAGACAGACCTTTGTTGGCAAAGTAATGTCTCTGCTTTTTAATATGCTGTCTAGGAGGGTCATAGCTTTTCTTACAAGGAGCAAGCGTCTTTTAATTTCATGGCTGTAGTTACCATCTGCAGAGATTTTGGAACCCAAGAAAATAAAGTCAGCCACTGTTTCCATTGTTTCCCTACCTATTTGCCATGCAGTGATGGGACTGGATGCCATGATATTTGTTTTTTGAATGTTCAGTTTTCAGACAGCTTTTTCACTCTCCTCTTTCACTTTCATCAAGAGGCTCTTTAGTTCTTCTTTGCTTTCTGCCATAAGGGTAGTGTCATCTGCCTATCTAAGGTTATTGATATTTCTCCTGGCAATCTTGATTCCAGCTTGTGTTTCATCCACACTGACATTTTGCATGATGTACTCTGCATATAAATTAAATAAGCAGGGTGACAATATACAGCCTTAATGTACTTCTTTCCCAGTTTTGAACCAGTCTGTTGTTTCATGTCCTGTTCTAGCTGTTGCTTCTTGACCTGCATACACATTTCTCAGGAGGCAGGTCAGGTGGTCTGGTATTCCCATCTCTTTAAGAATTTTCCACAGTTTGTTGTGATCCACACAGTCAAAGGATTTGGTGTAGTCAATAAAGCAGAAATAGATGTTTTTCTGGAACTCTCTTGCTTTTTCTGTGACCCAGCAGTTGTTGGCAATTTGATTTCAGGTTCCTCTGCCTTTTCTAAGTCCAGCTTGAACACCTGGAAGTTCACATACTGTTGAGGCCTGGCTTGGAGAATTTTGAGTCTTACTTTGCTAGTGTGTGAGATGAGTGCAATTGTGCAATAGTTTGAGCATTCTTTGGCATTGTCTTTCTTTGGGATTGGAATGAAAACTGACCTTTTCCAGTCCTGTGGCCACTGCTGAGTTTACCAACTTTACTGTCATATTGAACGCAGCACTTTAAAAGCATCATCTTTTAGGATTTGAAATAGCTCAACTAGAATTCCACCACCTCCACTAGCTTTGTTCATAGTGTTGCTTCCTAAGGCCCACTTGACTTCGCATTCCAGGATGTCTGGCTCTAGGTGAATGATCACACCATCGTGGTTATCTGGGTCATGAAGATCTTTTTTGTATAGTTCTTCTGAGTATTCTTGACGCCTCTTAATATCTTCTGCTTCTGTTAGGACCATACCATTTCTGTCCTTTATTGAGCCCATCTTTGCATGAAATGTTCCCTTGCTATCTCTAATTTTTTTGAAGAGATCTCTAGTCTTTGCCATTCTGTTGTTTTTCCTCTATTTCGTTGCATTGATCGCTGAGGAAGACTTTCTTATCTCCTTGCTATTCTTTGGAACTCTGCATTCAGATGGGTATATCTTTACTTTTCTCCTTTGCCTTTGGCTTCTCTTCTTTTCTCAGCTATTTTTAAGGCTTCCCCAGACAACCATTTTGCCTTTTTACGTTTCTTTTTCTTGGAAATGATCTTGATCACTGCCTCCTATACAATGTCACGAACCTCCATCCTTAGTTCTTCAGATACTCTATCAGATCTAATCCCTTGATCCATTTGTCATTTCCACTGTATAATCATAAGGGATTTGATTTAGGTCATACCTGAATGGTCTAGTGGTTTTCCCTTTGTTCAATTTCAGTCTGAATTTGGCAATAAGGAGTTCATGATATGAGCCACAGTCAGCTCCCAGTCTTGTTTTTGTTGACTGTATAGAGTTTCTCCATCTTCGGCTGCAAAGAATAGAATGAATCTGATTTCAGTATTGAGCATCTGGTGATGTCCATGTGTAGAGTTGTCTCTTGTGTTGTTGGAAGAGGGTGTTTGCTGTGACCAGTGCATTCTCTTGGCAAAACTCTGTTAGCCTTTGCCCTGCTTCATGTTGTACTTTAAGGCCAAATTTGCCTGTTACACCAGGTATCTCTTGACTTACTAATTTGCATTCCAGTCCCTATAATGAAAAGGACATCTGTTTTGGTTGTTAGTTCTAGAAGGTCTTGTAGGTCTTCATAGAACTGTTTAATTTCAGCTTCTTCAGCGTTACTGGTTGGGGCATAGACTTGGATTAATGTGACATTTAAGGTTTGCCTTGGAAATGAACAGAGATCATTCTGTGGTTTTTGAGAGTGCACCCAAGGACTGCATTTTGGACTCTTTTATTGACTATGATGGCTACTCCATTTCTTCTAAGGGATTCTTGCCCACAGTAGTAGATACAATGGTCATCTAAGTTAAATTCGCCCATTCCAGTCCATTTTAGTTCTCTGATTTCTAAAATGATGTTTACTCTTGCCATCTTCTGTTTGACCACTTCCAATTTACCTTGATTCATGGATCTAACATTCCAGGTTCCTATGCAATATTGTTTTTTACAGCATTGGACTTTTCTCCCATCACCAGTCACATCCACAACTGGGTGTTGTTTTTGCTTTGTCTCTGTCTCTTCATTCTTTCTGGTGTTATTCTCCACACTTCTGTGGGCGTTTACTGACCTGCAGAGTTCATCCTTCAGTGTTGTATCTTTTTGCCTTTTCATACTGTTCATGGGGTTCTCAAGGCAAGAATACTGAAGTGATTTGCATTCCCTTCTCCAGTGGTATGGCCCCACACGGCATGGGTCATAGTTTCATTGAGTTAGATGAAATTTCCATTACTTTTTAGAAATCACATATAAGTAATAGTATATAGTATTTGTCTTTCTCTGACTAATTTTACTAAACCTAATATTCTTTAGGTCCATCCATGTTGTGGAAATGGCAATGTTTTACTCTTTTATGGCTGAGAAATATTCATATAAATATCCATTATGTCTGCGTGTGTGCTGTGTTGCTTCAGTTGTGCCTGACTCTGCAGCACTATGGGCTGTAGCTTGCCAGGCTCCTCTGTCCATGGGATTCTCCAGGCAAGAATACTGGAGTGGGTTGCCATGCCCTCCTCCAGGGGATCTTCCCCACCCAGGATATGAACCTGAGTCTCCTGCGGCTCTTGCTTTGCAGGCGGATTCTTTACTGCTGAGCCACTGGGGAAGTCCAAAATATCCACTATACATGTATATATACATATATATACATACACACACACACACACATATATACATATATATGCACATTTATACCACTTCTTAAGCCAGCAATCTGTTGATGGACACTTGGTTTGCTTCCGTGTCTTAATTATTATAAATAGTGCTGCTATGAACATTGAAGTGCATGTGTTTTTTCAAATTAGAATTTTTGTTTTTTCTGCATATATATCCAGGAGTGGAGTTGCTGGATCAAATGGTAGTTTTGCTTTTAGATTTGTAAGGAATCTCCATATGTTTTCTATAGTCGCTGCACCAGTTTACATTCCCCTGTGTAGGAGGGTTCCTTTGTGTCCACATCCTCTCCAGCATTTATTATTTGTAGATTTTTTTATGGTAGCCATTCTAACCAGTGTGAGGTTGATATTGTTGTTTTAATTTGCATTTCTCTAATAATTAGCAATGTCGAGCATCTTTTCATGTGTCTATTGACTATCTTTATGTCTTCTTTGGAGAAAGGTCTTTGCTTACTCAGGAATGATAGATCGGTTATAGGATTCAAGATCAGGGACTAATTTTTCCTTGAGACTTTGATAATATGCCATCATTACTTAATGCCTTCTGTTTGAAACATTTGCTGTCAGTCTAATTGTCATTCATTTGTAGGTAATTTTTGATCTCTGGTTGCTTTTAAGACTTTCATTTATTTATTTTTTAAAAGAGTTTTCTAGCTGTCTGTTTATTTATTTATGGCTGCATTTGGTCTTTGTTGCTGTGTTGGCTTTCTCCAGTTACAGTGAACGGGGGCTACTCTTTGTTGTGGAGCACAGGCCATAGGGCATGTGGGTTTCAGTGGTTGCAGCACATTATCTCAGCAGTTGTTGCTCATGGGCTCTAGAGGGTGGGTTTAGTAGTTGTGGCACACAGGCTTAGTTACCTCACAACATGTAGGATCTTCCTGGACCAGGGATCTTCCTAGACCAGGGCTCAAACCAATGTCCCCTGCATTGGAAGGCAGATTCTTAACTGCTGAACCACCAGGGAAACCCTGGAATGTTTTATAAATAACAGAAACTACATCATCATTAGTAAGTTCAAAAGCTTAGGATATTGAAAATGTTAAAAGGTGGCATTATGATGAATTAAAAGAAAACTTTACAATACACATTGGTCTCTTATACAATAACACTTTGGACATGTATAATCTTTCAGAATCAAACATGTTGAAAGAAGAGGAGCTTCTGGAATATCTAATCCTCTGAAATATAGCCATGACTTCCTTCAATTTTATTTCCTGTCATGCTTCTCCACTAGATATATGCTATGCTCTGGTACACCAAACGGGCACCTTATTCTCCTGGTACTTTCGTGGCTTCTTCATGTTCCCTACTCTGGACCAGGTGCCTTTCTGCCTTCTTGCATTCTGTGCATACTTGTGTTATAATACTGTAACAGTATGTCATAATGCTTTTCTTATCAATAGTCTCTCCTCTACTGATTTCTTGAAGGCAGGTCTCCATTAAAAAAATTTTTTTCCCCATTGTTAGTACTGCAGTGACATAGTTATTAAATGGTATGTTGTAGAATAAATACATAGCAGTTGATGTTGTAGGTGCTGGGCTAAAATGTGCTAAGTATTGTAACTTTTTGACTGGTTTATTTGATAAGTGCATTGTTTGTGTACTTAAACATGAAACATGGCTATATATAACACTAAAGAGTTGAGGATTGTCCCTTTTGGGGATACTTTGAGCTATATTTTTAGGAGAGCCTATTGTACATATTCTCCATCACTGTCATGTGTATTACTTTATAGTTAATAATTGAATAATTATCTTTTCCTATTAACATTTATATATTTTTTTGTTTTCTTCTGTTTAGAACTTTAAGAAAGCTCTAAATATTAGAATGTACAAGTGTAATTAAAGAGTAATTAATTTTTCTATTCCTTTAGTTACACCTAAGCAACATATCCAGGAAAATAATTGCAGAAGAGCAAGTGATACCCTGGAAACTAAATCTGATCCAGCCAACAGGTAAAACAGATTTGATTTTCGTATTGATTTTTTTCATCTTCATTAGTTTTAGTTCCATCTTCAGCCAGTTTTCAAGCTTCGCTAGTATGGGATAGCTTATAACTTTCTTCTCTTAATCAGACGGTGTTTTCCCACTGTGGAGCCCCTTTTTCTGGACAGAGTCAACATTTCTGATGCATGGGCATTTTTTCCTTTTCTATTCTTATCTAAATGTTGAGACTCATGGGGATTACCTAATTTTTGAAGAGAAAGATATATATGAAAATTATCTAATACAAGTTTGGGAATTTTTGCATTTTTGTGTCTGTGAACTTTGAAATCACTTGTGACTGTTGACTAAATCCAAGTGTTTAGGGACTTCTGAAATTACCTGGTTGGTGGTTTTCAGTCTGTGTTCTGCAGCGCCCTCTGATGCTAAGGATGAGTCAGACTTAGTCTGTGGCTTTTCCATCCTTTGCCACTTCAACCTGAGCAGCTTACTCTTATCTGTATTGTATATTGGGGTTTTATATGCCATTTGATAAAAAGAGTTCTATGCTTAAAAATTTTTTTTGGGGGGAAGACTTCTGATTTAATCTAATCCCCAAGTTTAGCATGATTAAGCTGAACCTAGTTAGTTTATTGTAGCTAACTAGTAGTAGTCTTATTTTATTTATCGCCTTTTTTCTGTATTATTCTATTTTTGCCCTTAAATAAACTGACGTCAGATTATAAAAGCAAAAATCTCTAAATGTGTATATGTTTCTCCTTTAATAAACATTATTAACTAGTAGTCAAACATAGACATGCTAGACAGATTCCTTTTTTATTGTTTTTCTGATTACCATTTGATTTAAATGGGTGTCTTTTAGTTCACTTTCCCCATATTAATGAGGCACAGGTACGGAAACAAAATACTTAGAATAATTCTAAAAATAAGATTCTAAATTTTAAGTGACTTCAGGCCTCCTGCATTTTGTATGCTCTTAGTAAGTTATAATAAATTAAAACACCATCAGTTCAGTTGTGCAGTCGTGTCTGACTCTTTGCGACCCCATGGATTGCAGCAGGCCAGGTTTCCCTGTCCATTACCAACTCCCGGAACTTGCTCAAACTCGTGTCCATCAAGTCGGTGATGCCATCCAGCCATCTCATCCTCTGTCGTCCCCTTCTCCTTCTGCCTTCAGTCTTTCCCAGCATCAGGGTCTTTTCAGTTCTTCGCATCAGGTGGCCAAAGTACTGGAGTTTCAGCTTCAGCATCAGTCCTTTCAGTGAATATTCAGGACTGATTTCCTTTAGGATTGACTGGTTTGATCTCCTTGCCATCCAAGGGACTCTCAGTTCAAAAACACCATCTGTTCAGTTCAGTTGCTCAGTCGTGTCCAGCTCTTTGCGACCCCATGAATCACAGCACCCCAGGCCTCCCTGTCCATCACCAACTCCTGGAGTTTACTCAAACTCATGTCCATTGAGTCGGTGATGCCCCAGCCATCTCATCCTCTGTCGTCCCCTTCTCCTCCTGCCCCCAATCCCTCCCAGCATCAGGGTCTTTTCCAATGAGTCAACTCTTTGCATGAGGTGGCCAAAGGATTGGAGTTTCAGCTTCAGCATCAGTCCTTCCAATGAACACCCAGGACTGATCTCCTTTAGGATGGACTGGTTGGATCTCCTTGCAGTCCAAGGGACTCTCAAGAGTCTTCTCCAACACCACAGTTCAAAAGCATCCATTTTTCGGCGCTCAGCTTTCTTCACAGTCCAACTCTCACATCTGTACATGACCACTGGAAAAACCATAGCCTTGACTAGACGGACCTTTGTTGGCAAAGTAACGTCTCTGCTTTCTAATATGCTATCTAGGTTGGTCATAACTTTCCTTCCAAGGAGTCAGCGTCTTTTAATTTCATGGCTGCAGTCACTATCTGCAGTGATTTTGGAGCCCCCAAAAATAGTCAGCCACTGTTTCCACTGTTTCCCCATCTATTTCCCTTGAAATGATGGGATCAGATGCCATGATCTTAGTTTTCTGAATGTTGAGCTTTAAGCCAGCATTTTCACTCTCCTCTTTCACTTCAATCAAGAGGCTCTTCAGTTCCTCTTCACTTTCTGCCATAAGGGTGGTGTCATCTGCATATCTGAGGTTATTGATATTTGTCCTGGCAATCTTGATTCCAGCTCGTGCTTCTTCCAGCCCAGCGTTTCTCATGATGTACTCTGCATATAAGTTAAATAAGCAGGGTGACAGTATACAGCTTTGACGTACTCCTTTTCTTATTTGGAACCAGTCTGTTGTTCCATGTCCAATTCTAACTGTTGCTTCCTGACCTGCATACAGGTTTCTTAAGAGGCAGGTCAGATGGTCTGGTATTCCCATCTCCTTCAGAATTTTCCACAGTTTATTGTGATCCACGCAGTCAAAGAAAACACCATAACCAGAGTCAAAACTTAAATGTGAAATTATGCTATTGGCAGTTTCCTCTGCAGTAATTTTCTGTTCATAGAAGGTCAGGGCTACTTGTGAAAGAATTTTATTTTTGTTTTTACATATGGATGTGATGTTGATTTTCTAAGTACCTAATGAAATATAATGAAATATTCAGTGAAGACCTGGTATTGAAGAAACTGAAGTTATTGGGCTTGCTAATTTTATCCTCTTATCACAATTGTTCTAAAGCATGCCTCTTAGAGGGAAATAGTTGGTGCTCCCAGTCTGTTATTTTTTTCGTGTCTTTTCTTGAGCAAATTAATTTTGATTAATGTCTCTTGCTGGACTTAAAGATTATGGAGTTAGTAGATTAATTTACAAATCTGATTTTATTTTTGAACAACATGAACCTTAAAATTCTTTCTTGAGGTAGAATTTTGTACTAAGATGTACTATCAGAATTCTACAGGAGCCAGACACTTAGCCCTTAAAAATTTGATTCAAATAGAATTCTCTTAAAATAGGAAAAAGTTGTTTTAAATAATTTTCAGTTCCTCATTTATCCTCTTTCAAGCTACTGGAGCTTTTAACTGTCTTGTGATACTTAATTTTACTTATAGGTTGGGATATTAAAAGAAGGTAGAGGAAGGCTTTTGGTGATGAAGGATAAATGCTTAATGGGAAATGAAAGTTTATTACTGCTTAAGAGAGGAACAGAAGAGAGGTGAAGAGTTGAGTTACTGAGATGTAGAAGTAAAATTTCTTCTCAGAAGATTGTTTATTAAAAAAGGTATTTTGTAATAAAATGTTTCATGTGTAATGAGGGTAGATTGCACTTAAAGAAATATCCCTTTTGGGCATAGAGAACAGCTGTTACACTAAATATTTATAGAGGCATCATCTTACATCAATGTCAATGTAGTTAATTGGGAAATTCATATGTGAAAATGGTTAAGCTATCACTTAAAAAACATGAAATGAATGCAGTTTTTAGAGTAAGTGTGTTGTTTGACTTTTCACAAGTACTAAAATATAAGGAGTCTCTCCATGAATCTCCTGGCTTGGTTTTGATCAGAGTGATGGAGGCTTCACTATACCTACAATCAGAATTCAATAATTGGTGATGCCTTTGCTGCACACTGTGGGTAGTATCTTTCTTTGCAATGGTTTCTGGAAAGGAGGTTTCCATGATATTTCTAGTGGTGGTGATGCAGTTCTTCTAGACCATTAACCTCTAGAGTTTTTCCTTTATTGCATTTCAAAGATAGGGCAGTGTGATATTGCATGCATTTCAAATGAACATCCTTAGAGTTAGAAATTGAATTCTAATCTCATTTTATTATTTTCTTCTTTAGTTATTTCTCTGTTAATTGTAGACATATTGGAATAACAACAACAAATGAAAATTTTAAAAAACCAGCTAAAATTTCTAACAAATCACTTTTCAGATTCTTTCCCAAGTTCTTTTTAGACTTCACTTATAATTTTAGTTCTAATCAAAGCATGAATATAGTCTTGTATTCTAAAATACAAAATTTTCTCAACATTATCATAGCATAAATGCATTTTTTAAAGTTTGTGTATGTGCTTAACATTGTATAACCACTTAAAATAGCTTTGTAATATTTCATTTATTTTTAGACTTTAGGTTTTCCTTTAAAAAGTGTGTCTTTTTTCTTTTGGAAGTGCTTTTAGGGTAAATTTCCACAACGGGGTCAGTACGCTTTTTATCTGGATTTCTTGGGCCTCACTTTTGGCATTGCAAGTGGGTAGAGAGTAAGGACTGAGCCAGGGCTCAATTCAATTTAAAGTTGAATTGAGGTATTAGCAAGACTAACAGCATGTTGCCACTTCAGAAATCAGAGAGAGGAGGTGTAGAATGTGGTTCCATTTTTCTCTATTATGAGACTCTGCAAGAATGATTCAAGTAGAAAAATTTGGTGGCATCTATAGAACCTCATCTTCAAGTGGCATTTATTCATTGATCAATCCATCCATTAATCAGTTACAAGTATGTGTGGTACTACCAAGTGCCAGGCACTATGTTAGGACTTGGGAATAGCCTTTGGTAAGACATAGTCGTTGTCCTCAAGGAGCTCACCAGTCTTTTGGTGGCATCTTAGTGGTGTTTGTCCATAACTTGCTGGCCATGCTTTAAAGGGCTTTCTGATCATTTTCATGTCAAGTTTGGTGAAGAATTTGGATGAAGTCACACTAGATAGTAATTACTCATCTTTTGCTCTAGATATCTAGATTATATCCTGTCAAGACAAAGTTGAAGCTTGAGCAATTTCAGTGATTTTTGAATTATGTTTGGAAGGTAGATTTCGAGAAGGGCACATTTGAAAAAGTTTGAAAGGTATATTTGCTATTTTGTAAAATATTTGCAAAGCTGTTAGTTTTGTCCTTTTCTATGAACAGAAAGGAAAAAATTAGCATGCTTGATATTGAAAGTGGTAATCCTACCTTTCATTTTACCTGTAAAGCTTTTGGTCAGTGAGCAGACCCAAGCCATGATTGAATTTGAAAGCACTTTCAAGATGAAGATAAATGATTAAAGTTATCATTACTTTGAAGGCTTAAAAAATATTTAATACCCTCTTTTGTAATTATAGTGAAAAGATACGGAAGGTTTTCATGTTTACCAAAAGGAGCAAGAGAATCTAAGAGATTAAGGAACACTATGTGTAGAATGAGTGCTTGCATGCTTAGTCGCTTCAGCTGTGTCCAACTCTCTGCAACCCTATGGGCCATGACCTGTCAGGTTCCTCTGTCCATGGGATTCTCCAGGCAAGAATACAGGAGTGGGTTGCCATTTCCTTCTCCAAATCTGACCTGAGACAAGCCAAAATGTGTAGAATAGGACTTCCCAAGTGGCTCGGTGGTAAAGAACTCACCTGCCAATGCAGAAGACATTAAGAGATGCTGGTTTGATCCCTGGGTTGGTAAGATCCCTCTGGAGGAGGGCATGGCAACCCACTCCAGTATTCTTGCCTGGAGAATCCCGTGGACAGAGGAGCCTGGCAGGCTACAGTCCACGGGGTCACAAAGAGTTGGATCCAATTGAAGCAACTTAGCATGCACACAAGTGTAGAATGTCACAAATTAAGGTTTTATGACTTTACTATAATACATTTGCCACAGAAAATTCAACATAAGAGAAATTGCTTTTGGACCTGAAATATCCAAAGAAGCTTACAGTCTCTGCTACAATCCTTCTGTTATCTGAAACCTGAGGACATGGTAATAATGTGATTCTAGTTAACTGAATTTGTTTTTACCCTGTACTCAAGTTTCTGAGTGTTCATCAAGTCATCTAACCTGTGTAAAAAATGCTATTGACTTAAAATACATAATGGGTAAGGAAAATGTTCAAATTTGGGAGGCTGATACACAAATTGGGCTGAAGTACTGCTCTAATTGTCACTATACCTCCCTAGAATAACACACTGCCTTTTGATGACCGGGACGAATTGAGAGAAATCGTAACGGACAGATACGGGGCAGACAGTTTCTTTAGAATATTCAGATATATCAAGTGAATGGAATTCTTTCTTATTCATAACTTGGATTTAATAATATTTTTCCTTTTAGCCCTGCTTCTTTTCTGTTACAGCCGGTTTCACCATTAGGTGGAGACATTGTTACGTTACTTGCAAAGGTATGTTTTAAAACAATTTAAAATTAATTCTGACCATAATTATTTACGATAAAATATTATTTACTTTTGTTGATCTCTCAAATTAAATTTCTGTTTTCACACTTCCCTGTTTGTGAACATTATGTACCATTCCTATTTATACATTTTTTATTACTTCTAAATGGGAATATTGGAATTTTTAAATTGTATTAGTGAACATAGTTTTTATAGTAACGTTAACAACTTTTTATAGGTTCATGATAACTCTAGAACCTCTAATCAAGATCAGGTACCATTATTAAGTTTTTAACATTACACATCTATCTTTTTCAGGACACGAAGTTGATAACTCCTAGAGAGAAAAATGAAACAGTTCCTAAGAAAACACCAGAATTTAAAGTGGAATACTCTTCATCATCAAATATTGCAAAGAATACAGATAGTAGTGCATGTGGAAGGTCTCTGCCAGCTAAAAAAAGCAATCCATTCCAGAAAGAGCAAGATCATCTGGTAGAAGAGGTTAGAAAAAGATTGTAATAAGTATACTGAAATATGTTATTTTCTTGATGGTGTTGGAATTGTAAGTGAAGTATAGTTAATTACTGATTTACTGGGGGTATTTTTGGAAAGGAGGTCACAGATAATAAAAAAAGCAAAGTTTGTCCTCTCCTAAAGTAGGAAAGATATAATGAAGTAAACTTACTTAGTTAAGATTACATGCATGGTATAGAATGTTCCATTCTATAACTATTCAAAAGTGTAAAAATAATACATGTATAATATTTTTTGAATTAATCATTATGTAAATTATTGGATAGATAACACCTGATGATTATACTTTATTAAAATACTCTGTTATCTCTTTCTTAGCTGAGCTTCGTCTGTTTTTGAATTTTAGAACAAAGGCTATACAGTATATATTATCACTAAGCAAAGGTTTTGTTCTGCTTTTCAAATATTTCAGAAGTGAATAAATACATGATTGTTTATGATCTCAGTTTTCTTAACTAGCTCTGTTCCTTAATACTTTTCTACTTTTCACTGGTAAGTGACCATATAATACTACTAATGCTGAGTATTAGAACTCAGTTTACATAAATTAAATGGCTAGGCTATTCTTTAATGTTATTTTTGTTACATATTTCCCATTATTTGAATTTGGATAAACAGACAGAAAGTATATCAGCTATTTTACATTCCTGAGCAACTGAAAGAAAATTTTGGTTTAGTGCATATTGATTCATTCATTGTTTCATGGTCTCTAAATATTTTTAAATCTCTAAAATTCTGTTGTTTCTCTGTATTAGATGATTGACTCTGTACTAAAGAAAAGATGGTTAGTCATTCTTTTTTTCTTTCCTAATGTGGGAGGAAAGGCACATTTTTTGGCTAAAGGAATTGATAGTAGCAGTGGTATGAGAAGGGATGGAAGAGGAGAGTCCTAACATCTCATAAAGCTCTGAGAAGTGAAATTACTTCTAATAGTGTTTATGACAGGGCTTCCCTGGTGTCTCAGTGGTAAAGAATCTGCCTGCCGATGCAGGAGACGCGGGTTCAATCTCTGGATTGGGAAGATCCCCTGGAGAAGAAAATGACAACCCACTCTAGTATTCTTGCTCGGGAAATCGCACGGATAGAGGAGCCTGGTGGGCTACAGTCCAGGGGGTTGCAGAAGAGTCAGACACAACTTAGTGACTAAACAACAACCATTGTGGTATTTAAGACAAGGAATATTTAGTGTTAGAATTCTGAGAAGCCATCTGTTTTCAGGGAGGAGGGTGAACTGGAGTCAGTTTGATTATGGTTGTAGGCAGTTTCTTTTTTAGGGATCTCAGGGCACAGAGATTTTATTTTGCTTATTTTTGTTTTCTGGTTTTATTAAAATTTAGTATAGAGTGCTATTTTCATATTGTACTTTTCTTTATTTTAAAAATATATTCCTATGTTTTGTTCACTAATTTATGTCTGATGATGAGGTTCTGGGAAAGAAGTATGTTGTCACCATAATGTACTCTGTTAATAGAGATGCTACTGTTCAGTGGACTTTAAGAAGAACCTGTATGCTTTAGAACTAGTCATTTTAGCAGATATGGAATTGTGAAGCTCATAAGTGTGGCAGATAGCTCAGATCACTGCAGTCAGAACTATCTCTGTCTAAATCTTTCTAGGTATAAACATTTATCTTTTTCTCAGTGTAACAGGATATTCACTTAAGATAAGAAAGGAGGAAATGGGTTTGGGGTTTGATTTCACCTTATAGGATTGTGCCTATATAGTCTTTATGGTGTCTGGGAGCTACATTGTTGAGCTTATTTTTGTGCATGTTGCTGTTATTATGGCTTTTGTTGTAGTCTACCAGTGGGCTTTATATTTTTGCTTTACTTTTTCTTTTCTGTTTTAGGTTGCAAGGGCAGTTTTATCTAATTCACCACAGCTCTCTGAAGGAAAAGAAGTAAAATTAGAGGAACTAGTTGACTCTCTAATATCTAACCCATTCATAACAAGGAGTCAAATTCCTCGAACTCCAGAAAACTTGAGTAAGTTAATAATGCTTTTGGTTATTTTTCTTTCTTAGATATACTATTGTTAGAACCATGGTTTGACAGATCTGCTGAAATTCACTTTAAACTTGTTTTCTGTATCTTTCAGTTTAGTGGCATTGGCTCTGTTTGTTTTGATGTGGGGGACTTTTATTGAAATACTGTGAGCACTGTCACTTATATGGCGGTCCTTCAGCAGTATTATTTTGCCCTGATAACTATACAGTTTTGTTTTTTGTTGTTTTACTTGGCTTTTTCCTGGAAAATATTTTAGTTGATTACTTAAAAAAAATCCTCTGCCTCCACATCTGATTTGTGATCAACATTTATAGAGGTGTTTAGTTGCTAAGTGGTGTCTGACTCTTTTGTGTGACCTCTGGACTGTTGCCTGCTAGGCTCCTCTGTCCATGGGATCTCCCAGGCAAGGATACTGGAGTAGGTTGCCATTTCCTTCTCCAGGGGATCTCCTTGACCTGGGATCAAACCTGTGTCTCCTGCATTGGCAGATTCTTTACCACTGAGTCACTTGGGAAGCCCACTTAGAGAGTATGGAGGCTATATTCTTCTAGTCAACAACCAGCAGCATCAGCCAAAAACTGTGTGTACAGAGATCCCATCTACTGCTCCCGAGCTAGGCAGACTCCAGTAGTCTCTTCTTAACAACCTGTGTTGTGTGGGCAAAGTTCTGATATTCCTGTCCTCATGTAGGCACATCATCCTGAGTGAGTAAGTGTAATTTCCATTATACTACTAGAAATGACATATTGAAAGTTAAATGGATTCAGTTCAGGTTGAACCTAGCCACTGTATAGGTTGGTGTTTGGCAAACTACATCTTGCAAACTGCATTGGCCCACTGTATGTTTTTATAAATAAAGTTGTTTTGAACACAACCTTGTTCATTTGCTGGGCTTCCCGGGTGGCTCAGAGGTTAAAGCATCTGCCTGCAATGCGGGAGACCTGGGTTCGATCCCTGGGTTGGGAAGATCCCCTGGAGAAGGAAATGGCAACCCACTCCAGTATTCTTGCCTGGAGAATCCCATGGACGGAGAAGCCTGGTGGGCTATAGTCCATGGGGTTGCAAAGAGTCGGATACGATTGAGCGACTTCACTTTCTTTGTTTCTTTGTTCATTTGTCAGCATATCTTTTATGGCTGCTTTCGCACACACAACAGTGACAGAACTGAAGAGTTGCCACTGACAAGATGCTGTGCAAAACCTGATGTATTACTATTTGGCCCTTTATAGAAAAAGTTTGCTGAGCCCTGGCCTAGATGGACAAGAAAATATCTTTTTAACACATGTAATTTGTGTGTGCTGTGTGAAAGTATATACATATTTCAGGAACAGCTTTTGTTTTTTGTGTGATCATTTGGAGATGGGGTTCTTTGAGGTTGTTGGGCTTTGGTATATTGTGGAGTCTTGTCATTCAGCTGGCGTACCTATGAACATATACTGAGTCAGCAGCTTTATCGTGAGCACTAGAAATGAAATGTTTAATTGCATGTTCTATTTGGGAATTTATTAGCAACTTGTGTTATTTCCCTCTTCATTTAATTAGTAAGTGAAATTCGGAGCTCATGGAGAAAAGCTGTTGAAACAGAAGATAACAGAAGTACAGAACCAATTCAAGTGGATACTGAACATAGAGAAGAATTGCCAGAATCTTTACCTGTGGTGCATAATCAAAAAGAGTTTAGCATGGCCAGTTTCTTGTCAGCAGCCACTGTATCCGATTCTAGTCATTCTCATTTGCCTGAAGAGAAAGTTGTTTCAGATTGTCTCGAGTGTGTGCCTCAGAAACCTGTGGTGACCACTTGCATAGGTGAACAAACAACACAAGATCCATCAGATTTGTTAAATCAGGATATAATTTGTATACGAGATTTGGACTGTACAACTTTACAGAACAAACTTTTAGAAACTAGACAAATAGAGACCTTTTCCCCTGCTGTAGGCAATAGAAGAAATGTGTTAGGTAGCAGTGCAGAAGATAATATTAAAATATTAGACCAATCGAAAGCTTCTTACGAAGACTTTTCCATGCATAACAGTATGTTATGGAACTGTTTTCAGGTATCAAGTGGAATTAGTTCCAGTTTTAAAGATGGTGATTTTGGCATATTACATGAAACTCTTCCAGAAGTTGGTCACATAAGTCTTATTAGCCCCAGTAGTACAGAGGCCACTTTTGAACTGGAACCAAATAGTCCTATTCACAGTGGCATTTTCACAGAAGATGTTGTGGGAGAAAGACAGACTACTCCAGAATCAGACTTCAGTTTACAGGCTACTTGCAGTGGATATGAGGCTCTGAAGAATTCTCCGTCCAAGCAAAGGGAGGAAATTTACCTCTCTAATCCTGAAATACTTGAAAGACACAAACCAGAATTGAACCTTACTCCCCAAAACATGCAGACTGATGATATGCTTAATTTTTTGGGCATTCATGATTTGCACATTGACTATACAAAACCATCTTCACGCATGTCCCTTGGTGAAAGAAAACGGTCTCTTTCACCACTAATTAAGTTTTCTCCAGTGGAACAAAGGTTGAAGACCACAATACCATGTAACCTTGGAGAACTTCTACCTAATTTAACAGGTAAGATTTAACTAGATGTGGGCATATTGACCTGCTGAAAGTTTTCTCTCAGTTTCTTGTAAAAATAGTATTCTATGAATGTGACACGATCTTGTTAATGTGACAGAATATATTCCTTATTCCTTCAGTCAGGATGAGAAAAGTGAACCCATCATTTTTATGGGTACTTTCAGAATCTCTTGTGATGAGATGATGTATATAGCTTACAACTGCTATGGGACAGGGATGGAAAACAAAACCAAAAACCTGGAACCTATTGCTTTTGTAATACAAACTACTGAAAATAGATCATGTCAAAATCTTTGCTAATGGAAGATGGTTCGAAAAATGTTGAGAAATATCTCAAAACTTACAGTATCTATGATTTGCTTTGAAGTAATTTGATGGGGGTGTGGTGACAAGATGGGTCAGTGTACTACTTTCCTAGGACTGCCATAACAAAGTACCACAAACTTGGTGGCTTAAGACAACAGAAATTTTTTTGTCTCTGGAGGAAACGAGTTTTGGAGGGTGGTATTCAGGCTCATGGTGTTGGCATGACCATGTTCCCTCTGAGATCACAGAGGATGATCCTTGACTTTTCTAGCTTCTGATACTCCCAGGTGTTCTTTAGCTTGTGGCAGCATAGTTCATCTCTGCCTCCATCTGCACATGGCATTCTCCCCTTGTGTTCTATGTACCTTCCTATAAGGATACTCGTCATATAGACTAACAGCCCATTGTGCTCCCATCCTACTCTTAACTGAATATATCTGCAGTGACCCGATTTCCAAATAAAGCCATATTCTGAGGTACAGGGGTTAGAACTTCAACATCAGGTACAGAACTTGTACCTCAACATGAGGTACAGAAGTTAGAACTTCTTTTGGAAAGGACACAGTTCAACTTGTAACAATTAGTATTAATAATTATTTAAGCTGGATGGCAGAGAAGTTTGGCTCATCATAAAAAGTTAAAAACAATTGCTCTTGGAACTGTATTCAATATCTTATAATAACCTATAATGGGAAATAATAAAAATATGTAATATAGTATAAAATATGTATAATGTATATGTTATAAAAATAGAAAATCAATATAATATAGGTAGTAAGAAATATATAAATCACTTTGTCCACCTACATCTAATACAATATTGTAAATCACCTGTACTTCAACAAAACAAAAACTGCTCTTAAAGCATGCTAGAACAGATATAGATCTGGTAAGAGAGATTATAAATCATTCTGATTTGCCCATGATAATTAAAGACTAGTGTGTTTAAAAGTATTCTAGGAGAGATGTACCTCTGGCAAAGAGGTACCTCAGTGAGAATAATGGTAATTTTATCACAGTTACGTATATGCCTGTGAACTTTTTCTGAAGACTGAAGTTTGCTATTACATGGAATTTGACATACTTTTTCTTTATAATGTTTATCCTTTTTTTCTCTTTTTAAAATCAATTTTGCAGAAGAAGAAATCTTGAATAAGAGCCTTGATGCAAAAGTATCTCCATCTGACTCGACAAGATGAAGCAGTAGTCCAGTCAGTTTAACTATGATGCACAAGTTGAAGCAATGTCACAAAATAAAAACTAATTTGCAGTTTAAATACACATGGGAAGTGTAACTGTTTTTCAAGGTCTAAAAAGTCTTAAATAACACCTGTTAGCCTTTTCTACTGTTTTTAGGTAAGGAGAGTGTGTTTGGATTTTCTTTCTTTGTATGGATAGGGGGTTGAAATGTGAAGTATTGGAAAGCAAATATCAAGTTATGTGAAGCCATTTTGGTTTCTTGACTAATCTTGAGATTCTTTATCATTTGAGCTACCCAGGAAGCCCGAGTAATATTGTAAGCATGAAGTAAATGACAAGGTAGTAGGCTAATTTATTATGTCCTAATTCAGTTAATTAACATAAAGATGAGTAGTTTTTGATGTAATTTTATCAAGTGGTTAACTTAATAGCTATTAGGTATACTGATCTTTCTTTTTAGGGAAATAACTTTTATTAAGTGAGGAGAGTAATGTATAGTCAAAATGACAAAGTTTAAGTTTGGGAAAGCTCTAAAGAGGCTTAATGATTATTCAAGTAGGTTGATCCTGAAAATGATGTTTGATGGAATAAAGTGCATGTGATAATAGTGAAAACTGGGGTAGAATGAATTTAGAAAAAAAGAAAAAGGTGGAAGATGACTAGATATTTTTGAGGGACAATAACTATAAATCCATTCAGTGGGTTGTATAGCTGTTTTATGTTTAGTCTAATTTAGACTTTAAGAATTTAACTCTAGTTTTTTATTTTAACAGAAAAAATTAAAAAATTAGTTTGTGTTTATATTTTTGGAGGGGCACCATTTTGGGGGGAGCTAATTTGTATTGTTACTTTCCTCCTCAAAAACCATAAGTTCCCCAACTGCCTATAGAACAGCTTCAAATTAACTTGAAAAAACTGAATGTGGGGTTAAATAACTTGTTCAGTGTTATACAGCTAAGTCAGTGATGAAGCTAGGGTTTGACCCTATTTTCCTTCCTTAATAAACCAACAAGACCTCTCAGAACTAAAAGGCCAAGGTGTAGGATATGGCTGCAGGAGTGGGCCTTTTGGACTCTAAATGGGAGTCAGATGTGAGGTCTCTTGTACAGTGTCCTGCCTGATTTAGTCAGGCCTTGCAGCCGAGAGAAAGGCTTGTATTTAGCATTCAGGTGAATACATGCCATTACCCTCTGTGAACCAGGAGGTTAAGTACATGCTGGAAGAGTTATAGCACCTACAGCACCCCTGTGTCTAACGCCAGCTCTTAACCATCACAGCTTTGTCCATTTGCCAAGAAATTGGCCAGAAGAGGAGAAAAGTTGAAGGAGAGAGTTCTGGAAGTAGATGGGCTTAATAGTTCATCTTTCATTACTCATCTTGGCTTATTTTCTTTTGTGTTGCTTGTTTGATCCAAGTTTGAAGGCCAGTCATGTGTGTGTGTGAGAGAGAAAAGACAGAAGAAAAGTACCTACAATTACTTTATTAGCAGTGGAAAAGAAAGTGGAAGAGAAAAGCTTCTCCTCAGGTGCCATATTCTTTTATTAGTTAATAGAACAAATAGGGACTCTGCAGGTCTACTAGGAAACTGTTCTCTAGTCTTAAGAAACCCAGTACTGGTAAGCTCAAAATTAACATGTTAAGGAGAAGGTGCAGCTATCATACTAGCATCTACAAATTGCCAGGGCCGTTCCTAGATACTTCATATGTGTGCATGTTAAGTTGCTTCAGTCATATCAGACTCCTGTGACCCTATGGTCTGCAGCCCATCAGGCTTCTCTGTCTGTGGGATTCTCCAGGCAAGAATACCGGAGTGGATTGCCATTCCCTCCTCCAGGCGATCTTCCGCACCCAGGGATTGAACCCGAGTCTCTCATGTCCTCTGCATTGGCAGGTGGGTTCTTTACCACTAGCATCACCTGGGAAGCCCAGATACCTAATAATATGTATTAGATACTTAATAATACAAATTATATCATTTAATTCTTAAACCTGTGTAAGATAGTGATATTGTACTTATTTTATAATGATACCTAAGCTAGGGACCTTCTTTAAATGACTTGTCTAAGATGGACTCAAGAAATTACCTAGGATACATCTTAAAAAATGTGGATTCTGTAGGTCTAAAATGAGGATTAGAAATTTCCACTTTTAAATATGCTTCCCTGGTAATTGTTAGGCTTAATAAGAAGCTTGAGAGTCAGTGCCAGGGGATGTAGGTTCACCTTTAGTCCTGGGGTATCTTAAAGAAGCTAGATACACTATTCACACCATACTGCTTTATAGATCTTAGCTGTTTGATAAGGAAGCTGTTTGGCAGAAAGTGAAGAACTAAAGAGCCTCTTGATGAAAGTGAAAGAGGAGAGTGAAAAAGTTGGCTTAAAACTCAACATTCAGAAAACTAGGATCATGGCATCTGGTCCCATCACTTCATGGCAAATAGATGGGGAAACAATGGAAACAGTGACCGACTTTATTTTTTTGGGCTCCAAAATCACTGTAGATGGTGACTGCAGCCATGAAATTAAAAGATGCTTGCTCCTTGGAAGAAAAACTATGACCAACCTAGACAGCATATTAAAAAGCAGAGACTTTACTTTGCCAACAAAGGTCTGTCTAGTCAAGGCTATGGTTTTTCCAGTAGTCATGTATGGATGTGAGAGTTGGACTATCAAGAAAGCTGAGTGCCGAAGAATTGATGCTTTTGAACTGTGGTGTTGGAGAAGACTCTTGAGAGTCCCTTGGACAGCAGGGAGATCCAACCAGTCCATCCTATAAGATCAGTCCTGAATATGCATTGGAAGGACTGATGCTAAAGCTGAAACTCCAATACTTTGGCCACCTGATGTGAAGAGCTGACTCATTGGAACAGATCCTGATGCTGGGAAAGATTGAAGGTGGGAGGAGAAGGGGATGACAGAGGATGAGGTGATTGGATGGCATCACCGACTCAATGAACATGAGTTTGAGGAGGCTCCAGGAGCTGGTGATGGACAGGGAAGCCTGGCGTGGTGCATGCAGTCTGTGAGGTTGCAAAGGGTCGGACACAACTGCGTGACTGAACTGAACTGAAAGGAAGCTGAAGCTTAACAGTAAGTGTAGGCCCTAAATTGCTGAGAATCCGAAGATCAAATATCTCTAGATAGTAATGGATTTACAAAAACCACATTGTTAAACGAGTCATACCTGGGATAGGCTGAGAGTTTTTGGCATTCTTCCCTGTCCTTTGTATGCTAGTTGTATAAACAAAAGTGTATTAAATGTCACTTTCTCGTAAACAATTTGATTATGACTTACTGCTTTCAGTCTCTTCCTTGTCCCTTATTGCCTGCATACATGCCTTTTGTCCTTAAGGGACTGCTTTGATCATATCATTTTGTTTTAATTCCAGAATTGAGTTCAAATTTAAAGGCATACAAGGTTCCCTCCATAGATTCCTCTATTTCCTCTTCCAGTATAGTCTCCCCTCTATTTTCTGTTTTATAACTGAAGTGCTTTGGTCAGCATGTCTTTTTAAAAGTCTTAATTCACAATTTTGAAGCTGAAATATCCTAGTTTCATCTCCCAGCTTATCACAATTATATTTGTCCTTTACAAAGTGAAAGTTGCTCAGTCTTGTCTGACTCTTTGGGACCCCATGGACTATATAGCCCATGGAATTCTCCAGGCCAGAATACCGAAGTGGGTAGCTGTTTCCTTCTTCAGGGGATCTTCCCAACCCAGGGATTGAACCCACGTCTCCCTCATGGCAGGCGGATTCTTTACCAGCTGAGCCACCAGGGAAGCCCTTTGTCTTTTAAGGTTCAGAACAAATCTCACATTCACCTTGAAGTCATATCTCTTTCCTTATCCATGGTCCTGTCCCTCTAAAATCCCCTATAGCTTATGCTAATTTTTGTTCACTTAGTATTTTTCATTTATTGCTTTTATCATATTTTTTCGTGGTTGTGATTTCTCCAGTTGTATTGATTAAATACACATATACCTATGTAGATGTGTGTGTGGGGTGTGTCCATACATACCTTCTTAACTGATACTGAAGTGTTGGAATTGCTTCCTTTGCCTTCTGTATGATGGAATTAAAGTAATGGTAAAGAGGGAGGGCTACTTTATTGCTGTAAGAGTACTTGTTCTCATTATGTTTACAACAGAATGTACTTTTATTCACTATTCGTAAGATGAAGGTGTATAAACTGACTTCCGTATTAGTATGAAACTTAAGATAATGCCTACATGTCCTAATTATTTTAAATGCTTAAAGAGGACAAGCATATAATATTGCTCAACATGAAAACTGTTATCAAGTGGAATAAATACTATATCATGTTAAAGAAAATCAATTTGGGGGAATTTAATTGAAAACAAAAATACAAGTATTTTGAAACCATTCTTTACCATGTATTTCTTAACCATGATCTTTGGAGTAAATTTACTTAATCCTTGAGAACTATATAGAAGGAATCACTATTTTTTCCCCTAAGTATACTAAAATGAAATATGTTTTAAGGACATTTTCCTTAATGTAAAAGTATTTGCTAAAGTAGAATTCTTTTTCACATTGTTGCCAATATATAGTTGATATACCTTTCTCCTTATGCACTGTCAATGTCAAAGCCACATCCTAAATTTAAAGTATCTGTGAGTCCTCCATGGGACTATTTGTAAATGTTTTACATACTGCAGTCTTGAATAAACATTATTACCACCACCTAGCTCTAGATTATTAAATGTGGAATTTAAAATGACTTAAAAGTACATCTGTACTCTCTATTAGTTTAATAATGTGTCTGAATAGCTTCTTGCTCTTCATAGGTAGGGACCTTATTATCCAGTTACTGCTATAAAGGATTTAATAAATGTTAAATAACTTTATAAAGGTTTGGAAATTCCCTATCACTTATATTTCATGTCTGTATATATAATGCCTCATTTGTAAAATGAGAGGTGAGAAGAGGTGTTTTGTCTCTAAGATACTTAGATTTCATTTAAAACAATATATGAGGCAGCTGAAACAGGGCATTTTAGGTCTTTTTTATTTCACTATATCACATTGCCAACTCAAAACAGGAACCTTAGAATTCTTCCCTGAAAGTATGTAATCTAAGAATTGGATCAAAAATTATTCAATTTCCAGATAAATACAGATGGGAAAATGATCTTGCCAAGGTGAAACACTATTCTTTAAGAGAAGTCACTTAACTTACTAGGCTTCAGTTTACACAATCTATGAAATTTGAGAAATTATATGAAGGAATAATGTATAGCTAAACTTTTCTGTCAATGGAGGAAGTAGTGACATGTAAGGGGGGAGGATCTGCAATTTAACTTTTCTGTCAATGGAGGAAGTAGTGACATGTAAGGGGGGAGGATCTGCAATTTCACTGCCTAAGTTGCAGCTGTATGACCTTAATAAGGTCATGGCAGTTTTCTCATCTGTTAACAGAGATAAAAGTAATCTGCCTCACCAATTATGAAGGTTAGATAAGAAAATGCACATTAAGTATTTAAGAATACCTGGGATTTAGTAGGTAGCTCATATTTTGCTAGGGTTCACATCCAGTAATTTAGCAGTGGGGGGGAAGAATGGCTCAGTAGGTGGTATTGACAGCTGACTCGTTAGTCTGTGCCAGGCCCTATTCTAAATGCTTTCCTTATTGTTTTAATCCAGGGAAGCAGTGCTATTCTTAACCCCATTTTACAAATAAGGGAACAAACACAGTAAAATTAAGTACTTTGCTCAGTTCATGGAGATAGTTAAAGTGAAGGCCCTTGAATACTAGTGCTAGAATACTAACTCAGAATACTAATACTAGAATACTAACTCAGCTCAGGTGATCTAGCTCCAGAGATCATTCTCTTAACCACACTGCTGCAGTTGCTAAGTAACACCCTTAAGGCAATGGGGGAGCCAAGATCACACAATCAAATTTACCAGTTAAGCAATACCTGTGGGCAGTCAGAATCTACAGCTTTAATATTCACCACCTTAAAATTATTTCAAATAAGACCATATTTTAAACTGCTAACAGCAAATGTTTATTCACAATTGAAGCCAGGAAGAATTTATAAATGCATTTTAATACCTTGCTGATAAAATAACATTCCGTCTTTGCAACCTTGTAAGGAATACAGAAGATATTGTAAAGGCTTTGATGTGTATATCTACTATAACCAGGTAATCAGAACACACATACACACATACACCACCACCTACTTTAGTGTTACCCCATACCAACTTTTCAGAAAGGCCATCTTAAAGCTCTACTGGATAACTGAGTAAATAGCGTCCAAAAGACTGGGGAGAAGGGAAGAAAGAGATGAAAATGATAAGCAGCACACATTTCAAAGCCCACTTATAAGCACACGACATTATGAATATTAAAAAAAAAAGAGGAGAAAGGCAATTGAGCATTTTCTGAGAGCGCATTTTGGCAATATTCAACGCATAAGGAGGCTGTGCTTGGGACCATCCACTCTCTCCAGCTTCTCAAAGTGTTTCCTGGCATTGCGAATGTTGATCAGAGTAGCCGCAGAAGGGATCGACGGATCCGACATAACCACCATCACGTACGTGTTTGATGTGAAGATGTCGATGAAAGCAGCGAAGTTAGAATTCCTAACTTCCATGCTCTGGAAAGAAGCGGCCAATTTACTGCAGCTCAGCTTGAACTGCTTAATAATGTTGCTGATCTTCTCGAATCGGTGGACATCACGCTGCTCTTTGCACTGGTAATGGGAGATGACCAAGAACGTGGCTCTCTCGAACAGCAGAACTTCATCGGCCTCAATAATCTGGGCAAAATTCCTGAGATTCATCTCCAGCTGCTGGACATTGGGAATCAGCTGATAGACAATACTGGACCAGGCTTTGTAGAGCGTTTCATCCCAGATGGATGTTCGAAAACAAGCACACTCCAGCGGGCGAGACAAACGCCTCAGGTCTTCCTCTCGCTCTTTAAAAATCAGGTCACGCTGATCTTCCTGAACCAGATCCATCTTGTGCACCAGGCAGAAGATTTTGGCATCAGGAGAGTTCTGGAGGATGGCCTCCAGACACGACTGGTAATAATGCATGTCCTTTTCCAGTTCGCGGCTCTCCACGTCGAACACATAAATCAGAACCTCGACATTACGGAAGATGTTGTCTCGCTGGCTGGTAAAGTAATTTTCCATGAAGGTGTCCTGACCGCCACAGTCCCACAGATTCAGCACTAGGTTGCCCAGGAATCGGACGTGGGAGTGCTCCACATCAATGGTGGCACCCAGGCGCCGGGTGTCGCGAGCGATGTAATTGGCAAAGATAATCGATCTCATGCTGGTCTTCCCCGACCCGCTCTTCCCCATTAACAGCACCTTTTTCTTCATGGCTGTATTTGGCATTACACGCCGGAGCTGCCGCGGACTGGGCCTCTGGGCGCGGCCTAACTGCAGCGCAGACGGAGGGAGGGAGGAGCCGGGGATTTCGGCGGCTCTGTCGGCTGGGCCGCGCCTTTGTACAGCTGGGGAAGCCGAAGGAGCGAGCTCGGCGCTGGGAAGGGCCGCGTCCGGTGAGCTCTTTCTCTGGGTAGAGCGCCACGGGGCGGACCGCTGCAGCAGCTCCGAAGAAACGAACGGCTTCCGGGGAGATGAGTCTCTGAGCCTCCGCAGCCACCCACTTCCGGCGGCGATCTCGCGAGAACCCGCGCTCTCGATCGTCGCTGCCGGAAGAGCTTTGAAAAACCGCTCTATTAATAAGACCCAGTACAGCCCACCCGAAAGAGAAATTGGAAGGGGAACATAGGACTCGGGTGTTCTGTTCTCCTATTTAAACTGAGCTTACGGTAGCAAAATTGTACGTGCGTGGGCAGTTGGGAGAGTTGCTGCCACCTCGTGGCCGAAAAAACACAGCACACCACTATGCGCGGTGTGCTTTTGGGTGGTTTTAACCTCCCCTGAAGTGACTTAGCAACCTCCCGTGGAGTAGGAAATGGCAACCCACTCCAGTATTCTTGCCTGGAAAGTCCCATGGACAGAGGAGCCTGGAGGGCTACACAGTCGTTGGGGTCGCAAAAGAGTCGGACGCGACTGATGGACTAAAAAAAAAAAACCAATGTGGTGAGAGTACCTTAAATCTACTCTCTTAGTAAATTTCCAGCATTCAGTACAGTGCTGTTAGTCATCGTGTTTAGATCTCTAGACTTACTGAGTTTCCTGCGTAACTGCAGCTTTGTATCCTTTGACTATTATCTCCCCATCACCCTCGTTTCCTCTTCCTGGTAATAACTATTCTCCTTTCTGCTATTATGTGTTTGACATTTTTAGATTTTAAAGATAAGTGAGATTATGCAAAGTTTTTTCCTTTTTATGTCTGGCTTGTTTCACTCGAGGCTGATGCCCTCCACTTTCATCCCTGGTGTTGCAAATGACAGGATCTTCGTTTTAAAGACTGAGTAGTATTCCCGTTGTACATATGTAAATCACCATTTCTGCTTTTTTATTTTTCAACGTAAACATTTTTCTTTTGTTTTTATGTTTAAAACAACATATCTTCATTTTCTGAACCAACAAGAGTATTTTCTAACACCATATTCTACAAGTGGATAGTGACATATATTTTAGTTAAAATATATCAAAAAAAGAATTCCTGCTGGAAGTTGGACATTTTGGGGTTTTCAGTTCAGTCGCTCAGTCGTGTCCAACTCTTTGCAACCCTATGAACTGCAGCATGCCAGGCCTCCCTGTCCATCACCAACTCCCAAAGTTCACCCAAACCCATGTCCATTGAGTCGGTGATGCCATCCAATCATCTCATCCTCTGTCTTCCCCTTCTCCTCCTGCCCTCAATCTTTCCCAGCATCAGAGTCTTCCCAAATGAGTCAGCTCTTCACATCAGGTGGCCAAAGTATTGGAGTTTCAGCTTCAACATCAGTCCCACCAATGAACACCCAGGACTGATCTCCCTTAGGATGGACTGGTTGGATCTCCTTGCAGTCCAAGGGACTCTCAAGAGTCTTCTCCAACACCACAGTTCAAAAGCATCAATTCTTCGGTGCTCAACTTTCTTTATAGTCCTACTCTCACATCCATACATGACTACTGGAAAAACCATAGCTTTGACTAGACGGACCTTTGTTGGCAAAGTAATGTCTCTGCTTTTTAATATGCTGTCTAGGTTGGTCATAACTTTCCTTTCAAGGAGTAAGCGTCTTTTAATTTCATGGCTGCAATCACCATCTGCAGTGATTTTGGAGCCCACAAAAATAAAGTCTGACACTGCTTCCACTGTTTCCCCATCTATTTGCCATGAAGTGATGGGACTAGATGCCATGATCTTAGTTTTCTGAATGTTGAGCTTTAAGCCAGCTTTTTCACTCTCCTCTTTCACTTCCATCAAGAGGCTCTTTAGTTCTTCACTTTCTGCCATAAGGGTGGTGTCATCTGCATATCTGAGGTTTTAGTATTCAGTTTATTTAAGTTCTTCTAGTACTTACATTGGATTATGGTGACTCCCCTCACCCCCTTTCCACAGTGTTATTGAGATATGACATTGATATTCATTTTAGCTATACAAACAATAATTTGATATATGTATATCTTACCAACTGATTACCACAGTAAGTTTAGTTAACACCCATCCCCTCACATAGTTATATTTTTTTTCTTGTGATAATAGCTTTTAAGATCTATTCCTTTTAGCAAATTTCAAATATACAATACAATATTGTTAATTATAGTCACCATGATTGACTATAACTATTTAGTTAACAATGCGTTACATGCCCAGACTTATTTATGTATGACTGGGAGTTTGTACCTTTAGACCACTTTCACCCATTTTTCCCACCTCCTAAAACCCCACCTCTGGCAACAACCAATATGTGTCTATGAGTTTGGATTTTTAGATTCCACATATAGATGAGATCATGTGTCTGACTTATTTAACTTAATATAAAGCCTTTAAGGTCTATCCTTGTTATTGCAAAAGGCAGGATTTTCTTCATCTTTATGGATGAATTTCCTCTCCTTGATGTTTATTGGTATATTAATGTCAACCATATTTTCTTTATCCATTCATCCATCAGTGGACACTTGGGTTGATTCCACCTCTTTTTTCCTTCTTTGACAAGTTGCATGGCATGAGGGATCTTAGTGCCCTGATCAGGGACTGAACCTATGTCCCTGCATTGGGAGTGCAGAGTCTTAACCACTGGACTGCCAGAAAGTCCCTGATTCTCACTTCTTGGCTATTGTAAATAATCTTGCAGTGGACATGAGGGTGCAGATACCTTTTTGAGATAGTGATTTTCTATCCTTTTACTATATACCTAGAAGCAGAATTTCTGAATTATACGACAATTTCCATATTCAATTTTTTGAAGAACCTCGATAATGTTTTCCACGGTGGCTGCACTGATTTACATTTCCATCAACAGTACAAGGGTTCCTTTTCTCTGCATCCTCACCAACATTTGATATTTGTGGTTTTTCTAATGATAGTCATTGTAAGGTGATATCTCATTATAGTTTTACTATGTATTTCTCTGATGATTAACGATGTTGAGCATCTTTTCATATGTCTGTCGGCCATCTGTATGTCTTCTTTGGGAACATATCTATTTAGGTCTTCTGCCCCATTTTAAAAATTAGGTTTTTTTTTTTTATGTTAAGTTGTATGAGCTTAACATAAGGGGTTAGTATTTTGGGTATTAACCCCTTATCAATCATATCATTTGCAAATGGTTGCCTTTTTGTTTTATTGATGGTTTCCTTTGCTCAACTGCTAAAGAATCTGCCTGCAATGCCAGAGACCTGGGTTTCATCCCTGGGTTGGGAAGATCTCCTGGAGATGGGAAAGGCTACCTACTCCAGTATTCTGACCTGGAGAATTCCATGGACTGTATAGGCCATGGGTCCCAAAGAGTCAGACAAGCGACTAAGCGATTTTCACTTTCACTTTGCTATACAAAAGCTTTTGAGTTTTTTTGTTTAGTTTTGCTTTTATTTCCTTTGCTTTTAGGAATTAGATCCAAAAAAATATTGCTACTATTTATGCTACTATTTATGTCCAAGGTGTTTGTTCTACCTTTATTTTCTTCTAGGAGTTTTATGGTTTCTAGTCAGTCTTACATTTAGGTCTTTAATTCAGTCTGAGTTTATTTTTGTATATGGTGTTAGTTTCATATATAATGTTAATTTCATTCTTTTACAAATAGCTGTTCAGATTCCCCAGCACCCACTTATTGAGGAGGCTGATTTTTCTCCTTTTTTTATTCTTTCCTCCTTTGTCTTAGTGCATGGATTTATTTCTGGGCTCTCTTTTCTGTTCCGTTGATCTGCGTGTCTGCTTTTGGAAGCATAACTGCTTCTTATGCATGAATTTTGCATCCTGCAACTTTACTGAATTTGTTTAATAGTCCTAAGATATGTGTGTATGTGTGTGTGTGTGTGTATGCGTGTTTAGGGTTTTCGATGTATAAGATCATGTCACTGTACAGTGAGAATTTTACTTCCTCCTTTCTGATTTGGATGCCTTTTATCCCTTTTTTTTGTCTGATTGATATTTACAGTATTTCTAGTACTGTGTTAAATAGAAGTGGCAAGAGTGAGTATTCTTGCCTTGTATCGAATCTTAGAAAAAAAGTTTTCTGTTTTCTCCCCATTGTTTATGATATTGGCTGTGACTTTTCATAAATGGCCTTATTATGTTGAGGAAATTTCCTTTTGCATCTACTTTGTTGAAAATTTTTATTATGAATGGAAGTTGAACGTTGTCAAATGCTTCTTCTGCACCTGTTGAGATAAACATGTGATTCTGATGTTTCATTTTAATGTGGTGTATCACACTGACTAATTTTCAGATGTTAAAAGAGCCTTGCATCTCAGTGGGGCAACTAAGCTCTCTGCCTTACTGCTAAGCATGATGTGAGTTGTAACTTTTTTGCAGATGTTCTTTATCAGGTTGAGGAATCGCCCTTCTTTTAAAAAGAAATGAATTCACTTATTTTTGGCTGTTCTGGGTCTTCATTGCTGTGCGTGGGCATTTCTTTGGTTGTGGTGAGTGGGGGCTACTTTCTAGTGGGACTTCATGCAGAAACAGCACATGGCTCTGACAGTCATCTTCCAGTTGGTCATCTGGGCAGTTTTAGGTACAGTTAACTTTCAGTTCCAAGGTCAGTTTGTTCCCACTTCCTTGAGGCCAATTCTTGGAACTGTGGCAGCTCATGTCCTGGGTACAGTCTGGTCCTTATGTAGTTAACATCTCCACCTGGTGTTTTAGTATCTGTAAGACAGCTCACAGGATATGGCTCAGAATATTATCTATAGTGCGTGAGAAGGAACCAAAGGTCCTCAACTATGCTTAGTGACTACATTATTATTATTTAGTCTCTTTTGACTGTTTCCCTTTGTTTCTGCATTTCTCACTTCTCTGATTAAACTTATTCTTTGACTAAAGTTTTCCACAGACAAAAGGCAGGCAGAGGACATGGTGTGAGGGGGTAGGGTGGGTGGCAGTGGGCAAGGACCATATATTCCTCTCTGCTTCAATATTAAGAAGTAAATACAAAATTTTAAAATAAAATACCATTTGCAGTGGTCCTTAAGATCGCCAGGTTACCCATTCATTCTTTTTCCTGGGTGTAAAAGTATGAAAAGAAGGATTCAAGGGCTTGAATCTCAACCCTAGTACTTTCTAGCTGTGTTATCTTGGGTGAGTTTACCACCGAGCTTCAGTTTCCTTAATTGTAACATGGGTATGATAGATTTATGTCAGTTTTAAAGACAGACAAGAGAACTTATGGGAAAGAACACAAAGGTGATAATGCATAGCAAGTGACTGTAAATTCTTCATAGGAAGGGACATTTGGGAACATGGTTAGAGAGGTGTTTATACAAGTTAGGGCTGCGTTGGCTGGAACCGATGAAACATGAGCAGTAATGTCACAAGGAGGGGGAGGAAAGGTGGTCTTGTAACAGCACCAGCTCTCCAGAAGTACTGGTGCTGAGGCCAGTTTTATCCTTACCATCTTCATCTTTTAAGATCTCCACCCTCTGTTGAGAGCAGGGATGGGGGAGGTTGGGAGGGCCATGGGTTATTGACAGAGTTGCTACCTGTAAGGGTGGCCTGAATGGGGGTTGGGGGCATGAGTATGCCATTCTTCTTCTGGAAGATTCATAGATAATCTTTAAGCACCAAGGGAAGGCTGGTGTTCATCCCTGTAGTTCCTCTGTAAGGCCCATGTGATGTTCTCTGTTAATGACAAGGGATGGCATGCAGGCTTTCCCTGGCTTCCAATATCTCCCACACTTCCATCTTGTCCCCTCAGGTTTCCACCCTCCCCTTTCAGGACCTGACCTCCTACTGAGAAGGCAAGGAGCAGCTTCCACTTCCCTGTTTAAGAGTGATGGGTAAGCTTTAATGGCAACCCACTCCAGCGTTCTTGCCTGGAGAATCCCAGGGACGGCGGAGTCTGGTGGGCCCGTCTATGGGATCGCACAGAGTCGGACACGACTGAAAGCGACTTAGCAGCAGCAGCTGCAGCAATGCGCCTGAATACCGAGAGAAGGTTACACAGCTGGGAGAAGGGTTGGTTACAGGTTAGCAATAAAATATACAAAATCAATGTCCCCACAGCCCCGTGCAGAAAAGACAAATTTGAAATGCACAAAAAATACATTTTATACAGAAAGTCACCACAGTACACAATGTGATAAAGCTGTGAGTAGCACTTACAGTCATAATACCAAACAATGAATACTGATGCAACCAAATTGAAAGAATATTGGGAGGATGGAGAGATGGAAGTGTGTGCAGAGGAGAGGGAGGTGAAAGAAAGCCCTTCCATGATGGAAATTCAAAAGAAAATACCTAAAACTGAAACACTATTAAGGAGCATGTGATTTGGAGACAAATACAAAGTAAATCAGCTAAAAAAAAAAAAAGAATGATGGGTAAGCTTTGCTCCCCTCTGGATCTCCCGCTTTGACTTTTTAGAACTGGGGTCAGCAAATTTTCTCTGTAAGAAGTCTTACAGTAAATATTTTAGCCTTCATGGGCCAAGAGGCAAAAATCAGGAATATTTCCACAAATTTTTGGACAAAATTCAAAATTTAATTTATAGATGCTGAAACTCAATTTTATAGTTTAGTGGGTCATGTTAGTTTCATGGGTCATATAATATTCTTTCAATTTTTCTCAACCATTAAAAAAATGGAGGGACTTCCCTGGTGATCCAGGTGATCCAGTGGCTAAGACTCTGTACTCCCAATGCAGGGGACCCAGACCCCTGGTCAGGGAATTAGATCCCACATGCCACAAGTAAGAGTTCATATGCTGCAACTAAGACCCAACACAGCAAAATGAGTAAGAAAATATGTAACTATTTAAAATATATATATATATATATATATATATATATATATATAAAACATTCTTTGTTTGCTGGCCATACAAAGACATGTGGCTGCCTGAATTTGGCCTGTTGGCAATAGCTTGCTGACCTCTATTCTGGAGCTTTACATGAAAGAAAAAAAATCCACAAAAACTCTGAAGTCTTCTGCAGTCTAAAATGCCTCTGACTTACTAATGCACTCTTTCACAGAAACTAATGAGGGTGACTTCCATGGTGGTCCAGTGGCTAAGACTCTGAACTCCCAATGCAGGAGGCCCGGGTTCGACCCCTGGTCAGGGTATTAGATCCCATATGCTGCAACTAAGTGTTCATAGGCTGCAACTAAAAAATTGCACATGCTGCAATTGAAGATCCTACATGCTGAAATGAAGATAGAAGATCCCATGTGCTACAACTAACACCCAGTGAATAAATAAATACATAACTATTATTAAAAAATGTAAAAAAATTTTCTTGATTTGCTGGTCATACAAAGACAGGTGGCAGGCTGAATTTGGCCTGTTGGAAATAGTTTGCTGACCTCTATTCTGGAGTTTTGGGGCTTTCCAGATAGCGCTAGTGGTAAAGAACCTGCCTGCCAATGCAAGAGACATGAGACATAGGTTTGATCCCTGGGTTGGGAAAATCTCCTGGAGGAGGGCAAAGAAACCCACTCCAGTATTCTTGCCTGAAGAATCCCATGGACAGAGGAGTCTGGTGGGCTATAGTCCACAGGGTTGCAAAGCGTTGGACATGACTGAAGCGACTTAGCACACACATTCTAGAGCCTTACATGAAAGAAAAAAATCCAAAAACACTCTGAAGTCTTCTGCAGTCTAAAACGCCTCTGACATACTGAAGCAGTCTTTCATAAAAACTAATGGTGGTGGTGGTGGGACCTCCGTGGTGGTCCAATGGCTAAGACTGTGCTCCTAATGTAGGGGGCCTGAGTTCCATCCCTGGTCAGGGAATAGATCCAACATGCCACAACTAAGAGTTCTTACGCTACAACGACATCAAAGATGCCTAGTGCTCCCAACCAAGACCCAGTGCAGCCAAACAAATAAATAAACAAACAAAAAACCCAAACAACTAATGCAAGAGTTAGGAAGTGTGGGGAAGAAAAGCATGGGATTGTCAATACTTCAAGCTCTCATGTCTCCTAACTGGAAAAGCATGCTTCTTTCCATACCAGCTGCTAGAGCAGTGCCTCTGCAGCTTGCTTCTGATCCAAATCACCAGGCTTCTTGTTGAAACTAGGGTCCCAGGTTAGAAAGTCTGATACCAGTGGCTTCTGGGCAGGATCTGTAGTGGTTCTCAGGGTGAGGATAGCTGAAGAAACACCATACCAGGGGCTGACTAGTTATAGAGAGCGCAAAATAATCTCCCAAACTGTGCTTCACACAAAAAGTGTGGTCCCTGGCCTAGCAGCATCTGTGTGGCTCAGATCTTGTTAGGCTCACCCCAGACCTACTGCTGGGAGAAATATCAATAACCTCAGCTACTCAGATGACACCACCCTTATGGCAGAAAGCAAAGAAGAACTAAATGGCCTCTTGATGAAAGTGAGAGAGTGAAAAAGTTGGCTTAAAACTCAACATTCAGAAAACTAAGATCATGGCATCTGGTCCCATCACTTCATGGAAAATAGATGGGGAAAGTGACAGACTTAATTTTGGGGGGCTCCAAAATCACTGCAAATGGTGCCTGCAGCCATGAAAGTACAAGACGCTTGCTCCTGAAGAAAAGTTATGACCAACCTAGACAGCATATTAAAAAGCAGAGACATTACTTTGCCAACAAAGGTCCATCTAGTCAACACTATGGTTTTTCCAGTAGTCATGTATGGATGTGAGAGTTGGACTATAAAGAAAATTGAGCGCCGAAGAATTGATGCTTTTGAACTGTGGTGTTGGAGAAGATTCTTGAGAGTCCCTTGGACTGCAAGGAGATCCAACCAGTCCATCCTAAAGGAGATCAGTCCTGATATGCATTGGAATGACTGATGCTAAAGCTGAAACTCCAATACTTTGGGCACCTAATGCGAAGAACTGACTCATTAGAAAAGACCCCGATGCTGGGAAAGATTACAGGTGGGAGAAGGGGATGACAGAGGATGAGATAGTTAGATGGCATCACTGACTCAATGGACATGAGTTTGAGTAAACTCCAAGAGTTGGTGATGGACAGGAAGGCCTGGCATGCTGCAGGTTGCAAAGAGTCAGACATGACTGAGCGACTGAACTGAACTGAGACCTACTGAATCAGAAACTTGGGGGTGGGTTGGGCAATCTGGCTTTCATCAAGCCAGGTGATTCTGATGCAGGCTCAAACTTGAGGACCACGGCCCAGCATCATTACTAGCACCTGGGGGAGTGACTGAGCACCCAGTGAGCAGTTAAGCCCCAGGTGCCCTGTAACTGCTTTGTTCTCAGAGAGCAAGGTCTATGGGGGGAGCTGCAGGCATGATTTCCACAAGAGAGATCTGGAAATGGTATTTTCGTCCAGCCTTCTGGAAATCAGTGGGTGCCTTTCTATACCTAGGGGCACCATAGGTTCTAGAGATAAAAAATGCCACCTAGTGTGATGACAGTGGGGTTTTCAGCTTTTTTTTTTTTTTTTTTTTTGTCCAAGTGAGCAGGCTGCTTGAGGACTTGCACACCCAGAAACTTTTCCAAGTCCTCTATCCTTCGCTTTTCCTGAGATTTCAACAAGGCCCGGTGGGGGACCTTGGTCCTGGGCCCCCAGGTAAGCTGCGGGAAGCTTCCTGACCTCACAGGCGCGGGTGCTTGTGTCATCACTGCCACCCACCGGTGTCCCTCCCTAGCCGGCTGATGTCACAGAGGCCCCGCGGCCGGGATGCTCGGCCTGTGCGTGGGTGGGGCGGGCGGAGGCCCGGGCTGCTGGAGGTCGCCCGGCCGGCGCGGTCCACGCCCGGTGCTGCTCCCGTGCGAGGCCCGCTCAGGGAAGGAAACGCAAGACCGGACTTGGCAAAAGGGCCGCTTACGTTGTCTTTGGGGTCAGTATTCAGAGTATTTGCCAAGGCCCTCGAAACTTGGCACGCTCCCTGCGAGGCAGTCGGGGTCGCGGCGGCGGCGGCGGCGGTGGCGGCGGCGGATGCTCGGCGTGGACTCCCAGGCCTCAGGATGGCCCCCACGAAGGGGAAATGTGTGTGCGAACTGTGCTCCTGCGGGTAAGGCTGCTGCGCGCCCAGGGCCCACGAGCCTGGATTTTCAGACTCCGAAAGTCGAGTGAGACCTGACCCTGGGCTCCGGTAGCACCATGGTGGGTGCGTCCTCTTGTTGCTGTCCTGTAGACTGTCGTGTTGCCAACTAGCAGTTACCGCGGTCGCGATGAGTGAGTCCCAGTGACGGTGGCTGGTCCTCAGGGCGTCTCTGTGGTCCTGCCACGCAGAACTGCATGGAGGCTGAAAGTGGGCACGGATCTGTAGAGTTTGTGTGCACCCCGCTGCAGCCCAGGGCATGTTGGGCGAGGTTAGAAAACCCCTGGCCAGGTCGGGTAAAGTCTTCCATCTTTTGTTGGTTTCCTTTTGGAAGAGTCTATGATGGGGAAGAGGAATCCTTTCATGTAACTGGAGTTTCTCACTCAGAGACATTGTCGCTACTTAGAAGTGTAAGGTATTTCTAAAACTCGTGTTCACAGTGGTGTAGAGTTGAACAAGAATGAGGAAAAGAAGCTATTTTTTCACTGTTCTCTCCTGGCCATTGCCTTTAAGAACCATACTTGGATGAAGCTCGTGGTCTTGGAGAGATTGTGGGTTTTAGTCAGAGTTGTTGATTTCTTTCCTATGTCTCACAATGCCTAAGGTGGCTTCTTTCACCGGCTTCCCAAGGACATCTTAGAAATTGCCGTGCTTGAGAACAACAGAGGAGCAACAGCAAAGAGGGGCGGCCCTGGGGTCAGCCCTCCTGGATGGTTGCTAACTGTGGGGTCTTGGGCAGGTAACCCATCTTCTCCAGGATTCTCTAAGGTTTCAATGAGAAAGTGTGTGTGAGACACTGGATTGTGCTAGAAATGTGTTATCATGTTGGAAGCTGCAATAGGTGTTTGCCAGCTATGTTACTTGAATATTAAAAATGGCATCAGGATTGGGGAGATTTAAAAGGGATTCTAGAAACTGGGTTAGCAGCCTTACACATCTCGGGCATCAGTGGGTGGTTCTCAACCTCGGCTGCTCACAAGAGTCACCTGGGGAGCTTAAAACAATACTGGTTGCCCAGGCTGTTAAATCACCAGCAGTCTTTTGGCAATTTTCCCATTTGCCAGGATTGGGAACCGCTGAGCTAGATCAAGTAGAAGCATGGGTCTTGTTTTTAAGCTTTGTTAGGCAGATCCAGAGCAGTGTTGTAATCTGGGGCTAATTTTCCACACTAGTGAGGGAAAACCTCTACGACACCCTCTCCCGGGGCCCTTTACATACTCTCTCATCTTCTCTTAAGATACTGAGTTATTCAGTTAGGACTGGGGCTTAATTTGTTCTCTTGTGGCTGTTGGGATTGAAATATCTGATACAATCTCCGTCTTTGCACAGTATCCATTCCAGTTAGGAAGGCAGGAATGTTCATTTAAGAGGTGCAGAGGATATGCAGAGAGAAGTCTCTGTCCTAATTCTGTCGTAGGGGATATTCCTTCTCTGTTTCTCTTCTGTCCCTGAAAATAGCTTATTTCCCATCAGATGCAGAGTCCGTCCGTGGGCCTCTCCTTTCCTTCCTCCTGCTCCTGTACCTACCCTTCCACTCGGATTTCAGTCAGGGGGCTCTGGTTTGACTCTCACATCCATCAGCCTTTCTCTTCTTTTAGTCTCATTTCAGTTCTCAGAGTGCTTGTTGGTTCATCTCTTTATTTCATCAACCTCAGCTTTTAACAGTCGGCATGATCCCCCTCTCCCAGTATCTGCCCCATTAATGTTGCCATAGATGGTCCATTTACACTGGTTTTATTTTTTTAAATTTACTTTTTACTGGCGTATAGTTGATTTACAGTATTGTTTCTGTTGTACGGCAGAGTTAATCAGTTACACATATATCCACTCTTTTTAGATCCTTTTCCCATATAGGGCATTATAGAGTATTAAGTAGAGTTCCCTGTGATACATACAGTAGATTTTTATTATCTACTTTATGTGTAGTAGTGTGTCTATGTCAAACCCAATGTCCTCTTTCCTCCCGTGGGAACCGTTAAGTTTGTTTTCTATGTTGGTGACGCTATTCCCATTTTGTAAATACATTCATTCGTACCACTTTTTAAAGATTTCGCATACAAGCAGTATCATGATATTTGTCTTTGCTTGGCTGACTTCACTCAGTATGACAATCTCTAGATCCATTCATGTTGCTGCAAATGTCCTTTTTTTTAATGGCTGAGTAATGTTCTGTCGTATATATATGTACCACATCGTCTTTATCCATTCCTCTGTAGATGGACGTTTAGGTTGCCTCTATGTCCTGGCTATTGTAGGCAGTGCTGCGGTGGTCACTGAGGTACACATATCTCTCTGAATTATGGTTTCCTTCAGATATAAGCCCAGGAGTGGGGTTGCTGAATTATATGGTAGCCCTATTTTTAGTTTTTTAAGGCACCTCCTTACTGTTCTCCATAGCAACCACACCAACATACATTGTCATCAACAGTGTAGGAGGTTTCCCTTTTCTCCGCACCCTCTCCAGCATTTATTGTTTTTAGATTTTTTTGGTGATGGCCATTCTGACTGGTATGAGATGATTCCTCATTGTAGTTTTGATTCGTATTTCCCTAATAATTAGTGATGTTGAGCATCTTGTCATGTGCTTTTTGGCCACCTGTGTGTGTCTTCTTTAGAGAAATGTCTATTTAGATCTTCCTGTTTTTTGATTGGGTGTTTGTTTTTTTTAATATTGAACTGCATAGGCTATTTGTAATTTTGGAGATTAATCCCTTGTTGGTCTCTTCATTTGCAATTATTTTCTCCCATTTTGTGGGTTGTCTTTTTTTGTTTATGGTTTCCTTTGCTGTGCAAAAAGTTTTTGAGTTTAATTAAGTTCCACTTGTTTATTATTTATTTATTTTAATTTTCATTACTCTAAGAGGTGGATCAAAAAAGATCTTGCTGTGACTTATGTCAGTGTTCTGCCTGTGTTTTCTTCTAGGAGTCTTATGGTTTCCAGTCTTGCATTTAGGTCTTTAATCCATTTTGAGGTGTGTGTGTGTGTGTGTGTGTATAGTGTGAGTGTTCTGATTTCATTCTTCTACATGTAACTGTCCAGTTTTCCTAGCATCACTTATTGAAGAAACTCTCTTTTCTCCATTGTATGTTCTTGTCTCCTTCATCGTAGATTAGGGACCATAGATGCATGGGTTTATCGCTGGACTTTCTATCCGATTCCATTGAGCTATAGTTCTGTTTTTTGTGCTGGTACCATACTGTTTTGAGGCACCTTTATAGTACAGTCTGAAGTCAGGGAGCCTGATTCCTCCAGCTCCATTTTTCTTTCTTAAGTTTGCTTTGGCTATTTGGGGTCTTTTGTACTTTCATACATATTGTAAAAGTTTTGGTTTAATTCTGTGGAAAATGCTATCATTAATTTGATAGGGATTGCATTGCATCTGTGTATTACTTTGGGGGGTATTGTCATTTTGACAATGTTGATTCTTTTAGTCGAAGAACATGGTATCTCTCTCTGTTTGTGTCATCTTTGATTTCTTTCATTTTATAGTTTTCTGAGTACAGGTCTTTTGCCTTCTTAGGTAGGTTTATCCCTTGATATTTTATTCTTTCTGGTGTCATGGTAAATGGGATTTCCTTAATTCCTCTTTCTGATCTTTCATTGTTAGTGCATAGGGCTTCAAGAGATTTCTGTGTATTAATTTTGTATTCTGCAACATTACCAAATTCATTGATGAAGACGAACCCTATGGTCAGATGAGACAGCATTTCAGTGGGAGAGGGCGGCCTTGATTCTGAGTGAGTCACCTGCCCTCCCATGGCTTCAGTTCCCCCATGTTTTTGAAATCAGGAGGCTTGTGGAGGCCCGTGGGCCTGCCAGCCAGGGAGGGAAGCCCCTATCTCTTCTTTCCTCTTCTGCTTTTCCTCCTAAGGCTTTGTTTGAGCAAATTGTCCTTTAATGTCCTTTAAGCTTTGATTTTTGAACACTTTGTTCTTATTGGGGAGGCTCAGGATGTACGTGGAGCCCTGGGTGGGTAGGCTTCCCCCCTGGACAGGTGGACTTCCGTGGGAGCCACTGCCGCAGGCTGGAGGAATGGAACTCTTGGAGGCAGTTCTTACTTTTAGCCACAAGATGGCAGCCTTCTCCCGACCAACTCTGCCAGATCAGCGTAAAAGGACGGCAATACCTTGTTCTGGGTTTTTGTTTTCTTTTTTTAAAAAGAGATTTACCTTACGTTTTCTAAAATGAGCAGTTAGAGTTTAGGATCCAGCAGAGCTCAGGAAGTGGTAGACCTTGAAGGGTAGATCACAGATGACAAGGAGAAAGTATTCAGTTCAGTTGCTCATTCATGTCCGACTCTTTGGGACCCCATGGACTGCACCAGGCTTCCCTGTCCATCACCAACTCCCGGAGCCTGCTCAAACTCATGTCCATTGAGTCAGTGATGCCATCCAACCATCTCATCCTCTGTCATCCCCTTCTCCTCCCACCTTTAATCTTTCCCAGCATCAGAATCTTTTCCAGTGAGTCAGTCCTCATCGGGTGGCCAAAGTATTGGAGTTTCAGCTTCAGCATCAGTCCTTCCAATAAATATTCAGGACTGATCTCCTTTAGGATGGACTGGTTGGATCTCCTTCAGTCCAAGGGACTCTCAAGAGTCTTCTCCAACATCATAGTTCAAAAGCATTAATTCTTTGGCACTCAGCTTTCTTTATAGTCCAACTCTCACATCCATACATGACTACTGGAAAAACCATCGCTTTGACTAGATGGACCTTTGTTGGCAAAGTAATGTCTCTGCTTTTTAATATGCTGTCTAGGTTGGTCATAACTTCCCTTCCAAGGAGCAAGCGTCTTTTAATTTCATGGCTTCAGTCACTATCTGCAGTGATTTTGGAGTCCAAAAAAATAGTCTCTCAGTGTTTCCATTGTTTCCTCATCTATTTGCCATGAAGTGATGGGACCAGACGCCATGATCTTAGTTTTCTGAATGTTGAGTTTTAAGCCATCTTTTTCACTCTTCTCTTTCACATTCATCAAGAGGCCCTTTAGTTCTTCTTTGCCTTCTGCCATAAGGATGGTGTCATCTGCATATCTGAGGTTATTGATATTTCTCCCAGCAATCTTGATTCCAGCTTGTACCTCATCCAGTCCAGCATTTCTCATGATGTACTCTGCTTATAAGTTAAATAAACAGGGTGACAATATACAGCCTTGTATTCCTTTCCCGATTTGGAACCAATCTGTTGTTCCATGTCCAGTTCTAACTGGTCTTGACCTGCATACAGATTTCTCAGAAGGTAGGTCAGGTGGTCTGGTATTCCCATCTCTTGAAGAATTTTCCATAGTTTGTTGTGATCTACACAGTCAAAGGCTATGGCGTAGTCAATGAAGCAGAAGTAGATGTTTTTCTGGAATTTTCTAGTTTTTTCGATGATCCAGGAGGTGTTGCAAGTATCTAAATCTGGAGACTCCAACCCCTCATAAAACTTTTTAATGAGCTTTGCTGGTTTTAAAAAACCAGACACATTTCCTGAATTAAGCCCAAGGTTTTCTGTCCACAACAGTACCCCAAAATCTGGCAACAAAAAATCTGACAATTGGTTTCTTACCATGAAGTGTTATAATTTCTTTTTCAATACAGTCAATGCCAGATAACCAAACATATTCATGCGATGTGGAAATATACAGCAAGGTAAGCATTTAAAAATTGTTTCTAACCATCTCATCACTTTTCTTGTGATGGCTACATTGAAGTGTCTGAGTGTTTGAGTGTAGAGACCCTACTTTTGTACATACTAAGATTGCCTGAATGTTCTCAGCACTTCCTGTTCCTGAAAAAAATGCCAAACTTTCACAGTCTTCAGTATTAGACCACCTTACATTTCTGTAGTGTTTTGAAAATTTAAAAATTTTAAAACCATTTTCTCATACATTATTACCTTTGTCTCTCAACAAAGGGAGCGTTGCTTAGTTTGGAAATTCAATTCCTTGATCTTAGCCTTCATTTTCCCTGGGGGTGTTTTCTGTTTACAGAGATGTTCTTGCCCCAGATGACTAAATTTGCAACTGGGGGTGGGGACTAAAGGATTCTGGGGCAAGGGGTGGGGGAGGGCTGAGGATAAAATAAATTGTTAATCAGCTTTTTAAAGCTAGAAGGGATCTTAATTGTTCCTAGCTTTTATTTTACCGACAAGGAATTTGAAGCATTAATTTTAATATCCGAGAACATATTTTATTAAGATTAAAGGACAATTAGGTCAACAATTAAATTTTATTCATCTTTTACTGTGTATCAGACTGCTGGATGTTACAATTCAGTCTGCCATCTGGGTTCAAGTCACACTGGATCATTTTTGACTGTAGATGATAATGGGAAGGCTCCTGTCCAGTTGAGAAATATTACCTGATGTTAAAAGAGTATAATTCTAAAAGCCTTTTAGTAAAGTAATATAAATAGCAAATCTCTCTCCTGAGATTAAGTTGTAGTAACACTATTTTTTCTGAAATTCTTGTTAAATTGTGGTTAATCAAGGGATTGATCCAGCTTACTTTTATATCTGATTATTTTATGACTTGCAGTGCACTGTTTTAAAGACTTCATGCAATCTTGCAGGAAATTCCAGGCCTGGGTAATGTATCATGAAATATTTATGTAGCAATGGTAGTATGTGCAGCATTTCATAAAAAAGGTAGTCCCATAGAGGACTTGCAAATTGCTGAAAAGGATGTGGATTTGGCCCTTGCAAGGGGCTGGGGAGGAAGGTGATCTCAGGGGCAGCCATGTATCTGCAACTTAAATCAGTTATGTTAACCAGGGAGGAACTTGTTATTTTAATTTTGGAAAATATTTTCTTCACATCGATGGAAATTTCCTTAACCTTAGATTTTATTTTCTTAGAGTCTCTGTTACAAATTAAGAGGAAGGGGGAAAAAAAATCGAGGAGTTGGTTTGATATTACATGTTTCAAGAAGAATTCTTGTTTTTAATTTAAATAAAATTGACTTCATAAATTCTTATTAAGAAAAGAAGACAAAGAGCAGCTTTTAATAGATGCTTGCTGGTGGCTTTTTATCTTTAACAGAATCCAGATAGAGAAGCCAAGAGTGGGGGGGTGGGGGTGGAACCTTTAACATTGAATTATTTTTGTTATAGACCTTATGCATTCAAATGTTATATCCTGTTTAAAAATAATGGTATTTTTGTCATATCGGAATTAGTGTTTGTTCATAAATACCTTTAATCTTATAAGTCAATATGTATTATTAGTCAAATTTCAGATATTAGGAAATTGCCGAGTACAACTTCATGGTAATTCAAATTACAGTAGTTAAAATGATCTACTCAGTCTTAAGAGTTTCTAAGTGGATGAGTTTAGAGAAACTGTGCTCCAATTCCATCATGCCCTGGGTAGTTTTAAGCACTGTTCCCTCCATCGGTAACAAATATTTCAGACTGGCCTTCAGATGATAAAGTTCATTTGAGGAAATGAAGTATCTCTTGGGGGGAGGGGTGGGAGTAGCTAAGCCACAAATGCACAGGATGAATAAAGTGAGTGATGCAGGACGGCAGAGGGGGACAGATCCCTGGGAGGGGTGCCATGCAAGCTCTAGGAAGGGGAGATTGCTTTCCTGGGGTGGTCAGGAGGGTCAGTGCCAGAGTCAGACGGCCTGGTTTTGAATCCTGACTCTGCTGCTTTGAGCTGTGGAAGCTTGTGCAAGTGGAATGTGCTCAGTCGTGTCCAGCTCTTTGTGACCCCGTGGACTGTAGCCCGCCAGGCTCCTCTATCCATGGGATTCTCCAGGCAAGAACACTGGAATGGGTTGCCATTTCCTCCTGCAGGGGATCTTCCCAACCCAGGGATCGAACCGGAGTCTCCTGTGTCTCCTGCATTGAGGGCAGATTGTTTACCACTGAGCTATCAGGGAAGCCTGTGCAAGTGGAAGACAGGGGTGAAAACTGTGTTAACAGGCCTGGCATGGTATGACGGGCTCTGCTGAGCTCTGGTGGCGGGGGGATGTCTGCACCAGGAGCCTGGGAGACAGAGATGTGGAGCATCACACCCACACGGAGCGCTCGGGGGCCTGTCAGGGCCTCAGAACGTGAGCTCTCAGGGCAGAGAGAGCTGTTGATGGATTGGAACAGGCAAATAACAGATAAAACACTCTTCTCCCTCAAAGAAGTACTTAAAGGAGGAGCATTTTCCTCTTCTTTTTTCTGTTAAAATAAATATCCAGTATCTGAATCAGGCCACACTTAAGCCTGTTATTCAGTTAGAGCTGAGTGGATTTATAGTTGTTAATATACATATTTTTAAAGTGTGTAGTCTCCGTTCCATTCTTGGCATTTTTTGAAATTCACCAAATAACTTAGGATGATTTACTGTGAGAGCCAGCCACGTGCGGGACTTAGCAGAGATTGTGAAGCCAAACCCCGTGGGTTCAATTCCCAGCCTTTCCGCTCAGCAGCGGTGTCCTGTTGAACCATCTGACAGCATAGTTCCCTCCTGTGTGCTGCCGTGTCCGCATCTGTAAAATGCAGGTGACGATAGGGTAAGACTCTGCTCTCCCAGTGCAGGGGACATGCCTTAGATCCCTGCGCGGGGAACTAAGATCCCACATGCTGCATGGTTTGGCCAGAAAAAAAAAATGCAGATGACAACAGAGCCTGCCTCAGAGGGTTTTTGTGAGGATTGTGTCTTTATTAAGCAAACAGAACAAGGCCTGGCATACATTGTAAAGAGCACAGATAAGTGTTATTCTATAAATATAAATAAGATGTCAGTCTGTGTGCCAGGTTGTGAGGCGCTGAGAAGTGTGAACAAGATCTCTTCTCTCATGGAGAGCTTGCACTCTAGAAGAGAGTGTTAATTTTGTTTATTAACTGGTTGTTTAGTTGCTCAGTCGTGTCTGACTCTTTGCGACTCCATGGACTGTAGCCCACTAGGCTCCTCTGTCCATGGGATTTGTCAGGCAAGAATACTGGAGCGGATTGCTCTTTCCTTCTCCAGGGGATCTTCTTGACCTGGGGATTGAACCTATGTCTCCTGCATTGGCAAGCAGGTTCTTTACCACTGAGCCACCTGGGAAGTCCTTGTTAACTGGTAGGTACTTAAATGCTCTGCAGAGAATGAAAACTGAGTGATGTGCTGAAGTTCTTGGGAAACTCGATTAAATGTGGAAGATAAGGATCGTCTGCAAAGATCGAATCTACCCTTGACACAGCTGGGAGGCTCTCAGCCCTTGCAGGGCTGTCTACACTTGAGTCCAGCAATGACTGTACTTCTCAAGTTCCAACTGACGTTAACAAACTTTAAGGTTAAGTTTCTGTTCGGTTTAGAGCTTTCCAAGCCTTAAGTTCAATGACCCGGGCATTAAAGGCATCCTTATTGTGTAACATTCTCTACCATTCTATTCTGGAGTTTTCTTTATGGGCTGGTTCGGAATAACTTTGAAGCATCTGTGATTGTGTCTCTAAAAGGAAATGGCAGTGTTTCTGAATGGCTGTCAAGTTAACCACTTAGCCAAATCTATCCACGTAGTTTAGATATCCAGGTACCCAAAAGTCCCTTATTCTTTTATTTATTATTTATTTATCGGCTGTGCTGGTTCTTCAATGCTGTGTACCAGCTTTCTCTGGTTGCAGTGAATGGGGGCCGCTCTTCACTGTGGTGCAGAGGCAGTGGCTTCAGCCATTGCACTGCTTCTCATTGCAGCGCATGGGCCCTTGGCATGTGGGCTCAGTAGTTGCAGCACATAGGCTTAGTTGCTCCACAGCACATGGGATCTTCCCAGACCAGGGATCAAACCCGTGTCCCTCGGATTGGCGGATTCCCAACTGCTGGATCACCAGGAAAGTTCCGTGTCCCTCATGCTTAATCAAATTAAGTTGTAAGATAAGGAATACCTTAAATTTCTGCTTGTACTGGTCAGTTAATTTTAAAAACAGTATCATTAAAAACAACAACAACAACAGAATTTTCCCCCTTAAACTGTCCATTTTCTCCTTCAAGTATACTTTAACTGTGTTTTCCAAATAAAGTCTATATAATATCTGAGAACAAGAGCTCAAGATGAAAAGCAAAGCATTGATCGAATCCCCTGTTTGTTTTGTATCTTGCTTCAAATGGGAAGGCAGGGGATAGTGATAGGGAAAGAATTAGAGACAATGAGGCAGTATGTTTGAATTCTAGTCCTGGTTTTGATGAATGATGAGGTTTGTGAAGTTGTTCAGGTCCTTTATCATCTTTGAACTTCTCCAAGTCAGTGATCATCAGTTTTGTTTGTTAATAATAGTGTGAAGGGGGTATCTCATTGTAGCTTTGAGCATTTCCCTGATGATTTGCTATAGTGGACATTTTTTCCATAAGCCTATGGAAAGTCCTAGGCCCATTTTAAAATCAAACTTTTCTTTTTGCTGTTGAGTTAGATGAGTTCCTTAGATGTTTCGGAACTGAACCCCTTATTGGACATATGTTATCCCATTCTGTAGGTTGCCTTTTCATGTTGTTGGTGGGAATGCAAAATGGTGCAGCCACCATGGAAAACAGTATGGTGGGTTCCTGAAAGAGCAAAAGTAGAGCTACTTGTATGATCCATCAATCCCAGTTCTAGGTTTTAATCCACAAGAGTTGATATCAGGATCTCGAAGAGCTCTCAGCACCCTCTTGTTTGTTGCAGCATTATTCACAATAACCAAGGTGTGGAAGCAATCTGAATGTCCATTGATGGATGAATGGGTAAAGAATATGTTGTATATACACACAGGAAAATATTCTTTAGTTTAAAAAAATGAGGAAATGCTGTAATATGGACAACAGGGACGAACTTCAAGGATGTTATGCTAAGTAAAATAAGGTAGTCATAGAAAGACAGATGTGATTGTATTCATCCTTTTGTCTAAAATAGTTGTGAATTCATAGAATCAGGGTGGAATGATGGTTGCCCCGGGGGTGAGGGAAGGGGGAGATGGGGAGTTTACTAATCAGCACACGTTGTTCAGTTGTATAAGATGAATGGATTTGTCATTGTGCACTGAAAATTAGGATAGAGCTCATGTTAAGTGTTCTTACCACAATAAAACTAAAATAAAAAAAGTTAGTGATCATCAGACAATGAAGTAGTCCCTTTTGCCCATAATAGCTTTTTTTCTAGGCCTGTCTAGAAAAACGTCTCGGGGTTCTGAAGGCATGTGCAGAGGTCTCCTGGTGCCTCTGTTGGTGATCTTGGAGAAATGAGGGGAAAGTGGAGATGTGTCACAGAGCTGAGGGTGGATAGATGTCCTCTAGACTTTGCCAACACTTCCTGAGTAGCTGCTTAGAATGATTAAGTGTCCTTCTCAGGCCTCATGATGTTTGGTCTTGGGGGTATGTCTGAAGTATGTGTAGCTGCCTAGCCCTAACTTTGCATTGCTTACCATTTTCGTTAACCAAAGAGGCTACCAAGAGTTCAGTGTACTGTCTCCACATTTCAAGGGGAAGAGGGCCTGGTTGGATTGGCCTATGACCTGGTTCCTCTGGCATCCGGGGTCCTTACCCTTGGTCCAATCAGTTGAGTTGTGGGAGTTACATGATCTAAACTGAGCAGTTAGAGGAAGGGGCTATTTTGTGTAAGAAGGTAGGGGAAGGAAAAAAATGATAGGAGAAATGATTGGCCTCTTGCCAAGTTATCCTTGTAGATAAAGTTGGTGAAAGATGGATTAGATGATAGTATAACGAGGTGGATTCCTAGCTCATTGAACAAGCAGGCCCATTAGAGTGTTGACTGATGGCTTTTTGCCTACTTGGAACAGCATCACTAGCAGCATGCCACAGGACTCTGTCATTAGCTCTGTCCAACACTTTTATCAAAACTTGGATGAAGACATAGAAGTCATCCTTATCAAATGTACTGAAAACACAAAATGAGAAGAAGAGAGCAAGTGATAGACGACAGAATCAAGATTCAAACTTATCTTGACAGGCTGGAATGCAGGGCCCAAAACCAAGCTGAGACTTAATAAGAGTAAACATGAAGGTCTACAGTTGGGATGAAAAATCAGTTCTATGTATTCATAATGGGAGACGTTTATCTTGGCCATAGTTTGTGAAAAGGTCCTGGGGGTTTTGCTTAACCACAATTAAATATGATCCTTTAAAAAATATTTATTTAAAAGAAAAAATTTATTTATTTGGCTGTGCCAGGTCTTAATTGCAGCACACGGGATCTTCGATCTTCATTGCGGCGTTCGGGATCTCTAGTTGTGGCGTGGGAACTCTCAGTTGTGACATGTGGGATCTAGTTCCCTAATGAGGGATGAAACCAGGGCCCCCTGCACTGGGAGTGCAGCGTCTTAGCCCCTGGACCACCAGGGAAGTTCCACATTTAGTATGATCTTAATGGTGTGATGTGACTGATAAGAAATGTTAACTTTGTTTCAAGTCGAATGGCAGTAGGGTGTCCAGGTCAGCAGATGTAATTACGTCATTGGACTTGGGCTTGATCAGACGGCAACTGAAGGCCGCTTGTCCATTTGGGCACTGTATTTTTTTAATAATACCAATAAGTGATCATGAAGGTCAGGTTATGGGGAGTTCATACATTCTGGAAGTGAGAGAACTTGAACTTAACAAGATCAGGGGTGGATAGATAGTCATTTAGGCTTGTTCTGGGTTGTTCGGAGGGTGGACTTAAGATCACTGTGTGGTCACTTCAGGACAGCTGAACTGGGGTCAATACAGAGAAGAATTTTGCAGCAGTTAGAACCTTAGGGACCTGAAGGGAACAGTCTTTGGCCCTTGAGCTGGGCATGTACCTGTTGGGGTCCTGTCGAAAGGGTTTAGGAGCTTTGATGAAGGGATCTCTAGGGTCCCTTTCAGCATGGAAAACCCAGATTTCTGGAAGGGGAGAATAGCATTTATTTTAATATGATGATTGAACTTGAAAGACTACTGCAGAGGAAAGAACGATGGGTGTATGTGATATGAAGAATAAGCTGAGATCCACATGTGCCTGGAAAACCAAGGAAGTTGAGACAGTTAAGGCATTTATATTTAATGCTTAAAGCATCGGTGCAGTATGCTTGCGCCTCCTGTCCTCATCCACTGCACCTGCCTCTGTACTTGGTACCCCTGGTTTTCTGAGAGCCCTCTGATAACCTTCGGGTAATATATAAAGAAGCTTCGTCGTTCACTTCCATAACTTTCCCTGGTTATGTCCACATATAGGAGTGCATGTATGGGAGGCTTATGTGGGCTAGTCTGGGACTCTAGCCTCCATGTGAAGAAATACTTCTATGGGAAATGTATTTCAAGTCTAACAGCCAGTATATGGAATTAAAAAAAATTTTTTTTGAATGTGCTGGGTCTTTGTTGCTGTGTGTAGGCTTTCTCTGGATGCAGCGGGTGGGGGCAACTCTCCAGTTATGGTGCGAGGTCTTTTGATTACAGTGGCTTCTCTTGTTGAAGAGCACAGGCTCGGTCGTTGTGGCCAGGTGCCTCGTTGCCCCATGGCATATGGAATCTTCCTGAGCCAGGGATCGAACCTGAGTCCCCTGCATTGGCAAGTGGATTCTTAACCACTGGACCACCAGGGAAGTCCCAGCAGATGGACTCTTGAGATGTGTTTCATTCCTGCGCTAGGGTGATCCATGTGTCTCTTGTCTTGTGACGTTCCATTGCACGCCACCTCCAGGCCTTTTCTAAGCTGGGCTGTGGGCTTGAAAGCTCTTCTTGCTGTTTGCTGCCAATGATGGCAGTTCCTGAAATTCTGACACTTGCATGACTCAAGCCTTCCTGTTTCGCTTCCACTGCTCAGTCTAGAAATAGGTTTTATTAAGATGCTTTCTTCTCCAAAAGGAACGTGAAAAATCTTAAATAACCTCACATAATACAGTACAATAAAGCAAGCCTCAGTGACTAGGTCCAGGTCTTCCATCCCCATGGTGCCTGCTCGGAGTCATCATCGTGTGCAGATTGAGGCTTTCTGTTCTGCTGCCTTTTGCTTCTGGAGCTTCTAGTCTCTGCCTGAGGTGTAGGAACTTGGTGTGATTCCATCCTCTTTTAGTGATGCTGTTGGTACCAACAAGAGCTTTTAGAATGGTTTTAGTGTACAGAATTCCCGGTTGAAGCAATGGAAATGGGCATAGGCTGGTTTAAGCAGGTTTAAACAAAAGCTATAGTGCAGTGAAACAGAATAAATAACTGGGAAGAGTGAAGAGCCTCGGATGGCAGATGGGAAGGTAGGGAAAGAGGCCAGGAGGTCAGAGCCACAGCCCAAATCACTCTCCAGAAACCACCTGGTGAGGACGCTGCTGGTGTAGCCACTGCCCCGGACACAGTCCTGCCCTGTCACCGCCCCTCCTTTGGAACAAGTTCTTCACTTTAACTCCGCTTTTTACTTATTTTTTGCATCACTTTTTCTACATTAAAATTTCCAGATTGAAGTTTCTTTCTTTTTAAAAAATATTTATTTATTCATTTCGTTGTGTCTGGTCTTCGTTGTGGGATCTTTCATTGTCAGGCACAGACTCCCTAGTTGTGTCGCGTGGGCGCTGGAGCCAGCGGGCTCGCAATTGCAGCAGTGTTGCCTCATGTCACGTGGGATCTTAGTTCCCTGACCACGGACTGAACCTGCATCCCCTGCATTGTAAGGTGGATACTTAACTACCGGACCACCCTGCAAGTCCCCAGATGGGAATTTCTGATGTGCTGTGCTGTGGTCACGTGCTCAGGCCTCTCTGTGGAGTTGAGGGCTGGGAAGGATGTTTTACTCTTTGGTTTCTGGAGGTGGGTACCACTCACGAGGTGAACATCATTGGGAATCTCTCAAAGGAAGGGTGTCAGATGTTAGTCAGTTAAAAAAAAATTGCTGCAAATTAGTTTGTTTACATTTCTGTACCAACATAGTAAAATAAAATTAGAGCAGGGATTCCCTGGTAGCTCAGACAGTTAAGAATCTGCCTGCAATGCAGGAGATGTGGGTTCAATCCCTGAGTTGGGAAGATCCCCTGGAGAAGGGAATGACTACCCACTCCAGTATTCTTGCCTGGAGAATCCCATGGAGAGAGGAGCCTGGTGGGCTACAGTCCGTGGGATTGCAAAGAGGCGGACACGACCGAGCGGCTAACATTTTCCCTTTTCTCAGCTGTGGCCCATTTTGGCATTTTTGATGTGGAGGCCTGTCCTGTGCATGGTTGGATGTTTAGCTGGAATCCTGGCCTCTAACCACTAGATACCAGTGGTACCAGCCCAGTGGGGAACAATAAAAAATGTTTTCAGATATTTCTACATGTTTGCTGGGCGGGGTGAGTGGTAAAATCACTCCAGTTGAGAATCCCTTGGCTAGAGGCATTCTCAAACCACGGATTATGACTTGATCGCCTTGCAGTGATGGCTGCATCACAGGATGGATCTTATACTATTGTCCTTGGAGAGACCCACAGCTTTCCCCACCTGGTGCCTTTCCCTTGCATGCGAAGGTCTGAAATTTCAGTGCTCTCCAGCTTAAGTGTGCTTAAGAATCAGCTGGAGAGCTCTTTGAAAGACATGAATTCCTGGGCCCTGCCTCCATATAGTTTGACTCTGTGGGACTGAGGTCCTGGAATCTGCAAGTTTTAACACTAAACCTTCACGACTCTGATGCAGGTGGGCTGTAGAGTACACGTTAAGAAACATACAGCTCCTTCGTGGCGAATTGGCCTCAAAAACAAAAGGCATGTGTTTCTTTAAGGAGAGGAGACATGGTTTTGAGCCTTTCAGATCTTTCCAGTCATTGATTAAAAAGAAGCAAGGTAAAGATGTGGTCTGTTCTTCCAGGAGTTTTTTGGCAAGGGTTGTTTGGACCCGCCTTGACACGTGATGCCGGCACTCATCAGCCTTCATCACCATCAGCAAGAAGTGTCTTCTGTTTGGAGCTCTGCCTTGCCTCTCAGTCCCCCTTGGGACAGGACCTTTCACTTCAGCCCCTCTTCCCTGCCTCCCTCCTGGCCCCTCCTTAAGTGTGAGTCAAATCTTGCTGGGAGGTTTTAATGCTTTCCAGGTCTCCCTGGTCTGTCTCGTGGTCTTGTTCACGGAGGCCCTCACCTCCGCAGGAGCACAGTCAGCATCACTGGCTTCACTTCCCCTGTGGAGGCTCCATGGTGGGAGGTCTCATATTCTGATTGTGGGTGGAGGAGACATCTGGTAATACCTGAGACAGCGCTGTGGGCTTCCTGAACCTCTGTGCTCTTCTCTCAGGAAGCCTTAAGTCTGAGCAAGACGATTCCACCCACGGATACAGCATCCTACCGTGTCTGGGGTGGAGGTGGGGAGATGGTGCCTACTTGAGCTCCTTGGTTTTGTCTTCACTTCTGCTGTAGCTAGGACTAGTCACAGTGCTATTTCCAACAGCAGTTTTTCTACAACTCGGATCATGCTGTGGCTTTCATTCAAAGACTTTGATAGTTGTCCATCAATAAAGGACGAACTATCACTCAAGAGCCCACCCTGCCTTTCCAGCTATTCCCTACCTGCACCCTGAGTTCCAAGCTCCCCATGCTGTGCTGACACCGGTACACTAACTATCCTTGGTGTGCTAATGATTCTACCAGCCTGTATTCCAGGCTCACCAGACTATTCTACAAACGAGTGTGCAATACCCAGTTCACAAATGGGGAGCTTGCCAAATATTTCCCTCAAAAAAGAATTGGGTGGGACTTTGCTGGCAGCCCAGTGGCTAAGACTTCGCCTCACAATGCAGGGGTTGCGGATTTGATCCCTGGGTGGGGAGCTAAGATCTCACGCGCCTTGGGACCAAAAATCCAAAACATAAAGCAGGAGCAATATTGTAGCAAATTCAAGAAAGACTTAAAAAAATGATCCACATTATAAAAGAAATCTAAAAAGGAGTTGATTGCTAGCATGTGATATTTCCTGATTTTTAAGAAGTCTGGACTTGTTTCTGTAGAAAAGTGAAAAGATGTGACAGTTACCATTGCCCACATTTGAGTGGTGACCATCTGCTCCTGCCCCAAACGGGGGCTTGTTCTCTCCGTGGTATCCTTGGATAAAGGAGACTTCGTGAAACTTTACCTTCCCATTTCCCACAAGAGGGCAATATAGTCTCTCAAAAAGTGAAAGGGATTAAAGTTGCAAAAGCTACTAGCCTGGGCATTACTGTTGTACAGTTCTTTGGGTGCCCGCCTGTGTTTTGCATGCTGAATGGGCTGTGTGCTCCTCACACTGTCACAAACACTGTTGTCTCCAGATCTTAGCTCATCTGAAAGCCAGTTTGAGCTAAACCGTGTGCAGGCAGGACCTACAGTTAGCTTCTGGAGCCACCTTTCAGCCTAGGTGGAGGTTTTGGAAGTCTGATGGAGGCTGATGGGACAGCATTGTTTCTGGGAAAATGCCTGATTCGTAGAGACAGCATTGCTTTCTGTGGCAGTGCGTCTCGCTGGCAGAGGATCTTGCTTGTCAGCACCCCAAGAGTAGAGCCGTCACCCCTGGGCGTGCCTTAGCTCTAACCAGGCCAAGGGAGACTGGTGTGTTAACCAAAATGTCTGTTTCTCAGTTTAGAATGAGACACATCTGCTGAGGAGGCCTAGAAACTCACTTTTGCTGGCCAGAGTGTACTTTTCTTTTAGAAAAATTAAGAGTAGGAGCCAACATATAGTTGCCAGGTTGCTTGTATGAGTTCTGAGCAAGGAGAGTGCAATGAATCGCGGGTTTGGAGGTCCGTTGTGATGTTCTGACGCCCCTGCCTGCGGTGAGGGGCTGGCTGGGAGGAGAAAGTGCCCTGCTGCCTAACGGGAGCAATGCGGTGGGCGCCTTCCTGGTGTGCCTTTGACTTGGTCCCTGCCCTGCTCCCTGTTGTCCATGCCAGACTTACAAGTCAGTGGATAATGCCATAAATCATTAGATTACATTCACATGTTCCATTTTTCACTTTAGGTACTGTTTACATTTTATCTATTACAGATGATTTTAATAACTTTAGGCCTGAGTATTTAGGGGGGATGTTAGAGGTGAGGCCCCTTAGCACTTTTGACTGTGCCTGAAGACATCAAAAAGGTTTAAGAAAATAAAACTGGCTCTTAACTGCACATGGTGACTAAGTACAGATAAGTGGAAACAAAGGTTCTAAATCTCACTTTCTCTATTGGCTTTCTTCTCTTTGCTTGCCTTTGGTTAAAACAACAAGATGGCTCATCTTTGCCTCATTTTCCCTTCTCATTTCTTTTTTATCCATCCTTAATACTGGTAAGATTTGAAATTGTTTAATAAGAATGTGGAATTATGGAAAGTTGAGGGAAGAGAGCATAAATGGAATAATTAGGTCTTAGGTCTATAATTGGATTGGTTGTTAAATTTGTAAATTTTTTTTCTGTGTCAGTTTGGGTTGAATAAATAGTCACATAACATTAGATAAAGTTAATACTGAATTAAAGATACATACATACTAGCCTATGAATCCTATTTTTTACTTTAGTTTCCACTAATTTGTCTTCAGTCAGAAAGGATGTTGACCAAGCCTCAGGTCTTACAATCTAAGACTTAATTCTGGACACATGACAAACATGAATGCTTTCCCGGAAACATTTTTGTTTTCATGCCTGTGCTCAGGTGAGGGGGCATCTCCGCAGGCTCCGGGGTGTGTCTTCAGTTCATTTGCTGTTAGAATTACTCATGGGCCTTGGGTTCTCCTTGCAAAGCGGGGAGGAGACACATGTGTGGCTGTCCCCATCCCGTCTCCCTCGTCAGAAAAGGGTGGCCATGGGCTCAAATGCCTCCTTACGAAGTTCTATAGCATTTGCAGAGATAGGCCTGTTAAACAATGAATTATTTGGTACTGAAGTTTAGTCAGCATGAATTTAAATGCTTTTTAATGCTCTGACCTGTGCTTGAGTTTCATGGTACTGTGTAGATAAGTGGAAGACCTAATTCCTGTTTTGACAGAGTTTAAAATGGATGTAATTGGGCATGTACCTAAAATGATGTGAGAGCAATGCAGGATGATGAAGTGTAGTGACCAGGGTAGGGGTTCTGGGGTAGACAGACCTGCATTTGTTTTTATCCTTTCTAAGCCTTAGTTCCTTGGTATGGTGAAGATTATATGGAAAAAAAGATTATATGACATAGTGTATGTAGAGTATTTAGCCCAGAGCCTGCGTATGGTTAAAGGTTCAGTATTTGGTAGATAATCATAGTAATTGGGTCTAATAAAATGGTCTTTTTTACAGTTTTATTGATAAAACTGTATTTCCATATTTCCATATTAGTGCTTAGATAAATTACTCTGAAAGAAAATTCCTTAAAATACTACTATATACCATTTTGATTTCTTTAATAAAAACTGTTTTCTGGTAGAAGTATGAATCCATTGATCTTTTCTTAAAACGTATATTGCTTGCAGTCAGTGTGCCTGCCTACAATGACTTTTTTTCCAAAAAAAATTATTTGGCTGCATTGGGTCTTAGTTGTGGCACACTCACTTAGATGCCCTGTGGCATGTAGGATCTTCCTAGACCAGGGATTGAACCCGAGTCCCCTGCATTGGAAGACAGACTCTTAACCACTGGACCACCAGAGAAAGTCCCTTAAAAAAAAAATTCCTTTTTTTAAAAAATTTTTTAAATAAACCGCTTCTATTCTGAAGAGTGAATTAAGCAAACGATGTATACAAAGGAGTCAAGAAGAGGGCCTGCAGGGGGCCTCATAAGTCAACTCTGGGGCTTCTCCAGGGTTGGGGGTACTCTCTTTGTCCCCACCTTCTTGGCCATGCTTTTTAGGGTTCTGGAAGTGTGGAACCTGACCACGTGGAGTGTTTGTTTAGTAGGACCAGGAATGCAAAGAAACAGTGAGTGGCTCCTGGATCATCCTTATTTCCCATGTGACATGAGTGTGATGGAAAACCTGATTCACAGCAGGGAATTTATGACTTCCTCATGCTGTCAGGGTCCCCTCTCCAGGAATTCAGTTTCTGCTGCCCAAGGTGGTCTCAGAGCTACCAAAGGTCTCCAGACTCTCCTGGGAAGAGTAAGGTGCAGAGTGAGTGAAAAGCAACTTACTAGGTCTCAACCTCATATAAGATTTTTTTGTTTAGGTTAATAATGTTTATTTTTAAGGAAACAGTGCCCCTTTAACCCCCCAACCTCAACCCCAGCAAGCTTTAATGGACTTTGCTTCTTGAAAGAGTGAATTTTCTCTTTTGAAGGTGACAGAAATTGCGCAAGTAAAGGAAAATCTGACCAGCTTTGGGAATGAAAGAGTGTAAGAAAGTCTGGGTTTCTCACAGCTGTTTTAGTAGGCAGAGGGCTTGCATTTGGGGAATAACACTGCAAGAAATCTTGATTTTTTTTCCCCTGATATTTGTTCCATTTTATTCTGTGTACTCCTCTCCTCACAGATTTAAATACCAAACTGCTTCTCTGACTTCACAGTTTCCACCTGGGGTCTCAGGAGTTTGCACAGAGCCAAAAAAGCATCTGCCGTTTCCCCTCTTCTGCCACATCTTAGAACTGGGGACTTCTTTGTGAGCTGTTTATGTCATCATTGAGTTTTTAGTTTCAACTGAAGCTGGAATCTTAGAAGTGGCGGGTCTCCCCGTGCTTAAAAACCAACCTCATCTTGGAAAGTTTTCAACTGTGACTGATTTGGGGTGACTTACTTTTGAAAATACCCTTTGACCTTTCTGATCTCTGCTGGGATTTTTTTTTTTTTCTTTTTAGTAAACTTGGAAGATGTTAAAAATATAAAGATTATTTTTTCCTCTGAAGATACAGAAAACAGCCTTAGTGTAGCTGTGTTAGCTTCAGTCTTTTATTCTCTGAAGACAGGAAAAGGACAGGCAGTGAAGATAGATTCAGTTCCCTATGCCAGAGCTGTGTGGTACTGATGAAAATGAAGCATTTTTGTTTATCTGAAGGTAAAATATGGATTTTTGTTTGGAGCTAAGTTTGCATGTATGAAATTTGGCCATTTTTACTACATTGATCTATCAGTCAGCTGGTTTATGAATTGCTTTTGATTTTGGGATTTTTGAATTTTGGGTCTTGATCAGCATTCACCTGGCTGAGGGGCTAAGTTGCACATGTGCTCAAAAGTTCTTCCAGAGAGCTGGTCTGTCCTTGAGAAAGTCTCTGCAGTGGGTGGGGTGCCATGTCCTGTGCCCAGCACTCCCCCATCTTTTCCAAAGAGATGTTTTTCTTTTTATAGTTTTCCCCCCCCAACTTTATTGAAGTATAATTGACAAAACTGAGATATATGAAGTATGTATACATCATGACGGTTTGATAACACATTGTGAAAGGATTCCTCCCATCTAATTAATTAATATAGCCATCATCTCACATATTTATTTTTTGTAAAACATTGCATTCCACTTTTAGCAAATTTCAATACACAATGCAGTGCTATCAACTATAGTCATAATGTTATACTTGAGCTCCTCAGGACTTATTCGTTCCATAGCTGGAGGTTTGGACCTTTCCCTATTTTTCACACCTCCCATTCCTGGCAACCACTTCTTTACTCTGTTTCTATGAGTTTGATGTTTGACTTTGTTGTTCCACATGTTATAAGCGTTATTTCTTATTCTATACCTGGCTTACTTCTCTGACCATAACACCTGCAAGGTCCATCCACATTGTCTTGAATGGCAGGGTTTCCCTTTTTCTCATGGCTGAGTAATAGTCTACTGTATATTGATATGACATTTTCTTTGTCCATTTATTTCTTGATGGACACAGGTTGTTTTGATGCCTTGGATATTGTGAATAATGCTGTCGTGAATCTTGATGTGTGGATATCTTCGATATCCTGTTTTCATTTTCTTTGGATGTAGTGAAATTGCTGGATCATATGGTAGGTCTATTTTAACTTTTTGAGGAACCTCCCTGCAGGATTCCATTTAAATCTCCCTCTCACCCCACATGTGTCCCATTCTTCACCCCATGACACCACAGATGGGCTGACTGTCATTGGATTGACAGATTGACAGGAGGTGAGAGGTTGGACATGAGACCTGAGAACATTTCTTGAAGCCCCTGAGGTCCTTCCATCACATCTGCCTCCTAACTGTCTGCTATCCTACCCCTCAGGAGTTCAAGTTCAGTGTCCTGTGGCAAAAACCCACCCTGAGGCCCAGGCCTGCCTTCCCCTCTGTCCTTGGTGCTGCCATTACTTCTCCTTTCTTTCCTGACTTCGAAACTGCCTTCTATTATTTGCAATTTGGATTTTAATTGTTTGGTGATTGGCTTATTGTTATATATCCTAGGACAGTGGCACATAATAGCCTTTTAATAAGTATTTGCATGAATAAATGAATAATTATTTTAGTCTATTGATGGAAAGCAATCTGACTAAACTAATCTGTTTTAAAATACAAATGACTGCCCCACATCTTTTGTCATTATCATTTCAAGCATTCTAGGGAACTGAGGCTTGAGTTTGCAGCATTCGTGCCATTAATGTTCTATTTTTCAAAAATTTAAAATTTAAGAAAAAATTTTTAAAGGAAATACAAGTTCATGGTTAAAAAGTTTAAATAGTGCCCCCAGTTCCCTTTATTTAAGGCCCCACTGTTTTTGGTTTCTTATATATCTTTTCTGAGAGTTTCTATAAATATACAAGGATATGTATAGATTGCAGCCTACTTTAAAATAAATTAATTTATTTTAATTGGAGGATAATTACTTTACAATACTGTGGTGGCAAACCATACATCAATATGAGTCAGCTGCGTGTGCACATGTGTTCCTGCATCCCGAACCTCCTTCCCACCTCCCTCCTCATCCCATCCCTCTGGGTTGTCCCAGAGTACTGGCTTTGAGCGCCCTGATTCATGCATCGAACTTGCATTGGTCATCTATTTTACATATGGTAATATACATGTTTCAATGGTATTCTCTCAAATCATCCCACCCTCGCCTTCTCCCAGAGTCCAAAAGTCTGCTCTTTACATGTGTATCTCTTTTGTGCAGCCTACTTTTTAACATGCTATGACAGATAATATGCCTATTTTCTTATCCTCTGTTAATGTAAAGTGAAAGAGTTAGTCACTCAGTCGTGTCCGATTCTTTGTGATCCCATGGACTGTAGCCTGCCAGGCTCCTCTGTCCATGGAATTTTCCAGGCAAGAATACTGAAGTGAAGTGAAAGTTGCTCAAAATTGTGTCCAACTCTGTGACCCCATGGACTATACAGTCCATGGAATTCTCCAGGCCAGAATACTGGAGTGGGTAGCCTTTCCCTTCTCCAGGGAATCTTCCCAACCCAGGGATCAAACCCAGGTCTCCCACATTGCAGGCAGATTCTTTACCAGCTGATCCACAAGGGAGGTGGGTCACTCTTTCCTTCTCCAGGGGATCTTCCTGACCCAGGGATCAAACCCAGGTCTCCTGCATTGCAGGCAGATTCTTTATCATCTGAACCACCAGGGAAGCCTGTGGCCTCCTGACTACTCCCTCTCAGCCATCCCCTAATATACTTGTCCTTAAAATTCATCTCATTCAGAATTGTGCTCTAGGGTTAACTTTACCATTATTTCTTTTATACCTCTGTGATATTTAGGATAAAGTTTGACCACATGTGTTAGAAAATGTGTTTCCCCTAAGAGAAGTCCAGAGCTGGTAGGGCAGCTCACAATGTCAGGGACCCAGGTACTTTCTGGCTTGATGACTAACCCTCTCGTGCTTTGCCTCATAATCCAGCATGGCTGCTTAACCTCCAGCCATTGCATCCATATTCTAGGAAGCAAGAAAGAGTAGTCTCTCCTAACCCCCAAATCATGTATGCCTCACAGAGGTGTCACACAAGACTGGTGCAGCTAAAAATGGGGGTTCTGTTACCGCAGAAGAAGGGAAATATAGGTAACAAGGTAGGTAGCTAGCATTTTCTGCCACATTCAGCTCTTCAAATATAGTGACTCTCTCCCTGCACCAGTATCTTCTTCATCATAGTTTTCAAAATAACTTTTGTGCTTCTTTCAGAAATCTTTGATTTGTGAAAGTAAAGATCAGTTCAGTCTGAAAATGGCCATGTCAGATCTATTAAAAAAAAATGACCAAGTGCTGTATTAGCTCAGTGGAAAATTCAGTCTGGTTAGATGTAGCCATTTGGCCTTTTGTGAATCAATCATTTAGATCAGGTATTGGCAAAGTTTTCCTGCAAAGGACCAGATGGTAAATATTTGGGGCTTCGCCAGACATAGCTTCTGTGTTGTAACTATTGAACTCTGCCTTTGTTGTATGAAAGCAGCTGTGGACAGTACACAGAAGAATGAGCATGGCTGTGTTCCATTGAAACTTTATTATCACTGAAATTTGAGTCATATATTTTTCATGTGTCATGAAATATTTGTCTTAATTTTCTTAACTATTTTAAAATGTAAAATTCATTTTTAGCTCTAATGCTGTACAGAAACAGGTGGTGAGCCCAATTTGACTCCAAGGCTATAGTATGCTGATTTCCAATTTAGATGATGATTGTTATAAATAAGCTCTAAGAAAAGAAAGCAATGTTTTGCTGTTCGAGATAGAAGTTGGTCAACTACGGTGAGATTTAAGAATGGTGCAGGGGGATGGGGAATCTAAAAGTACTTAGAAAAATTGACAAAGTTTTGGGGCCATATATTTTATTTTTTATTTATTTATTTTTTTTAATTTGGTAAATGAAAGAATGAATGTATTTCTATTTGTACTGCTCCCTCCCAGAGCCTCATCTTTGAAGACAGAATGATTAACTTCTCTTTTAATGTTAATAGTCTCCATGCTGATAATGTAGTTCTAAAGAACTTATTCTCAAATTCTATAAGTTTAGAGGTAAAAATGGCTTAGAACATAAAAGTTTACAAGAATAAATGAAAGTATGAAATGAGTCACCCTGCGTAGAGATGCTCAATACTGATATTTGGATACATGACCAGCTCTGTTAATATGTGTCTGTAATTCACCGATTCAGCTATGCTACAAAAACCTTAATAACCAACTGAATCTCTTTCTTGCAAATAGGACAAGAAGCCCCAGCCTTCTTTAGTCTTCTAGCACAATGAAAACAAGTGACAAGATGGCCTGTCCTCCCGTGAATGATGTTTCCGTCTCGTGGTCTTTTCTCACACAGACTACATGGCTTCAAAAGATTCTGGCAATCCTCCATGTTTTCTGTATCTTTTCTCTGTTCAAAAAGGTTACCTGATTGTTCTACCATGCTTGATACAGTCTCTTGGCTTTCAGAACTATGAGCCAAATCCAAGAATTCCACCGAGTTGCAAGGATCAAAATGTTCAGAGTTTTCTTCCTTTATGTAAATATCTTTAGGTCTAACAACTGGAGCTGATACAGTTCTTCTGCAGTCAGGGACATCAATTCCTTCACTTTCTTGCTTTTCAGGTATGGCAGTGATAGCAGATGTGGAGAGAGAATGGGTTAACTTGGAACAATCTGAGTACCAATCCTTCCTCAAGGCCCAGCAACGAAAACAGTACCTCTTGCTTGGAGAGTTAAATTTCTTGCACTCAGTACACTGCCACTCATCCTCAGAGGTAACTTCTGTGTCGGTATCATCACTTATGGATTCAGGGTCCTCCAGGTCATCATTTTTTCCCATGTCAACCACCTTTTTGTCTCTCACTTTCCCTACTTCTTCACTTGTTTGTTCAGGATCAGCAGCTTCAACTTTTATCCCAACACCGAATTGCTCTGACATTGATTCATTCAAAAACCACAAGTCATCTGTGGTGTCTGAAACAATGGCAGTACCTATATCCTGATTTGTCTGTAAATCAGTTGAGCCATTACTTCTAGGTGTATAGTTATTTCTCAAGTTTCCCAAAAACCACCAAGGCAAGCCAGCTACATCCCACTCCTCAAACCCGAGATCCAGTCTTGACATCTCTTCTTGAGTTAAATTTGCTACCAAGTCTTCATCTGCCCTAGAACTTCTGCATTTATACTGTGAGGTAGGCAGTGTGGGAATATTGCCTTCTTCAGTTCTTTTCCTGGAACTGGGGCTTTCCTCTACACTTTGCTTTGGTTGGTCTTGACTTGGAATATCCATACTGTGCTCCTGTGCGATAGCGAGAGTCTGAGCAGCATCTGTAGTAGCAGTAGCTAGTGTGACAAGATTCTTTCTTAGCATATCATAGAGAGGGCTTGGATCTTTCACAGAGAAGCTCTGACAACCCAGTAGTTCTCCCAAAAGATCTCCACCACAATATACCATATGCTGCTCCTGCTGATCATAAAGCTGCTTCACCATTATATACTGGCCTAGATAATGCATAACCTCTTTAACAGTGAACATTTCACCTTGTGCACCTGCTGCTTGCAAAATCTTCAAAAGAGGCAGTTTTGGTTGTACCTGATTGGTTTGTTCTGGAGAGATCCTGCAAGCACTGTCAGGTGCTGAACACTGGGCAGAGGTGGAAAATGATGTCATTTTGGCAGTGAAGTGATGTGAAGTCTCACGGCCGTTCCATGAGTCGCTTTCCGCCGAGCCCGGGGGTGAGGGGGCGTCACTCAACTGTCCCTAAGGTCTTAGCAGCATTTTGAAACGGTGACTAGTGAGGGTGCAACTTCCGGCCTCCCCCGGGGCCATATATTTTAAAATGCTTAAAAATAGATTGCTAGATTAGGACAATAACCATATTTCAAAGACATGCATTGTTTTTTAGTATGACAAAATGTAACATAAAGTTTCATTTTAGCCATTTTTTAAGTGCTTAATTCAGTGACATAAAACACATTCAAACATTATCATTGTCCAGGTCTACAAAATTTTCATCATCCCCTACAGAAACTCTGTACCTGTGAAATTATAACTCCCCACTATCCCAACTCCTTAGTGTCTTATAACTTCTATTTTCTGTCACTGAGAATTTGCCTATTTTAAGTCCCACATAAGTGGAATCATACACTATTTGTCCTTTTTTACCTGGCTCATTTCACTTAGCGTAATATCCTCAGGATTTACCTATGTTGTGGCACGCCTCAGAATTTCATTCCTTTTCAAGGTGCTCGCTCATCCATCTCTTGATGGATATTGGGTTGTCTCCAGTTTTTGGCTATTGTGAATAATGCTGCTTTGAACATTGGTGTGCAAATATGATTTGATCTCCTACTTCAGTTCTTTAGTTTATATACCTGAAAGTGCAGTTGCTAGATTGAATGGTAATTCTGTGTTTAACTTTTTAGGGAACCTCCATACTGTTTTCCACAGAGACTGTAGTTCTTTTTACATTCCCATTCAGTTGAGTTCAGTTGCTCAATCATGTCCTACTCTTCGTGACCCCATGAACTGTAGTACTCCAGCCTTCCCTGTCCATCACCAGCTCCCAGAGCTTGCTCAAACTCATGTCCATCTAGTCAGTGATGCCATCCAACCATCTCATCCTCTGTCATCCCCTTCTCCTCCGCCTTCAATCTTTCCCAGCATCAGGATCTTTTCCAATGAGTCAGTTCTTTGCATCAGGTCACCAAAGTATTGGAGTTTTAGCTTCAGCATCAGTCCTTCCAATGAGTATTCAGGACTGATTTCCTTTAGGATTGACTGGTTGGATCTCCTTGCAGTCCAAGGGATGCTCAAGAGTCTTCTTCAACACCACAGTTCCAAAGCATCAATTCTTCAGTGCTCAGCTTTCTTTATGGTCCAACTCTCACATCCATACATGACTACTGGGAAAACCATAGCTTTGTCTAGATGGACCTTTGTCAACAAAGTAATGTCTCTGCTTTTTAAATATGCTGCCTAGGTTTGTCATAGCTTTTCTTCCAAGGAGCAAGCATCTTTTGATTTCGTGGACGCCGTCACCATCTGCAGTGACATTCCCATTAGTGATGCACAAAGGTTCCAATTTGTTCACGTCTTCACCAATGCTTGTCATTAAAATATTTTTTTATATAATAACCATCTTATTGGGCATGAAGTAGCATCTTATTGTGGTTTAGATTTGCATTTTCTAATGACTGATGATATTGAGCATCTTTTCATTTGCTTATTGATCATTTTATATAAATCCTTTGCAAGATACCTATTTAAGTCCTATGCCAATTTTATTTTATTTTTTTTCTATGCTAATTTTACAATTGTGTTTTTCTTTGTTGTTGTAGTTGAGTTGTAGAAGTTCTTTTATATATTTTGGATTTTAATTCCTTATCAGATTTTTGATTTGCAAATGTTTTCTCTCATTTTGTGAGCTCTCTCTTCACCTTGACAGTGTATTTTGATGACAAAAGTTTCTAATTTTGATAAAGTCTAATTTAACTCAGATGACCATTATATCTACTACTCTGGGCAGGAATCCCTTAGAAGAAATGGAGTAGCCATCATAGTCAACAAAAGAGTCTGTAATGCAGTACTTGGATGCAATCACAAAAATGACAGAATGATCTCTGTTCGTTTCCAAGGCAAACCATTCAAAATCATGGTAATCCAAGTCTATGCCCCGAACAGGAACACTGAAGAAACTGAAGTTGAATGGTTCTATGAAGACCTACAGGACCTTCTAGAACTAACACCCCCAAAAGATGCCCTTTTCATTATAGGGGACTGGAATGCAAAAGTAGGAAGTCAAGAAACACCTGGAGTAACAGGCAAATTTGGCCTTGGAGTACAGAATGAAGCAGGGCAAAGGCTAATAGAGTTTTGCCAAGAGAATGCACTGGTCATAGCAAACACCCTCTTCCAACAACACAAGAGAAGACTCTACACATGGACATCACCAGATGGTCAAGACTGAAATCAGATTGATTATATTCTTTGCAGCCAAAGATGGAGAAGCTCTATGCAGTCAGCAAAAACAAGACCAGGAGCTGACTGTGGCTCAGATCATGAGCTCCTCTTTATTGCCAAATTCACTTAAATTGAAGAAAGTGGGGAAAACCACTAGACCATTCAGGTATGACCTAAATCAAATCCCTTATGACTATACAGTGGGAGTAAGAAATAGATATAAGGGACTAGATCTGATAGACAGAGTGCCTGATGAACTATGGACAGAGGTTTGTGACATTGTACAGGAGACAGGGATCAAGACCAGCCCCAAGAAAAAGAAATGCAAAAAAGCAAAATGGCTGTCTGAGGAGGCCTTACATATAGCTGTGAAAAGAAGGGAAGTGAAAAGCAAAGGAGAAAAGGAAGGATATTCCCATTTGAATGCAGAGTTCCAAAGAATAGCAAGGAGAGATAAGAAAGCCGCCTTCAGCGACCAGTGCAAAGAAATAGAGGAAAACAATAGAATGGGAAAGACTAGAGATCTCCTTAAGAAAATTAGAGATACCAAGGGAACATTTCATGCAAAGATGGGCTCAATAAAGCACAGAAATGGTATGGACCTAACAGAAGCAGAAGATATTAAGAAGAGGTGGCAAGAATACACAGAAGAACTATACAAAAAAGATCTTCATGACCCAGATAATCACGATGATGTGATCACTCACACTCACCTAGAGACATCCTGGAATGTGAAGTCAAGTGGGCCTTAGGAAGCATCACTACGAACAAAGCTAGTGGAGGTGATGGAATTCCAGTTGAGCTATTTCAAATCCTAAAAGATGATGTTGTGAAAATGCTGCACTAAATATGTCAGCAAATTTGGAAAATTCAGCAGTGGCCACAGGACTGGAAAAGCTCAGTTTTCATTCTAATCCCAAAGAAAGGCAATGCTAAAGAATGCTCAAACTATCGCACAATTGCACTCATCTCACACACTAGTAAAGTAATGCTCAAAATTCTCCAAGCCAGGCTTCAGCAATACATGAACTGTGAACTTCCAGATGTTCAAGTAGGATTTAGAAAAGGCAGAGGAACCAGAGATCAAATTGCCAGCATCTGCTGGATCATCGAAAAAGCAAGAGAGTTCCAGAAAAACATCTATTTCTGCTTTATTGACTATGCCAAAGCCTTTGTGTGCATCACAATAAATTGTGGAAAATTCTGAAGGAGATGGAAATCCCAGACCACGTGACCTGCCTCTTGAGAAACTTGTATGCAGGTCAGTAAGCAACAGTTAGAACTGGACATGGAACAACAGACTGGTTCCAAACAGGAAAAGGAGTACATCAAGGCTGTATATTGTCATCCTGCTTATTTAACTTATATGCAGAGTACATCATGAGAAATGCTGGGCAGGAGGAAGCACAAGCTGGAATCAAAATTGCCAGGAGAATTATCAAGAACCTCAGATATGCAGATGACACCACCCTTATGGCAGAAAATGAAGAAGCACTAGGAGCCTCTTGATGAAAGTGAAAGAGGAGAGTGGAAAAAGTTGGCTTAAAACTCAACATTCAGAAAACTAAGATCATGGCATCTGGTCCCATCACTTCATGGCAAATAGATGTGGAAACAGTGGCTGACTTTATTTTTCTGGACTCTAAAATCACTGCAGATGGTGATTGCAGCCATGAAATTAAGATGCTTACTCCTTGGAAGGAAAGTTATGACCAACCTAGATAGCATATTAAAAAGCAGACACATTACTTTGTCCACAAAGATCCATCTAGTCAAGGCTATAGGTTTTCCAGTAGTCATGTATGGATGTGAGAGTTGGACTATAAAGAAAGCTGAGTGCTGAAGAATTGATGGTTTTGAACGGTGGTGTTGGAGAAGACTCTTGAGAGTCCCTTGGACTGCAAGGAGATCTAACCAGTCCATCCTAAAGGAGATCAGTCCTGGGTGCTCATTGGAAGGACTGATGCTGAAGCTGAAACTCCAATACTTTGGCCACCTGATGCGAAGAGCTGACTCATTTGAAAAGACCCTGATGCTGGGAAAGATTGAGGGCAGGAGGAGAAGGGGACGACAGAGGATGAGATGGTTGGATGGCATCACCAACTCAATGGACATGGGTTTGGGTGAACTTTGGGAGTCGGTGATGGACAGGGAGGCCTGGTGTGCTGTGTTTCTTGGGGTGGCAAAGAGTTGGACACGACTGAGCGACTGAACTGAGTTAAGTTTTCTATATGATGTAATTGTCCAGTTTAATTCCTTTGCATATGGATGTCCAGTTTGCCTAGTGCCATTTTTCTGAGGACCATCAGTAGTCCTGATAACCTTTGAAAATCATTTGGTTGTGTATATGATGGTCTATTTCTGAGTGCTGTATTCTGTTCCATTGGTTTATATGTGTGTTCTTATTGCCAGTACCACACTTTTGATTACTGTTGTATAAAGTTTAAAAATCAGGAAATGTGAATGTTTCATTCTTATTTATTGAGATTATTTTGGCTGTTTAGAGACCCTTGAGATTCCATATTAACTTCAGGATGAGTTTTTCTATTTCTGCAGAAAATGCCAGGGATTTTGATAGGGATTGCCTTGAATTTGTGGATGGCTTTGTATACTATTTCTATCTTAGTAATATTAAAATCTTCCAAATAATGAACATAGAAATGGAAGTATCTTTCCATTTATTTGTGTTGTCTTTAATTTATTTCCAGGCAGTTTTGTTTTTAGTGTACAAGTCTTTTGTCACCTTTGTTAATTTATTCCTAAATATTTTTCTTATTTTGACGCTATTCTAAATGGGATCGTTTTCCCATTTAGAATGAAAAGTGAAAGTGAAAGTCGCTCAGTTGTGTCTGACTGTTTGTGACCCCATGGATATACAGTCCATGGAATTCTCTAGGCCAGAATACTGGAGTGGGTAGCCTTTCCCTTCTGCAGGGGATCTTCCCAACCCAGGAATCAAACCAGGGCCTCCTGCATTGCAGGCAAAATCTTTACCAATTTGCATTTCCTTTTTGGATTATTTATTGTTAGTGTATTGAAATTCAGTTGATTTTTGTTTTTATCTTTTTACCCTGCAATTTTGTGGAGTTTATTAGATCTGACAGTGAACACAATTTTTTTAGTGTTTTCACATATGAGATTATATCATCTACAAACAGAAGTAATTTAACTTCTTTTAGATTTGGGTACATTTCTTTTTCTTGACTAATTCTCTGGCTAGGATTTCTAATACTATATTGAACAAAAGTGGTAAAAGTAGACATCTTTGTCTTTTCCCTAATCTTAGGGCAAAAGCCTTTCATCTTTCGTTGTTGAGTATCATGTTGGCTATGAGTTTTTTCATATATGGCCTTTATCATGTTGTAGAAGTTTCCTTCTGGTCTTAGTTTTTTTTTTTTTAATCAAGAAGGGATGTTGAATTTTATGAAAAGCCTTTTCTGTAGGCATGCATATTGAAATATACAAGAGTAATGTCTGACATTTACTTTAAAATACTTAAGCAAAAAAATGAGATTTGAAGTGTGGCAAAATCTGGATAGTTGTGGAGAATGGATGATGCTTTGCAGATTTATTAAATGATTATTTCTACTTTTTAGTAAACACTTGCTTCTTGGAAGAAAAGCTATGACCAACCTAGACAGCATATTAAAAAGCAGAGACGTTACTTTGTCGACAAAGGTCCGTCTAGTCAGTGCTGTAGTTTTTCCAGTAGTCATGTATGGATGTGAGAATTGGACCATAAAGAAAGCTGAGGGCTGAGGAATTGATGCTTTTGGACTGTGTTTCTGGAGAAGACTCTTGAGTCCTTTGGACATCAAGGAGATCAAACCAGTCAATCTTAAAGGACTGTTTTAAATTACTTAATTTTAAATTATTTAATGCCCTCATTTACTAAATTTCTACTTAAAGTCATTATTGTTTTGATTACTTTCACTTTCCCCTTGTTTTTAGGGTATACTCTGTGCTTTTGTAACATCCAGATATATTATGCTTTTGCCTTTTCCCAAGGTAGAAGAAGAATCTGTTAACAGTTTTTCTGTTTTTAAGAGTCTCACTCTTGCCTAAAGTGCTCTTCTTTCCTCTAGAAGTCAGTAAAGGTGATTCTTTTTTTTTTTTTAATTTATTTTAATTGGAGGTTAATTACTTTACAATATTGTGGTGTTTTTTGCCATACATTCACATGAATCAGCCATGGGTGTACATGTGTTCCCCATCCTCACCCTCCCTCCCACCTCCCTCCCCATCCCATCCCTCAGGGTCATCCCACTGCACCAGCCCTGAGCACCCTGTCTCATGCATTGAAACTGGACTGGCGATCTAGTTCACATATGATAATATACATGTTTCAATGCTGTTCTCTCAAATCATCCCACCCTCGCCTTCTCCCACAGAGTCCAAAAGTCTGTTCTTTACATCTGTGTCTCTTTTGCTGTCTCGCATATAGGGTCATCGTTACCATCTTTCTAAATTCCATATGTATGTGTATATTAATGCATTGTTATAATACAGTATATTAACTGTTTTGGTATTTCTCTTTCTGACTTAACTTCGCTCTGTATAATAAGCTCCAGTTTCATCCACCTCATTAGAACCGATTCAGATGCATTCTTTTTGATAGCTGAGTAATATTCCATGATTCTTGTGAACACTTGGGACTTAATCCCCAGAAATGATTTCTGTGGAGCCAGGTTTGGGAATCATTAAATGTGAGCAAGACTTCAGAACTCGGGCATGGGAGCCCTTCAGCCTAGAGGATTTCTTGCTTTAATGGGAAGAGAACAGGGCTTAGAATTAGAAGTTCCATTTCAGTTCATAGCCGTAGATGACTTTGGTTGAACTTGACTCTTGGAAAAAATAGGAAGACTGAACTATACCAGTAATGAGCTCCCTGAATGAGTTATTACATGATGAAACTTTGCCTGATGTGAGCTTCAGCCTGAGAGAGAGATATTGACCACTAAAGGGGATTAATTGACCACTGAGGGGATTAATTCCTTGTACTGAAGAAGATATTTGTGTATTTGGTTGATTAAATTTTAGACAAATATCTCGAAAGGAAAAAAACTACAAGTTACCAAAGGATTGTTTTTTTGGGTGGGGTGGGGGTTTGGGGAGAGATGCTTGCTTTATTCATTTATTTATTTATTTATTTTTTTTCTTTTTAAAAAATATGGAACGCTTCACGAATTTGCGTGTCATCCTTGCGCAGGGGCCATGCTAATCTTCTCTGTATCGTTCCAATTTTAGTATATGTGCTGCCGAAGCGAGCACTATTCATTTATTTTTATATTTACTAATTCACTATAAGTGGTAGAAACAATTACTTCCTATATTAAAAAGAAAAACTCGATCTCTTCTTGGTCTAGTGGAACCACATCTTGACATATTTAATATGTCCCAATTAAGCATTAAACAAAGAGCTTTTCTTTTGAGGCCTTTAAGAATGTTCAGATATGCCTTGTTAGCTTACTCAAGCCAAAGTGGGGGGTCAGAAGGATGGAGGGGGCAGCCTGTTGGATCCTGAGGCTCCAGGCACTGAGATTAGCCCCAGATCACACCCCAGGGTTAGCATGCAACTGCTCACAGATTTATCTTCCTAAAATCCAGGGTTCAGAGGGGACGGGAACTGAGAGACTTTTGGTGCAGCCCTTCCTTTAGTTTCTTTCTTATTTATTTTTGTGTGTTTTTCTTCATTTTATTTAAAAACACTTTTCCCCCCACACTTTAAACTTTTAATTTTGTATTGGGTTTAACAATGTTGTTGTAGTTTCAGGCAAAAAGCGAAGCAGCCCTTCCTTTTACAGATGACAGAACGGAGACCTCTAAAGGGGTGGCTTAGCCCGAGCCCTCTCGTGCTGAGCCTGGCGTTTTCCATTTTCTCGATCTCTGTTAGCACGGCAGCACCTTCAAATATAGAACCTACTTCCCTGCCGGAAGCCACATCTTTCAGCGGTGACACCCAGAGGTGGCCCCTGTGGTCTCTTGCTTGTTTTGGAGAGACACAGCGTGACTGCCTTTGTTGTTACAGCACTGGGTGGTCTGCTAGTGAGCACGTAGTATAAATAACAACTAATAAATAATTTTACAGCAGAGGTCTTAAATCTTTCCAGATAGTGCACCGGTGCATGGCTGTCAAACTCCAGACAGATCCTAAGAAAACAGTAACTTTAACCCATCCGTCTTTCACGTACATGACACATTGTTGTCATAAAATTTTCCAAAGTTCTAATGGCTTAAAGGAAAAAAATGTACACATAAAAACACACATACACAAACACACCCACATATGCATGTAGCTGCCCTAGCTGGCTATATGATCACTTCTGTTATTAGAAATCACCAGTTTTACAACTTTCTGAATTTTTTTCTACCTTTGCTACAGGAAATAATCTTATTTTATACTGTAGTGAATTTGAGCAGACTTGGTGTTTTTGAAATAAAATCCCTCTGATTTTTGCATGCTGAACTGTACTTTTGCTTTTGTTTTGGAATCAGAAACAAGATGATGAATTGGCTTTACTCATTAAAAAAAATAATTTATTTTGGCTGTGCTGGGTCTTTGTTGCCGCCCAGGGTTTTCCCCAGCCTGTGGCTAAGCGGGGCTACTCTAGTCATGGTGAGTGGGCTTATCATTGCAGTGACTGCTCTTTGCTGTGGAGCACGGGCTCTAGGGCATGCAGTTGTAGCATGTGGGCTCAGCAGTTGTGGTTCATGGGCTTAGTTGCTCCAAAGCACGTGGGATCTTCCTGGACCAGAGAATGAACCCATGTCTCCTTACTGGTTGACCACTGAGCCACCAGGGAAGCCTCGCTTTACTCATTCTTTGCTTTTATAGCTCTTGAGAGCCAGCTGAGTCCTGTGCTAAGATCCTTGGGTTTCTAGATGCATTGGAGGTTAGGATCCTGGCCTTCTTCCCCTCCCTGAAATCTGCAGGCTTCAGCTTCTTCACCTGTAAACTGGGGAGAATATCCATTGCATAGGCTATTGTAAAGATGGAGGGTGTCAGCTTCCCCCAGCATAGGCCTTCCATCTAAACTTGCAGCAGGCGTTGGCTCTGTTTGCCTTCTACATGTCTTCTTATCTCCTCTTGTTGAAACTAGCCAATAGCAAAGCCTGTCCTCTCATGGAGCCGTCCCCAGTTGGAATGAAGGCTCACTGCTGTGTTTCCATAATGCACTGTACCTTCCGCCCCTCCCACGTGGTCCTGGATGTGATGTCTCAGTGCGGTGATTACAGGGGAGTTGTCCGCGTATGTCCCCACTTCCCCTGCTCTGGCTGAGTTGCTGAATGAAGACTCTCTGAGGACAGAGGCTGAGATCTCACCGAGCCCTGCATTTCCTACAGGACATTAACGCGCATGGCACACACAGCAGGTGGGATCTTGGATAAGCTTTCAACGGATGTGTAGGGAGTTCAAGAGGTGGTCCCTGTCTTCCTCATCCTTGCTGCTTCCTGCCGCCCATCTCTCTCTGCAGCCCTCTTACTTGGAAGGCTCTGCTCTGTCCCCTGAGCAGACATGGCTCCTCAAGGAGGGGTTATAGATGAGTGGTTAAAGGGAGCCAGCCTGACTGCCTAATAGCTGTGTGTTATGAGTGGGACTGTGTCTTCCCGCCCCAAAGATGTCAGAGTCCTAACCCCTAGTGCTCAGAATGTGCCCTTATTTGAAATAGGGTCTTTACAGAGGAAATCAAGGTCACATGAAGTCATTAGGGTGGGCGCTAATCCAGCATGACTGGTGTCCTTTTTAAAAGGGGAGATCTGGACAGAGGCAGGCACATGCAGAGGGAAGATGGTGGGAAGGCACAGAAAGAACATCTAGAAGCCAAGGAATGCTTGAGGCTGCCAGCAACCAGGAGAGAGGCCTGCAACAAACAGATTCTGCCTCACAGGCGTAAGAAGGAACTACTCTGCCACCACCTTGATGTTGGACCTCGAGAACTGTGAGACAGTTTCTGTTGTTTAAGCCACCCAGAGTGTGGTACTTTGTTCTGGAGGGAACAAATATATTATGTGAAGCAGTCAAGTTTGCTCAACTTTTCAGCCTTATTTCCTTACCTGTAGAACAGGATGCTGTGGCAAATCATACCTACCTCATAGGATTCTTCTGAGGGTTAAATAGCGTCTGTGTGCCTGCAAGCTAAGTTGCTTGAGTCGTGTCTGACTCTGTGCTTCCCCATGGATTGCAGCCCACCAGTCTTCTCTGTCCACGGGATTCTCCAGGCACGAATGCTGGCATGGGTTGCCACAGCCTCTTTCAGGTGATCTTCCTGAGCCCCTGGCATTTTGAAAAGATGTTTATTGACGGTATCCCTTTGCTGTTCTTCCACCAATTCCCAGACTTCCTCAGCCTTGGGCCACTTTTAAATTTGCATTTTTTCAGAAGCTGTCGAGCTGGGTTCTAGTTTCTGTGGCCAGAATATCTAGAAAACTTAATGTTAAGCAAATCATTTTTTCCTGTGGGAATCTAGTTTAATTAGGGGTTTTATTTCCTGACAATATGCTCAGCTACAGATAATCTGCAAAACTATCCCATCCTAAGAGGTTAGTATGTGTTAACAGGCTGAGACCCTTCCCTGTTAACCATTATATCTGAGAGTCTTTGTTATATTATATGATAACCTTTCAGTCTCTTCAGTCATGTCCAACTCTTTGTGAGCCCATGGACTGCAGCACAAAAGGCTTCCTTGTCCATCATCTCCCGGAGCTTGCTCAAACTCATGTCCATTGAGTCAGTGATGCCTTCCAACCGTCTCATCCTCTGTTGTCCTTTCTCCTCCTGCCTTCAATCTTTCCCAGCATCAGGGTCTTTTTCTATGAGTCAGTTCTTTACATCAGGTGACCGAAGTATTGGAGCTTCAGCATCAGTCCTTCCAGTGAATATTCAGGAATGATTTCCTTTAGTACCTATAACCTTTACGTACCTATTGATTGATTGTCTTACTTTTGAATCCCGGTCTTTATAGGGCTTCCCTGGTGGCACAGAGGTAGAGAATCCACCTTCTAATACAGAAAATGCAGGAGATGCAGGTTCAATCCCTGGGTCAGAAAGATCCCCTGGAGAAGGAACTGGTAACCTACTCCAGTATTCTTGCTGGGGAATCCCATGGACAGAGAAGATTGGCAGGCTACTGTCTATGGGGTCACAAAAGAGTCAGGCATGGCTTAGCAACAAAACAACATTGTAGGTCATAGGAAGTAAGGCCTGGATTATTTGGTGATATTTAGAAGAAAAACATTAAAATCTGTGAATTAAAATCCTTCTCAGTGTGTGGTTGGCTGACATCTGAAATCAGATGTGGGCTTCAGTCGGATGCTTGTACCTGTGTGTGTCCTTGGGCCAGTTACTTACTCTTTCTGGGCATCCACTGATGCTACCTGCCAAGTGGCTGTTTTAAGGTTTAAAGAAGATAATGTAGGTAAAGAAATGCCTCCTCTATGTGGTACATACTATCCCAAAGTTCCTTTCTTTGCCTCTTCCCCACTCCTCAGCTGTCAGTCGCTCACCTGTTGCTGGCTCCAGGCATGATGTGGAGGTGGCTTTGGGATAGAGCTCATTGTTTTTCTTCAATTATATTCTGCAGAAAGCTGCCCACCACTTCCATGCTGAGAAACTTGGAGTGACATAATTCAGATGTAAAACTTTATTTCAGCATGGTGCACAGTGAATTTGATATTCTTCTTTTGGTGACATAACTTTTGAGTTGCTTATTTTTTAAAAAAGTCAGAAAGTACTAAACATTTGAGGAATGCGGTATCATGAAACAGGGGTGTGTGTGTGTGTGTGCATGATGGCTAAAAAAGTACATTTTCCTATAGCCAGTATTCTTTAATTATGAATTGGTTATCTCCAGAAATTAAATGTATATTTTTGAAGTTCTCTAAGATAAATCTGCATTATTAACTATGGCTATTTGAGCACTTAGGGTTCAGATAACATCAATAACCTAAAAAGCTTTTTATAAACATCAATGCAGACTGTATTAATATCCATATAAAACAGAACTTCAGTTTAAGCTTAATTGAATTAGTCCTCTGGTATCAGATGAAGAGTCTACTCTCTAGTTTCACTTAAAAAGCAATGGGGTAGGGGAAGAGAGAGGCATAGAAGGTTAGGTTTTGGAATCGCTTTATTTGTTTTATTAATTTTCTAGTCTCAAGGCCATTCTCAGATGATTTCATTATAAAGATGTGGGTTCTTTGTCATTTTCCAGCAAAGTAATGATAGATGATGGGAGAGAGGTTATCCATGTCTTATTATAATCAATATAACTTTGTTCTGTAACTACTTTTAGTGCACTTGAAATTGAATGATCTTACTTCCTTTTAAAAATAAAAATACTAACAAATTCCACAGGGGAAAGTACAAGACACAGAGGAAATTTCCAGAGGTTTTAATACCCCCTTTTGCTAATTATTTTCACAAACTATGTTCAGGTAAGACCTTGGTTTGAGTAGTTATATGATCTGGAAATCAGGGTAAAATGAATCATCATAAAAGCAATTCATGTTTTCCCACAGGAGTCTAGTTTTAATTAGGGGTTTTATTCCTCACAAAGTGCTCAGCATGGTATAAATCATACATATTGCCACTAATATGTTGTAAAAGTAAAGATACAACAATATACATTGTGTAATAGTTTAAATAATATTATACTCCTAGTTACATACAACGGGCATGCGTATAGTATATACACTGATTATCCAAAGGCCCAAGTGCTTTATAAAACAGGCATTCAGCATATAAAATGCACAGCTCTGCCATGATTTCATGTATATGAAAGAGCTTAATAAACTATAGGGTGCTATACAGATGTAAGCTGAAATTTTATTAGCCTTGTGCATATAGCCTAACATCATACACGTGCAATAAGACATTCCTAAATGTCTAGTTAGGAATATTTTTGTTCTCCTTAGAATTTGGAAGGACATTTGGGGGTTTAAGTGACTCTTGAGCTAGGTTATGTGGGGAAGTTTGAGTGCATGCTTTTCCTCTTTTGTTAATATTCCTTTGCTTGTGTGCTTTGTTGCAAGTGTTCTTTTCACATGTGTTTGGTGTCCTCATTTTCACCTTTTAAGAGAGGCTTCCATTAGCTCCCTTTTGAAGAAGTGATGATCAGGGATCAGTGGTGCTTTCAGCGTCGGTGTTGCTAGGAAATTGTAAAACCCGCACTAAAATCCATTCTTCCTAATTCCTCCTTCTGCACTCTTTCAAATACATCGTGAGGTCCTGACACTTTTCCTTGGGATAAGCAGATGGTATCGAGATTATTTCAGGGATCCTAGAGCAATGTTTAAATCTGGGTTCACTCTCAAAGGGGGAACTGTTAGTGTCTGCAAGCGCGGAGGCTTCAGAGGAGATTTCGGCTGTGAGGGTTCAGAGAGGAAGAGACTCTTCAGTCTTTGCTCTCTTTTCTCCCTCGCCCTCTCCCATAGCATTACTGAACACAGGTGTTCACAGCGGGCTGGGCAGGGGGACTGCCTGAGGGAAGCACATGGAAATGGGTCCCGTGTCTTTGCCTTAGTGTATTAGTCAAGTAATATAGCCAGTGCTGCAGTGATCTGCGATCTCATTAGTTATGACAAAGGTTTGTCAAAGTTGGAGGCTCTTTTCTGTGTAGTGACTAGAGATCAGGACTGCTGCCATGCTGCTGCTTTGCGATCTTGGAGTTCCTCGTTTCCAGGTTTGAGGAGAAGGAGGAGGCAACGTGGCTGCTCCTGGGTTAAGAGGTGTGGAGTTAAAAAATAAAAAAGAGATGTGGAGAGCAGTTTCATGCTCTCCACAGGAAGAGCAATTCTCTGTGTTGAGATGATGGCTTCTTTAGCAGCTGAATCATGACACTGTCTTTGTGTTAACATCCTGGTCAATCACCCGAGCTGAGCATACCTGACAATCATGCTGATGGCTTATTTAGTAAATGTTTATGGAGTGCTGTGTGCAAGTCACTAGGTTGGAAAGTTGACTCAAAGCAGCAGTTCATTCCAAAGAATCACTTGAATGGTGTCATCTACAAATCATAACTTCACCAGCAGAGCCACTGTTATCCGCTGTAGCCTTTGTGCAAATTAGAAACAGACATGGCTTCCTCAGTGTGTTTTACTTCCACTTATCAGAATATTGTCATGCTGGGTTTCAGAGCAATACCCTCCATTACTATCTCCTGAAAAACTGTTTAACTACACAAATTGACAATGTCTCCGAAGTGACAGTGCCCTCTTAGATGTCACCCTTGTGCAGTACAAGACCTGTATAACTGTGTATAGCAGTCTTTGTTCCCCTTGCCTCTTACTAATGAATCTTATTGAAATTCCACAGATATTTCTCGGTAAGAAGCTTTAAAATCTTTGTAAACCTGGAAGGATATTCTGTTTTGGAAGAAGATAATTTCAGTTCTGTTAGGCCACAGGGGGGAAAAAAAGTGTCGCTTCTTCATTTTGTTTAAGGTTATTTTTAAAAATTTTCTTTTGAACTTTGAACTTTGTATTGGGGTAGAGCCAATTAGCAATATTTGTGCTAGTTTCAGGTGAACGGAGAAGGGACTCAGTCATACATACACATGTACCCATCCTCCCTTAAGCCCCCTCTTGCATCTAGACTGCCACATAACATTGAGTGGAGTTCCATGTGCTATACAGGAGGCCCCTGTTGCTTATTCATTTAAAATGTAGCAGTGTGTACATGTCCATCCCAAATTCCCTAAGTATCCCTTCTCCCCTGGCAACCATAATTTCGTTTTCTAAGTCTATGACTCTAAAAGTGTCACTTCTATTCATGAGGCCAAGTCTCTATGCCATTTTCTGAGACACATATCAACTGTTTTTAGTCTGATTTGTTTTAAAACTATATTTACTTTCCTCCATTGATGGTTTCTTTGTTCTTTGACCACTTGCTGCATTTTGAAAATACAGAGTCACTCCGGTACAATAGTCTCTTTTATTGAAATAATTTAGGACTTTAATGAAATATCCTCAGAGTGATAAAATTCCTGCCCAGGGGCTAAAAATTATTGCCATTATTAGGAAAATAGATTTTCTGTTTTCCAGGATTTGAAATAGAGCAACCCAACAGGCAGTGCTATTATTTGTTAAATGAACGAATGAATGGATACATTGTGGAGGACATTTAGTCTTAACTGTAAACCAATTGCTTTTGTAAAAAATAACAACAGAAAACCAGTTTTATGACTGCATATTATCACAGAAGGACCCAAACCTAGAAAAGCCCATTTCTCTGAGTTAAGGACCCTTGCTACAAATGCAGGAGCAGCCATGTGTGAAGAAAGGATGGTATGTTTAAAAAAAAATTCCAGGACTGCCCTAATTGTGCTTTGATTACTCTCTCTAGGGAGTAATTTTTAGAGCTCGGTAGGAAACCACGAGCAAGTCTGACCATTTGGTTTTGTGAAAATAAACTTCGTTTAATTTATTGACACGTTACACGTACCTGCCAAATTTTCTCTTGCTTTCCCCCCTGACATGTGTCTTGCCTGATGGAGTCACTGTAAAGCAGTCGATATGTTTTGAAAGAAATTAGGTTTTGCTAAGGAATGTATCAGAGCTGTTGAACCGGGTTGCACCTTGTTCTCATTAGTCTTTGGAAGGCAGCTGCCGGAACAGAAGGGGCAGGGGAGGCAGAGATGGAGCGGTGGCCACGAATACGCTCGGCGCTGCTGGCAGGAGACCTCAAGGCTCTATTCTGAGCTGCAGGAGCCTGGCTGTCCCCTGGGCCGCTGTGCCAGAAGGTGTGGTCAGGGAGCCCTGCTCTGTGTTGCTGACAAATCGAATAACAAAATGCATCTCTCCTCTCTGCAATCCAGCTACTATCGTCATACTGTGTGTAATTAAACATCCAACACTGGGGTTTCTGCTGGAAATACCCGCTAGGCCCGAGGCCTGCCTGGGTTCATTAACAGCCGGAGCACTGAAGAGTGTCCCCACATTCCAAGTCCTGACAGTTTTACTTGCTAACGTTTCTGTTCTGTGCTGGAGAGACCCCCTGCCTGCCTCAGCATCCCATGAATCCTGCTTGAAACCTGTGCAGGACCTTCTGGGTAGGCCTCCCTGGGCTCGCCAGTATGCCCTAACTGGAGAGATCTTTTAAAGACCTGTGACCTTCTCTTCCCTGCTCAGGGCTCATTTGGGGTCTCTGTCACCTCCAGCATATGATGATAACTCCTCTCCGTGTTGTTGAAGGCCCTTTGAGGTGTGGCCTCTGTCACCTTGTCCAGCTTGATCTCCCAACCTTTCTCATCTGTCATTTTATGCTCCAGGAATGTAGGACTGATGATGGTTTTGGAAATATACCTTTTTTTTTGAGCATATTTTATTTTTTTTAACTTTTAATTTTATATTGGGAGTAGAGCTGATTACAACGTTGTGATAGTTTCAGGTGAACGATGAAGGGACTCAGCCGTATATAGACAAGTATCCATTCTTCCCCAAACTCCCCTCCCATCCAGGCTGCCACATAACATTGAGCAGAGTTCCATGTGCTATACAGTAGGTCCTTGTTGGTTATCCATTTTAAATATAACAATGTGTACATGTCCATCCCAAGCTCCCTAACAATCCCTTCCCCTCATGCTTCCCCTTATCCACCATTAAGCTCATTCTCTAAGTCTGTGGGGTTCTTCGGTAGCTCAGATGGTAAAGAATCTGCCTGCTATGCAGGAGGCCCAAGTTTAACTCCTGGGTCAGGAGATCCCCTGGAGGAGGGAATGGCAACCCACGCCAGTATTCTTGCCTGGAGAATTCCATGGACGGAGGAGCCTGGCGGGTTCCAGTCCGTGGGGTCACGCAGAGTCGGACATGACTGAGCGACTTTCACTTTTTCTAAGTCTGAGTCTGTCTCTGTTTTGTAGGTTCCTTTGTATCATTTAATTTTAGATTCCACATACAAGGAATGTCATGGGCTTTCCCCCAGTGGTAAAGAATCTGCCTGCAATGCAGGAGACATGGTTCAGGAAGATCACGTGGGTCGGGAAGATCCCCTGGAGAAGGGAATGGCTACCCACTCCAGCATTCTTTTCTGGAGAATCCCATGGACAGAGGAGCCCAGCAGGCTACAGTCCATGGGGTCTCAAGGAATCAAACATGACTGAAGTGACTGAGCCTGCGCACATAAGGGATGTCATAGGATATTTCTCCTTTGCTGCCTGTCTTACTTCACTCTGTAGGACACTCTAGGTGCATCCATGATGTTGCAAATGGCATTATCTCATTCATTTTAATGGCTGAGTAATAGTCCATGTATATATGTACCACATCTTCTTTAACCATTCCTCTGTTGATGGACATTTAGGTTGCATCCATGTCTTGGCTATTGTAAACAGTGCTGCAATGAACATTGGGGTGCATGTGTCCTTTAGGATCATGTTTTTGTCTGGATATATGCCGGAGTGGGAATATAGGGTCATATGGTAACTCTATTTTTAGTTTTTTAAGGAACCTCTATACTGTTCTCCATAGTGGCTGTGCCAATTGACATTCCCACCAACAGTGTAGGAGGGTTCTCTAGTATTTATTGTTTGTGTATTTTTTGATGATAGCCATTCTGACTGGTGTGAGGTGGTAATCTCATTATAGTTTTGTATTTCTCTAATAATGATGTTGAACATCTTTTCATGTGCCATCTGTATGTCTTCTTTGGAGAAATGTCTAGGTTTTCTGCCCTTTTTTGAGTGAGTTCTTTGTTTTGATGATGTGTTAAGCGTCATGAGCTCTTTGTAAATTTTGGAGACTAATCCCTTATCAGTCACATAATTTGCAAATATTTTCTCCCAGTCTTCCACCTCCAGCATATAATGAAAACTCCTTTGCCTGTTGTTGAAGGCCCTTCAAGGTGGGGCTTCTGCTGCCTTGTCCAGCCTGATCTCCCAATCTTTCTCACCTGTCATTTTTTGCTCTAGGAATATAGGACTGATGATAATTTTGTAAAAGACCTTTTTTTTCTTTTTCAATACCAAAAAAATAATATTTGGTGGCTTTCTTCTTGGGTTTTTATTATTCTCTACTTTCTTACATGTGTAATTGGATTATATATAAATATTTTTATATTTTGTTTTTGTTTACAAGAAGCATTTGCTATTGTAAACATTTTAATGGTTGCATTGTTATCTGTCATGTGGATAAATGATACTTTATTCAACTATTTCTGAACTGACAAAACAACAAAAGCAGAGTCAGCAGAAGTAAAATTCAGTTCAGTTCAGTCACTCAGTCGTGTCCTACTCTTTGTGACCCCATGAATCACAGCATGCCAGGCCTCCCTGTCCATCACCACCAACTCCTGGAGTTTACTCAAACTCAGGTCCATCGAGTCGGTGATGCCATCCAGCCATCTCATCCTCTGTCGTCCCCTTCTCCTCCTGCCCCCAATCCCTCCCATCACTAGGGTCTTTTCCAATGAGTCAACCCTTCGCATGAGGTGGCCAAAGTATTGGAGTTTCAGCCTCAGCATCAGTCCTTCCAATGAATACCCAGGACTGATCTCCTTTCAGATGAAAGTAAAATTACTGTGCTGTATACATGTTGTTTAGTCACTAAGTTGTGTCCAACTCTTTTGCGACCCCATGGACTATAGCCTGCCAGGCTCCTCTGTCCATGGGATTTCCCAGGCAAGAATGCTGGAGTGGGTTGCCATGGAAAATACCTTTTTAAAGTATGTATTTATTTTTGGCTACATCAGGTCTTAGTTGTGGTGTGTGGACTTCTCATCTAGTTCTGGCATGTCGACAAAATTGCTCCGAGGCACGTGGGATCCTAGTTCCCTGACCAGGGATCAAACCTGCTTTTCCTGCTTTGGAAGGTGGATTCTTAACCACTAGACCATCAGGGAAGTCCCTAGAAATATACCTTGCTCTCTCACTCTTCTCATACCTTTGCTCTTTCTTCCTTGGATGTCCTCCCTGTGAACGGTTGGTCTGGCTGACTCTCCTTAGCCCCATGCCACCTCATTTTGGAAGCCCTCCCTGATTTCCTGTCCTGATTCAGGTTCTCAGCATTCTGTTTTCCCTTTGAGCTTTATGTAAATACAGCCATCAAAGCAGTTGCCTCAAAGCATAAATACTTGTTGAACTTGACTGGACTTGGAGCTGCTTGAGGTTGAAGATCATAGCTTTTAATTCATATCTCCCTAAACCGTCAGACTGGGTAGATAGAAGCCCCGTGAATGAAGGAAGGAAAGATTTACCAAGGTAAAAAGATTACCAGTTTTGGCTGAGCGAGGTGGCAAGGGCTCTGTGTCTCCATCTGGCAGGCCTCCCTTGGGAATGAGGGTCTTCAGTCCTTAGAAGGAAGCCCTGCCTGGCCACAGTGGGGACATGGGTGATGCCTGAGAGGGGGCTGTCCCGGTGCTGGCCCTGGTGAGATCTGAGAGGCACGTGGACCAGGGAACTGCTGTTGGGATGGGGTTTTCCTCTTCCCCTGGTGACAGGGTCCGGCTCACCCAGCCTCTGGGAGCTGGATGCCTTGAAACTTCCAGAGTGCGGCAAAATGCAGAGCTGTGCAGAGCTGCACTAAGAATCCTGTTTCTGGAACTTACTCCAGGACTTTGGACAAGTTGGGTTTTTAACACTTATAAAATAGGGCTCAGGCTCCTTGTGGGTTCTTGTGAGAGGAAATGTGATACCTGTCAGGAGCTCAGAGGTTATTACTCCTGATTGCAAGTATCTACTCTTGCAGTACATTTGAGAAGTCCATGGTGGTGAAGAAAGGGAGAGTGACTGGGTTTCGCACACTGGAGTAGTGAGATGACTGCAGAGACTAGTAACATGCTGGCTCAGGGGGGGCTCCTGGCTGCATGAGGAGCTTCCCTCTGCTCCCTTCTCCAGAGGATCTGCTCAGGGGCCCCTCTGGAAAGGGTGGAGGGGGCACGTTGCCTGAGTTCTGTTCAGGCTTTGCCCCCAACCACCTGTATGACCTCTGGTGAGCCACTTGCCCTCCATTTGCCTCAATTTCCAAACTCTCTTGGAAGCTGGTGAGGACCAGCCTTGCTCACCTCCCACGATCTTTGTAGACATAATAGCAAATAATGTAGATGTGCAAGTGTCATTACGAGAACACCACGGGGTATCTTATGACTGAGAATGAGAGTGAGTGGGGCCAGTCTTGTCGGCTCTCTCTCCCTTCCTTCCATTAGGAAGCTGTTTAATTATTACAGCCACAAAGAAATAACCTAGAAGCATGGGGGAGAAGCATTTCTGTTAAAGCAGTTGTCCATTGATGTCATCATATTTATTTCCAGAGGTTCTTAGGAGAGACTTTGAAGCTGGTTTAACACTCAACGCCTGCTCTGCTGTCAGACGCTGGGCTGGGCACTGGTCAGATGTGTTTCACAAGTCCGTGAGTCAATTTGTTTTTCAGCTCTTAGATGATGCTCTGCAGGAAAAACACATTTTGTAAGGTGAAAATCTCTTTGCTATGTTAAAAATGCAGGTGGAACAGACTGGAAGGTAATGTATCAAAATGTTGACTGATGGCTCTTAGTAGAGTTCTCAATGAGTTTTTTTTTTTTTCCCCCCGTTTCTATCCTTTTGTACTTGGCAACCATTCAAGAATGAGTTTTGCTTTGGCAATCCAAAAAATATATGTATCTCCTCACACAAATTGAATATAGTGCTATTTAAGATTAGAAAGTTAGGGATTTGGAAAGTTAGTGATTCACCATTACACGTTAGCTTCCCTGATGGCTCAGATGGAAACGAATCTGCTTGCAGTGTAGGAGACCTGGGTTCTATCCCTGGGTTGGGGAGATCTTCTGGAGAAGGGAATGGCAGCCCATTCCAGTATTCTTGCCTAGAGGATCCCTTGGACAGAGAAGTTTGGTTGGCCACAGTCCATGGGATCACAAAGAGCTGGACATAACTAAGTGACTTATATAAACACACACACACACACACACACACACAACTGAAGAGGACCAGAGGGCCCCCAGAGGCAAGCTGGGCCCAGCCAGTTGGAGACTTCCCTCAAGAGCCAGCACAGGGCTCCTTCCATCATCCGAGCAGCTGCTCTGAACCTGGGCAGAGGCCACCAGGCTCCTCCCCAGGCCAGCCTGTCCTTGTGAGAGCAGGGTGTTTGGTGAGCCTCACATACCAGTTTCAGTGGGTCTGGAGGATTAACGAGCGGCTAAAAGTCCCCGTCTTCCTCTCCTGAAGCCTCCTTTCAAACGACAGATCCCAAATGCGACCTGCCACAGCCACATGTGCCACCTCCCACTGGACTTTGAATTCGTTTGCTTAAACACACACTCCCAAGCAGCACCTCTGTTCCTACTGTTGGTTTAGAGAATTTGAGCCCAAAGGTGCCAGAAAACAGCTCTATGAAAGAGCTCAGCAACCTCAGGGCATGAAAGTGACCCAAGAATAACCCTGTTTTCAGGCCTCTGCACAAATTAAACTTTGAAATTATTCTAAATGGTTAATCCTAAAGTGCAAATACTTGAAACAATCAGAATCAGGCTGTTAAAAACCAGAAATTCTTCCCTTTCTCAGGCAAGACTTCCTTTCTAAGCACCCCATTTCAGACTGTTTCTCCGGTGGGGAATTTCCTCGCATTCCTCCAATAGAGCTGCCACTTAACTCCTTGCTTCCTTGCTTCTACATCCTAGTTGAGGCCTCATCGTCTCATCACTAGACGGCTGTAGTTGGTCTCCCCGCTTCTAATCTGTCTTCACTCTGTATACTTTGGCCAGGTCAGTCTTTTATGGAAAATAGAGCCGATTGGGTGACTCCCAACCCAGAACCTTCACTGAGCTCCGTTGCTGTCTCTGAGTGCAGCAGGTCGTCGAGACCTTCCCAGTGCAGCTCCCAGCCTGCTGGCCACCTCCAGGCCAGGCACTGCTGGCAGGGGTGGCTGTGGCTAGTCCCGTCAAGGGCCTGTGCCTTCTCCCTGAGCGTTTGTTCACACACCCCCCTTCACGTGAGTCCACACATCCCTCACATGCCAAAGCCTGCTTCTTCTCAGCTTGGATGCTGTCTCCTTGTGAATTCTGTACTTATCACACCCCTTCCTTCCCTCAACCCACCCCCAGGACAGCAAACGCATCCTTATTTCCTTCTGTTAAGGTCTTATTAGCTTGCTAGGAAATTGTTGCTCTCTTGCTTTAGTAATACATTAAACAATATGGGGAGTAGTCTGCTCAGTTGATTGGAAGATCCATGGAGGGGCCAAGACTCCCTTACTCTTTGGGGTTTCTTCATACTCTTTAGCTGAGTGCCTTGAACCTCCTCTCTTTGTTGAATGTATTATGAATGAATCATTGGATAACTGAATAACAAGAATCAAAGATGACTTTTAATGAGGCATCTACAATAGACTTAAGAAATATGCTAAATATACTCCTACTCATGAAGCATGGAAAACATTCTATACTAACCCATTTTAGTATGGTGCTGTGAAATGATAGTTCTGTAGCTGCTGAAGATATTGAGGCCTGGATATCTTTGCTACTTCCCAACTTGAGTGAACTTTCTTAAAAAAAAAAAAAAAAAGTAATAATGCTTCCATGAGAAGACAGGACCATGGAGGGATAGGGATGTGTAAGGGTTTTCGTGTTGGCCCAACACGGGGTCAGATCTTGGCTCCTGAGAACTTATTGAACCTTTCTGATAGAACTTCAGGTTCTCCATCTGCAAAATGTTGATATTGTCTACCTAAGCTATTGTGAGGATGGCAGAATGATGGATGGAAGCATCTAGAAGAGAGCCTGGCACACAGGCATGCCCAAAGTGCAGTGATGGGTCATCATTTTCCTGGCCGTTACACACAGTTCAGTTAGAAATTGGGGCATCTGTTAAGTGCAGCTGCAGACTGCAAACCAACTTTACATATTTCAAGAGCTCACCGTGCACAGTGGCTTTTATTAAAAATGTGAGATTGTTTATAAAGCAGAGGATTACTTGACAGCTGACCCTGAAAATGAGGCTGGAGCTCACACAGAAGGGCCAGGTGTGCTGCTCTGCACTGCTGGGCTTTTCCTCCTCTGCAGGTGTGCCCTCCAGGCCGGAGCAGGCAGATGTCGGTTTTCTGGGATGAGAAGGCAGAATGGGGGTGCTGTGTGCTCTTTCAGAGCACATGGCTGTGAAGGGCAATAGTGTGACAGCCTGGGCCCTGGAACTATGCTAATGCAGCTCTCACATGTGCATGGCTTAAAAAACAGAACTGTAAAAAAAAAAAAAAAAAAAAAAATCACTCTGATTGCATCTCCATGGGGGGAAAGACTAAGAAAGGACCAGAGAAGAGAATGGGGTCAATTGGATAACCTGTCATGTACTAGGCACTATTTTTGGGTGCTGAGGGCAGTGAGAGGAATGATGGTCCAGAATATAAAGATGGTAAGATGTAGTCCCACCTGCGTCTGGGCTGTTTAAAAAAAATATTTTTTTGAGTCCTGGACTGTTTTGGAAATACGGTAAAAGTTTTGAACTTTCTCCGAGGAAAATGCATGCATACACATACCATTTTACATACGGTTCCAAGGGGCTGGCTCATGGGTCTCTTGAAGTTCATTTAAGGAACCTAAGTTAAGAACCCTTTATTTAGTAATTACAGTCTTGTGTAAAACATTAGCATAGACACTGGGTTCAGAAACACCTGGTTTGAGTTTGGTTCCACCCCTTTGCCAGCTATGTGTCTCACTGAAGAATGATCTTGAATAGCTCAACCTTTCTAAGCCTCAGACATCTCACATAGATGGAAATAACAGCAGCATCTCATGGGGTTGCAGTGAAGATGAAATAATAAACAAAATAATCAGTACAATGCCTAGCATGTGGCAAATGCTCTATAAATGTTAACACGTAATTATTACTAGTGAGCCTGTTATTGATAGAAGGGAGTCATGAAAATATAGCAGGAGATAAATTCCTGTAGCATCTGTGAGGAAAATATGAACCATAGTTTTCAGTTGAGGTGTTTGTATATAAAAGAATGTGAAAAACAACATGGTGGGTTTTGTCTGCTATATAAACAACACGTTTATGGTAACTGTCTTCTGTCCATTAGTAAAAGAAGGCAACCACAACAGCATTCCACAGGGGTGTTTCTGTGACTATATACTCCTTGAAGATGGCCTCATTGTAGGGAATAACTCTCTCAATGACTGCTAAATGCTTAGTGCTATAATCCATCAGCAATAATGAAGGAAAAGAAGGATACATGATAACAGGAGCTGTGGAGGGCTTGCCTTGTACCTCACATTTGCGTGGGTTGTGGTGTCTTTCTGATAAAATTTGATCACTTAGAAGAGCAGAAGTCAAAGATAAAGCACTGCCGCTGGGTGTAGCTGGAGGTCAGCAGGCTGTGTGTGTGCACACACGTGGGCACATGTGTGTGCAGGCTATCAAGAACAGAGCTCCTTTTTATCAGCCTTCCCACATTTGACTGCTTTCTGAGCCACGAGTTTGAACATTTTGGAATGTGCCTGTTGAAAATGAAGATTTATCATACAGAGTGTAAGATTACAACCACAAGATTCAGAAAGGGGTTTCTGAGCTTGGGGGAGAGTTACAATTAACCTCGTAAAGAGCACAGATGAAAGCCTTTCCCACAGTTACAATCAAAGACACTTTAGGCCACTCTTTCCCCAGAGGAATAGTTGCCTTTTACAGCGTGTTTTAAAGTTTTATTTCAAAAACAGTCAGCATCTTAAAGCAGCATGTAGTGCGCTCCCCAGGCTTTCACTTGCAACATGTTTCCCGTTTTCTCAATCATATTACCGGGTTTCTGGATGTGGTATGAGTTGCTACCTTCACCAGATTCGCAGGCACTCAGGAGGATTTAGCCCGACATTCTTGTGCTTGTTGCAAGAACACTCTCCCAAACTTCCTTGCTCTTCTCATTCTAAGAGGAGAGTTCAGAGTCAGCATTATTATGTGTGAAGAGATTATACTTCTATCCTCTCATTTGTCAGCCGGGGAAACCGAGGTCCTGAGAAGAGATGAAACCCAGTTCTACCCAGCGCTCCACTGCTTCTCAAACTTAAGCCAGGTTCTCACCCACATCCTGCGTCGAAATGCTTGCTCATTGTATTCTAGGTCTCTGTGCACACCGGGCTTTATTTGTGCATGTGTGTTTTAAGTGCTCAAGTATCATGTTTCTTCCCCTCAAGATACAGAAAGTGTGATTGTCTTTTGATAGACATGAATTTGAGCAAACTCCAGGAGATAGTGAAGGACGAGGGAGCCTGGTGTGCTGCAGTCCATGGGGTCACTAAGAGTTGGACACGACTTAGCGACTGAGCAGCAACGTGCATCCTTTCGCTGAGCACCTTAGTGTTGCAGGGAATAACTGGTTGTCCAGTAGTACCGATACCACATAGGTGTTGCAGTACTGCTGTGGCCGCTTTGCAACCACGTTTATGTGGACTGTCAAGGGTAGTGAAACTTGCATCTCTCTTGGTCTGCCTGCTTCCAATCCTACTGTAGTCTGTTTCCTGAGTCTCACTGTCTCCTGAGCATAACTTCCAACTTGCCCTGGATTTTGTTGTTTGTAGACCACTTTGCATGCTTCCTCCACCATAATATGCTTTGTGACAGTGCCTGGAGAAAAGCCTGGAGTTTGACCCAATCCTGACTTCGCTTGGAGGTGCCCCTTGCCTTTATACATCGCACAGGACGGTGGTGGCAGCCTTTTCACGGGTCATGAGGTCTGCAGTCTGGTTCCTGGCCAGTCCTCACTGCTGTGCTGGTTGTAGTCTGTTAACACCAGAGCCAATCCTACCAGCTACCTGTTAAAACCCTTGTATGCCTCCCCATTGCCTACAGCAGGAGGGTGCCAATTCAGGTTAGGTAGTGGCCTTCTGAAGTGCAGGCTGTCCGAAGTGTCATAAAGCGCTGTGATTTGTAATGTCTCACAAGTGTGGGGAGAGGCATTGGGAGCAGACGTGCCGTGTCCTCTCTAGCCAGGAGAACCACGTGTCGGCTTCCTTTTTAAAAATTAATTTATTATTTTTGGCTGCACTGGGTCTTCACTGCTGCATGTGGGCCTTCTCTAGTGGTGGTATGCAGGTTTCTCCCTGCGGTGGCTTCTCTTGTTGCAGAGCACAGGCTTCAGGGCACGCGGGCTTCAGTATTGTTGCAGAGGGGCTCAGTAGCTGCAGCTCCTGGGCTCTTGAGCACAAGCTCAATAGTTGTGGCACATGAGTTTAGTTACTCTGCAGCATGTGGAATCTTTATCTTCCTGGACCAGGGATTGAACCCGTATCCTCTGCATTGGCGGGTGGATTCTTATCCACTGGACAGCCAGAAAAGTCCTATGTCAACTTCTAAACAGGACACATCAGACTTTCCCTGATCTGGTTTCTGCCCACCTGTCGCTGACCCCTCCCCAAGCTGCCTCCTCCCTTCATGTGCTGCTTCCCCAGCACCCCTGCTCACACACCAACATGGCTTTGCATGTGCCGAACTTCTGCCTGAGATCCCTTACCTCTTGTTTCTCCATTGCCTCCTCATTCTTTAACACCCAGTTCAACTATTACTGCCTTAGAAGCCTCCTCTCCTTTTTGCCACATAACCAGATTGCACAAGATCACCTTGTTCTTTCTTTAGTTACTCATTGCATTCAGCATTAACACTTTATGCTATGATCATTTAGTCATCTATCTGCTCTTCTACTAGGTGGTTGGTGGGAAAATGAATGTTGATTGAGCTCCTTCAGTGTCCTAAAGACACTGGGAAGAAGAGCTGCCTGTCTGAAAAGCCCAGTGGAGCAGAATGAGGGTGGGATGTTGAAGCTGGTTTCCTGGCTTGAGCCCTCCTTTTTTGCATGCCATTTCTCTGAGTCTTAGGCTATTCATGTTGTAAACTGGGAATCATAACACTATGTCAGGTTGTTGAGTGGTTTAGAAATAGTATTTCTAAAATGTGAGCATACAGTAAGTCCTCAGTAAATGGTGACTATAATTGGTTATCTACTTTAATTTCAATTTTGTGAGGCACAGTAGGAATTAATTTTAAATACTGTAACTGAACTTCAAATTATTTCCTTAGAGTCATAAATCAAATATATTACTGAGTTAGAATTTAAACTCAGATCCTAGTGATGTCAGGGCCAGTGTCCATTGTCTTATATCATCTGATTTTATAAGAAAATTGGCAATGGACCCAAACATAACAAAAAATGTAAAAACAGTACAATGGATTCTGTATCCCCTCCATCTCACCTAGATTTTAATATTTCACCTCAATTTTTGGTCACTCTCTCTTGGTTTCTACACGTGCATGTGGCCACATGACGTGCATCTTTTTTCTCACATGCTGATCACCACTAATGTTGCCCTAAACAAGGACCTCTCCTCCTGCATTCTCCCATACAAGCATCCCAATCAGGAGATTAGCATCAATACCACAATACTCACTGTACAGTCTTAATGACCCAGATAACCATAATGGTGTGGTCACTCACCTAGAGCCAGACATCCTGGAATGTGATGTCAAGTGGATCTTACGAAGCATTACTATGAACAAAGATAGTGGAGCTTATGGAATTCCAGTTGAGCTATTTCAAATTCTAAAAGATGATGCTGTTTAAGTGCTGCATTCAATATGCCAGCAAATTTGGAAAACTCACCAGTGGCCACAGGACTGGAAAAGGTCAGTTTTCATTCCAATCCCAAAGAAGGGCAATGCCAAAGAATGTTAAAACTACTGCACAATTGCACTCATCTCACATATGAGCAAAGTAATGCTCAAAATCCTTCAAGCTACATGAGCTGAGAACTTTCAGATATTCAAGCTGGATTTAGAAAAGGCAGAGGAATCAGAGATCAAATTGTCAACATCTGTTGGATCACAGAAAAAGCAAGGGAATTCCAGAAGAAGCATCTACTTCTGCTTCATTGACTACACTAAAGCCTTTGTATGGATCACAATGAACTGTGGAAAATTCTTTAAAGAGATAGGAATACCAGACCACCTTACCTGCCTCCTGAGAAACCTGTATGCAGGTTAAGAAGCAACAGTTAGAACCAGACATGGAAAAATGGACTGGTTCAAAATTGGGAAAGAAGTGCGTCAAGGCTGTATATTGTCACCCTGCTTATTTAACTTATATGCAGAGTACATCATGAGAAACGCTGGGCTGCAAGAAGCACAAACTGGAATCAAGATTATCAGGAGAAATAACTAACCTGAGATAATGCAGATGACACCACTCTAATGGCAGAAAGCGAAGAGGAACTAAAGAGCCTCTTGATGAAGGTGAAAGAGGAGAGTGAAAAAGCTAGCTTAAAACTCAACATTTAAAAAACTATAAGATTATGGCATCCGGTCCCACTACTTCATGGCAAATAGATGGGGAAAGGATGGAAAGAGTGACAGCAAAATCACTGCAGATGGTGACTGCAGCCATGAAATTAAAAGATGCCTGCTACTTGGAAGAAAAGCTATGATTAACCTAGACAGCATATTAAAAAGCAGACACATTGCTTTGCTAACAAAAGTCTGTCTAGTCAAAGCTTTGGTTTTTCAAGTGGTCACGTACGGATGTGAGAGTTGGACCATAAAGAAGGCTGAGTGCCAAAGAATTGATGCTTTTAAACTGTGGTGTTGGGGACAACTCTTGAGAGTTCCTTGGACTGCAAGGAGATCAAACCAGTTAATCGTAAAGAAAATCAGTCCTGAATATTCATTGGAAGGACTAAAGCTGAAGCTCCAATCCTTTGGCCTCCTGATGCGAAGAACCAACTCACTGGAAAAGACCCTGATGCTGGGAGGGACTGAGGGCAGGAGGAGAAGGGGACAACAGAGGGTGAGATGGTTGGATGATATCACTGACTCGATGGACTTGAGTTTGAGTAATGTAGGACAGGGAAGCCTGGCATGCTGCAGTTCTTGTGGTCGCAAGGAGTCGGACATGGCTTAGTGACTGAACAGCAACGATAACATGGCCCACAGACTCCATTCAGACTTATCCAAGCACTATGAAAATGACCTTTCTCTTTTCTAGTCCAGGGTCCTATCTAGGAACATGCATTCTGTTTAATTATCTAACTGCATCAGGATCCTTTAACCTGGAAACATTTCTCAGTCTTTTCCTGTGACTCATGCCCTTGATAGGCCTTTCATTCTATAGGACAGCCTTTCACTCGGATCTGTCCAGTGCTTCCTCCATGATTAGACTCAGGCCATGATGTGAGCTCTTCTGGGTGTATCCCGTCAAGAGACACATGATGACCCATCTTATCCCTGGTGACGTTTACCTTGATCACGATGGGGTTGGCCAGGTGTCTCTACTGTAGAGTTGTCATATCCCTTTGTATTTGACCACTGTTCCATCACTGTGGTATATAGTGTTATACTAATATCCTGTTCCTCCTCAAAATATCACCCAAGAACCTTAGCTTAATGGGTGAGTCCCACCTGCATCCACCCTTACCATGGATGCTGAATGGCAGTGATCTGTTTCCACCGTTTCTACATTCATTACTTGGCTTTCTACTGTAAGAGGGTTCCCTTCTCCTCTGTTTATATATGTAAAGTATGGACTTATGGTTCTATTTTAAACAATGGATTATAATCTGTTAACTAGAATTTTAATCCTCAGATTGTTCCTGATTATTTTCAAGGTGTTCCTACGTCCTCTTCACAGATGCCCATCATCTGTTAAGCACTTCCTTATGTTCCAATACAAGATGTTCCAGAATCATCTTGTATTTTCTCTTCTCCAGCCCTGAAATCAACTTCTCTTCAAAGTGTTCTGATTCATTTTCGTGGAGGATGATATTTGCAAACCAAAATTTGATTATTCACTGTGCTCATAGCTTCTGTATGCACACACACAGCTATACATACAAATATGAGACACTCACAAATAGAGAAAATAAATATTTTAGCCAATTCTTATTTAAAAACCCATCACTTCATACCAATACTCCTAATTCCAGTCCTACATCTCAGAGGTCTTTCCAACCTTCTTTCCATATTGAGAAGTCTCAGAGCGGGAAATCTCACTCCTTTTATTCTCACTAGATTGACATATCTGTTCAGTGTCACCAGGCTTCCTGACTACTCTGGCTGCCTCTCTTGTCTGCCACCTCTGTATCCAACCTCTTCCTGCCTGCTTCCTTGACCCTTGGGGGGACATTGCACCAATGTCTTCATAAGGCATAAAGGCTTCTTTTGTCTCCCCATGTTTTTGAATCTGAGCACCAATGTCAAGAAGTGGAGATAAGAAGTAATGGATATGTGCTTTTAGGCAGGAGATATGTGCCTTCTCTTTTCACCATCCAACATGGTACATGACATAATAGGAGATTTATGAATGCTGTATGAAGGAATAGATAAATGAACCAATGAACAAATTAGAGAGTAAACGATTTTCCTCTGCGATTGTTCATTGTTTAACTTGTGGATGTTACGTTGGGATTATCAGGATGAGAACAGGATAGGTAAGACTAAAGCATCTTCTCTGTCTAGGGACATTTTTGTCCCTTCACCTTTGCAAGACTAAGGTCGGGGGGTGGGGTGAGGGAGGGGGAAGGGGCAGATTTGGGAATACCTGCTCAAGGAGCCAGAGGAGCTGAATGAAACTCTGGAGTCAGTTGACAGATGAGGCCACCAGCTTATCTTTGTATCCAGCACAGCTTCAGGGACCCCTTTAACCAGGAGATACAGTTATGGGAACAAGTGCAAGAAACAGTCTAAACTTTGGCTGCTTCATTTTATTTATTTATTTCTTTTACCTTTTATTTATTTATTTATTTATCATATATTTTTATTAGTTGGAGGCTAATTACTTTACAATATTGTAGTGGTTTTTGCCATACATTGACATGAATCAGCCATGGATTTACATGTGTTCCCCATCCTGATCCCCCCTCCCGCCTCCCTCCCCATCCCAACCCTCTGGGTCTTCCCAGTGCACCAGCCCTGAGCACTTGTCTTATGCATCCAACCTGGGCTGGTGATCTGTTTCACCCTTGATAGTATACTTGTTTCAATGCTATTCTCTCAGAACATCCCACCCTTGCCTTCTCCCACAGAATCTAAAAGTTTGTTCTGTACATCTGTGTCTCTTTTTCTGTTTTGCATATAGGGTTATCGTTACCATCTTTTAAAATTCCATATATATGCATTAGTATGCTGTATTGGTCTTTATCTTTCTGGCTTACTTCACTCTGTATAATGGGCTCCAGTTTCATCCATCTCATTAGAACTGATTCAAAGGAGTTCTTTTTAATGGCTGAGTAATATTCCATTGTGTATATGTACCACAGCTTCCTTATCCATTCATCTACTGATGGGCGTCTAGGTTGCTTCCATGTCCTGGCAATTATATGCAGTGCTGTGATGAACATTGGGGTGCACGTGTCTCTTTCAGATCTGGTTTCCTCAGTGTGTATGCCCAGGAGTGGGATTGCTGGGTCATATGGCAGTTCTATTTCCAGTTTTTTAAGGAATCTCCACACTGTTCTCCATAGTGGCTGTACTAGTTTGCATTCCCACCAACAGTGTAAGAGGGTTCCCTTTTCTCCACACCCTCTCCAGCGTTTATTGCTTGTAGACTTTTGGATAGCAGCCATCCTGACTGGCGTGTAATGGTACCTCATTGTGGTTTTGATTTGCATTTCTCTGATGATGAGTGATGTTGAGCATCTTTTCATGTGTTTGTTAGCCATCTGTGTGTCTTCTTTGGAGAAATGTCTGTATAGTTCTTTGGCCCATTTTTTGATTGGGTCATTTATTTTTCTGGAATTGAGCTGCAGGAGTTGCTTGTATATTTTTGAGATTAATCCTTTGTCTGTTGCATCGTTGCTATTATTTTCTCCCATTCTGAAGGCTGTCTTTTCACCTTGCTTATAGTTTCCTTTGTTGTGCAAAAGCTTTTAAGTTTCATTAGGTCCCATTTGTTTATTTTTGCTTTTATTTCCAATATTCTGGGAGGTGGGTCATAGAGGATCCTGCTGTGATTTATGTCGGAGAGTGTTTTGGCTATGTTATCCTCTAGGAGTTTTATAGTTTCTGGTCTTACATTTAGATCTTTAGGCTGCTTCATTTTATTTGAGATTCATGTGTGTAAGTGTGATTGTGTGTTAGAGCTAATACAAGGCAGCACCCAGAGTAAATAGTTCCTGCTCATTTATGTGTGTCCTGAAATTCTATTGAGCTTGCAGTGTTTTATGTCATTTTTGTCCAACTCTATTGGGATCTGCAGGCTTCCCAGGTAGCTCAACAGTAAAGAATATACCTGCCAAGGGTAGGAGACATGGGTTTGATCCCTGGATCGGGACGATCCCCTGGAGGAGGAAATGGCAACCCACTCCAGTATTCTTGTTTAGAGAATCCCATGGACAGAGGAGCCTTGCAGGCTATAATCCACGAAGGGTAGCAAAGAGACATGACTGAGCATGCATTGGGACGTTTGCTAACCAGTTGCTGGTGTAAAGATGCTAGTACTTTAGAATGCTCTCTGATAGCCTGCAACTGTAAGTAAATGTGCATAATACTAGTTTTGTGAATACTTGAAACTCATTACCCTTTCATTAGTTTTCACTAGCTCTTACATGGTACCTGCATGTACTACATGACAGTTTGTGAAAAGGCCTTATTTTGTTAGAATCACTTTGACCACAGATTCTGTTGGGTGACCACTCGCAGTTATCCCTCTCTCTTTGGTTTGTGGCCCACTGTGGTGACTGAAGAAGCCTGACCCTTGACTTCGCAGCTTCCCTTGCCACTGGGTGTGGTTTATGACCTGATTCCAGTTAGTGAAAGTTTTACAGGAAGTGTCTTTCACTCTTCTTTTATCTGGTTGGAGAGGGCTGGATTCCTAAGTACTTAGGGCTGCTGATACCGTGTTCTCTTAGCGGTCTTTGCCTGCCAGAGTGTCCTCTGGGTTGGGAATGGGCTCTGGCTTTCAGCCTGAAGGATTCAAGGTTTGGAGTACTGCGTGGGCACCAAGAGGAGAAGAGCGAGGGGAAGAGCATAAGGGAGAGAATGAGGAAAGGGATGGGGTCTCAAGGAAACTGGAGGAGGGCCCTCAGCACCTTAGGCTTCTTGGAGTTTCAGAGGTGGACACTCGGGTCCACTTCCTCATTCATGCCTTTGTGCTTTTTGTGTGGAGCTGGTCCCCTTTGCAGCCCAGGGCTCTCAGCCCGAGGATCTGAGCCCTTTGTAAGCCTTTCCATCTAAGGACTATTGTGAAGTTTGAGATAATACAGATACAGAGTTAAGAGCTGCGCCCCGTATATAGTCAGTGCTCTCTCAGTGTTGAGTATTCATATCGTTACCTTTTTTTTGAGGGTGTACAAATCTACCAATGGACAGACTTTCTACCTTTATGAAAAGCCGAGGGCCCCATGGAGAAGAGATTTCATCTGGGCTAATGGAAATGTATGGTGTTTATTTCTTTAGTGATTTGAGAAGAGAAAGAGGTGGTCACTTTGCAGAGATGATAGCCAAGAATTTTATTTTTGTGAATTTCTCTTTTTTTTTTTTTTGGTGAAGCACTGTGTTCTACCAGAAATCAAGAACGGAATTAACACCCATTGCGTGTGTATATCTGCCTGTTCTCTCCTAACACCTCCTCATTCCCTAGGACTTTGCCAGCATCTGGGAGGTCCAGTAAGAAATGCTCTTTAAATCCTCTGCATTCTTCCAGAAGCCCAAGGGGTTTAACAAGTTCTGATTTTAGCTAAAACATATAAACCAAAAAAGAAAAAAAAAATACAATTTCTGTAACTCGGTTCTTTATGCCAGAAATCTTTTGTGTGTTTGTCAAGTAAAAGTATAATAAAACCTGGATCTTTTGTTATTGGCTATTGGGCAGTTGATATAAAGCAGGATATTTGTTCAGAGATAAGAGTGGGTTGCCTTTAACATTTATAAGGTCATGTTTTTTTATTGAAGGGGTGGGTTTCACACCATCGGTATAAAGTTAATATCAGTGAACTTAAATTTCCAGAGAGACAAGTATATTGAAAAAGTACATTTGGAAAGAGGTAATTTAAAAAACTTCCCTTTAAGCTAAACATCTGAGTAGAAGTAGAGAAAAATCATTAATGAAGTCAGAGATCACTTGGACAGATGAATTATGAACACACAGCAGAGTGAAGTAATTTCATTCCAGCTGCTCAGCTGTAGTCATAATTAAACTAGAAATTCAGCCTTCTGCTTTTTTGGGGTAGGGGGGTGTCTTGTAACACTGACTTCAGTCCCTAAGAATCAGATGCTTGTTTAAAAATATTTATGGTACTCAAAGGAATAAATATAATGCAATAAGGCTATTTTTCTAAAATTATTCCCCTCATTGTTTAAATTATGTTTCTTTCACTTTAATGACATTTTAGAAGATCTGGCTCAAATTTTGAAAAGCTCCTTAGAGGCAGAGGGAAAAAAGCATAGATTAGCATTGGTAAATCTTTTTTGATGGAGGATATAACAGTTGTTGAAATTTCAGTATCAGTTGAAATACCAAAGGTTCCCAGCACTGAAGCAAGCAGCAGTGGGGCTTGGGGAATGCTCAGTTTATGAGGGTAAAGCCAGTAGCTTACAAATAAGCAGTGGAGAAAATTCTCACTGTTGAAATTGGGCATTGGCTACTAGATTCAGATCTGCTCTGTCTGCATGTGCTTGGCCACGTGCTGCTGTGAAGGACGAAAGTGCTCTTTTCTGTGACTGCTCAGGTGGGAAGCAGTATTGGGGAGGTGGGCAACAGTATTGGGGAGGTGGGCAGTGGATGCTCAGTTGTTCAGTTGTGTCAGACTCTCTGTGACCCCATGGACTATAGCCCACCAGGTTCTTCTGTCCATGGGGTTTCCCAAGCAAGAATACTGGAGTAGGTGGCAATTTCCTCCTCCAGGATCTTCCCAACCCAAAGATCGAACTCCTATCTCCTGCGGCTCCTGCGTCGTCAGGCATATTCTTTTTCCCACTGAGCCACCTGGGAAGGCCCAGCTCGGGAGGAAGGCTGGGGCTGGCAAGAGATGGTGGGAGCTGTTTCCTCCTCATTACCCACAGCATGGGACAGGTCCACATTTATAGAAGGGAAGGTTTCCAGGAATCTTGACACAGCAGGACCTTGACATTGAAAGTCAGGTGGAGGCTGATTCTTCAGTACCAAGTTTTGGAGCCCAAGGCAATGGGACATCGATAAATACAGTGAAGTGCCTGGTAATTCCACAGTAATTCACAAGGCCCTTGACAGTTCCCAGGCCTGTTGGTAACTCTGTGCAGTTCAATTCAGTTGCTCAGTTGTGTCCGACTCTCTGAGACCCCATGGATTGCAGCATGCCAGGCCTCCCTGTCCATCACCGGCTCCCGGAGCCTACTCAACTCATGTCCATCACATTGGTGATGCCATCCAACCATCTCATCCTTTGTCGTCCCCTTCTCCTCCCACCTTCAATCTTTCCCAGCATCAGGGTCTCTTCCAGTGAGTCAGTTCTTCACATCAGGTGGCCAAAGTATTAGAGTTTCAGCTTCAACATCAATCCTTCCAGTGAATATTCAAAATTTCCTCTAGGATGGACTGGTTGGATCTGCTTGTAGTTCAAGGGACTCTCAAGAGTCTTCTCCAACACCACAGTTCAAAAGCATCAATTTTTCAGTGCTCAGCTTTCTTTATAGTCCAACTCTCACATCCATACATGACTACTGGAAAAACCATAGCTTTGACTAGATGGACCTTTGTTGTTAAAGTAATGTCTCTGCTTTTTAATATGCTGTCTAGGTTGGTCATAGCTTTTCTTCCAAGGAGCAAGCATCTTTTAGTTTCATGGCTGTAGGCTTTAATTTCATGCCTGATGAATTTAATTTCATCATCTGCAGTGATTTTGGAGCCCCCCCAAAATAAAGTCTATTTTCCATTGTTTCCTCATCTATTTGCCATGAAGTGATGGAACCAGATGCCATGAGCCTAGTTTTCTCGATGTTGAGCTTTAAGCCAACTTTTTCACTCTCCTCTTTCACTTTCATCAAGAGGCTCTTTAGTTCTTCTTCACTTTCTGCCGTAAGGGTGGTGTCATCTGAATATCTGAGGTTATTGATATTTCTCCTGGCAATCTTGATTCCAGCTTGTGCTTCATCCAGTCCAGCATTTCTCATGATGTACTCTGCATATAAGTTAAATAAGCAGGGTGACAATATACAGCCTTGACGTACTCCTTTCCCGATTTGGAACCAGTCTGTTGTTCCATATAGTAACACTGTATAGGGCATAAAGGGCATGCTGAGTCCTGGTGACGGGATGTTGGGCTGCTTTTCTGAAGGGGAGGGAGCGAGGCTGTGCCTGGAGATCTGCCCTTTGGACCCTTGTTCCTGTGCAAGTTGTTGCCAGTTCACCTGCTGAAACTCAAACTCAAATCCTGGACTGCAGTGTATGTGTGCATGGATGGGTTTGGGAAGGGCGTGCTGAGGTGGATGGCCAGCTTTATTTATAGACCCACCAGAACTTCCAGTTCTTTCCCCCAGCTTGAAGTTAAGAGAGGAGGACAAGTCTTGTATGAACTAACAGTGCTTGGGGGTAGTTTGACCTCAAAGGTGACAGCTCAGGGTAATCTTAACCAGCTCCTGATCCTTCCAGAGGGGCTGTGAAGACAGCACTTGGTTGTTATTTATGCAAAATGAGGGAAAGGGCATGTTTGGCAGGAGAAATTATGCAACAAATTAATGCATGTTGAGCAGTTGATGTCAGCTGGCTGGTGGAAATTAACATGGTGGAGAGCGTCACTGTTGTTCTTTTACCTTAATTAATTGTATGAGACATTTATCATGTTGAAACATCAAGCCAAACATCTGGATTTTTATGGGTAGTGGAGTTTATCCAGCTATTTATTCTGCCTGCTTTCTGAGGAAGAGCCATGCTCATTGGGTCCTGTCCACACGATCCCTAACTCTGAGCTCTTTGGTGGGTAGAGAAATGTCTGGTCTTCTGAGTGATCTGCTTGGTTTTTCCTCAGAAAGGAATTTGATATGATGGAGAGAGCATCTTGGGCAGTTAGCGGAACCAGCCCTGGTCCTGCTTTTACCACTGGTTGTTCTGTGAGATTGAAGCACGTCTTGAGCACCCTCTTGGCCTTGCTCCTTCATCTGCAAGGATATTTTGAGAGAGGGATCATTTCTGTCCTCCTTAGCTTTTAGGTTTGCAGGAGGAAGGAGACTGAATGGAGAGGCTGTGTAAACTCTATGTGTTTTACAACTGTTCACCCAGCTGCCCAAAACGGTTTTAGCAAGCATGTAGGTGTTCCGAGCATAGCTTAGCTGGTTATATAATAGTGAACAAGATACCCTCCCTGTCCTCACACCAAGAAGCATAGTCTGGGCAAAAACAAGCATTTTTTAAAAATACCATTGATTAAATACTGTGATAAGAATAATTACACAGAGCTCTGGCGGTAATGCAATCTTGGGTTAGGGGTGAGGTGGTGGGTCAGAGACAGTTATTGTTTTAAAATAGGGATTAAAGAGGCTTTTTTTTTTTTTTTTGCAATGCCTGGATGAGTGCCTTGGGAAGATTTGTTGAGCACAGCTGTCGGATCTCATCCGAAATGCACGGGATGCTCACTTGATTTCTTGAGAAGAGAATGAAACTCTGGTTAGGTATGTGTGCTCACTGCTTTTTGGCTGGAGGACACTAAAAGGCCGTGTGGGAACAAGCCCGGTGCAGCTGACACAAACTTCAGAGTGTGAGAAGGGAAGCTGCCTGTGGTTGCTGGCTCTGCACTTATCATCAGCCTAAATCAAGATCCTGTTTGGTCCCAGGTGGTTGGACTAAAGCCTTGTTGGCCTCGGGGGAGCTCTTGCTGAAGCAGATACATGCTTGTTTCATGCAGGCCCTGCCTCTTAGGGATGTGTCTAATATTTCCTTAATTAGAAAAAAAATTATAACTGCAAAAAAGAGAAGCGTGATGAACCCCTCCCTGTCAATAATTGTCTCCTAGCATCAATGATTGTAAAGGTTTTGTCATGTTTGGTTCATCCATCGACTCCAGGTGTCTTGTCATTTTACCCCTGTGTACTTCACTATGCTTCTCTAAGTTTGTGGACACTTTATTATGTTACCATAATGCGTGATTACATCTGAAAGCAGAGGATTTTTAGGAACTTTTTCTTGCTCTTTCACTTTCCAACATTTGTTGATGAAAAATTTTGAGCATGTGACAAAGTTGAGAATTTAATATGCACGTCTATTTATCTGCTGCCTAGGTGCTCTCATCCACTTTGACGCATCTCTCCATCTGGTCTTCCTGTTACCCCTCTGACCATCTATCCATCCATCTTTTTTATGTATTTCAAAGTAACTCACACACATCAGTAAACCTCTCCCCTAAATAGTTAAAGATTCATATCACTAACAGTTCAATATTGATTAACTTTTTCTTTTGAGATAAATTTATAATGAGATGCACACATCTTGAGATGTTGGCTTAATTGTGACAAATTCATGTGTCTGTGTAACTCCAGGGCTTCCTGGTGTGGCTCAGATGGTAAAGAATCTGCCTGCAATTCAAGAGACCTGGGTTTGATCCCCGGGTCAGGAAGATCCCCTGGAGAAGGGAATGGACAACCCACTCCAGTATTCTTGCCTGGAGAGTTCCATGCACAAAGGAGCCTGGTGGGTTCAATCACTAACAAACTGTAGAACCATACTTGCACTCTGGCAAATTCCTGAATACTCCTCCCCAGTCATTCCCTTCTTTCTGTCTGCTTGTGGTAACCACTGAATGGATTTTTTTTCCTAGTAGAGGTTAGTTCCTTATGTTCTAGAATTTCATATAAATGGAATCATAAAGTATGTACTCTTGAATTTGCTTGCTCAGCAAAAGTGTTCATGGGCTTCATTCATGTTATGTGACTGCTACTCTGTGGCTGCAAGTAGTTTATCTTTTTATTGCTGAGTAGTATTCCATTAAATGATGCTACCATGATTTATCTATTCTCTCATTGCTGGACACCTGTGCTGTTTCTACTTTTTTGTTTATATGAATTAGCTCCTATGAAAATTCTTGTCCAATTTTTTTTTTCTGGGTGAATGAATGGCTGTTATTTCTTTGGATAAATTCCTAGGAATGAAATTGCTGGACTAGTAGGTAGATCAGCATGTAGAAACTGCCATAGCTTTTGCCAAATTGGTTTGGACTTTTTTACAGTCTTACCAACAGTGAATGACAGTGCTAGTTATTCCAACAACCAACAGTAGGTTTTGTTAGTCTTTTTAATTTCAGCTGTTCTTGTGTGTGTAGAGTGGTATCTCTTGTAATGCTAAATCACTTCAGTCATATCTGACTCTTTGCAACCCTATGCACTGTAGCTTGCTGGGCTTCTCTATCCACGGGATCCTCCAGGCAAGAATACTGGAGTGGGTTGCCATGCCCTCCTTCATGATGTTAAGCACTTTTGTATGTGTTTATTGACCATTTGTATTTGTTCAGATTTTTGTCTGTTATTTTTGTGTCTTTCTTATTGAGTTATTGATGATCTTTATATATCCTGGCTACCAGTCCTTTGCTGGATATCTGTTTTGCAAGTATTACTTACAAATGTGTGGCTTGCTTATTTTCTTAGTTGTATCTTTTGATGAGCAGAAGCTTTTGACTTTGTCTGAATAACTTAACCAATTCCTTCCTTTATGGTTATTATTTCCTGTTACCTAAGAAATCTGCCTTCTACTCTACAAAAGGCATTACCCTGTGTTTTCCTCTAAGAACTTTATAATTCTAGTTTTCACATTAAGGTTTGTTGTGATCCATCTTAAATTATGTATATATGTGACTTGAGATTGGGTTTGTTTTTTTTGTTTTTTTAAATAAGTTTCTAGGCTTTGTTTACCTAGAAAGTGCCACGGGACATGGCTAAACTGCTAAAATATGAGTCTAAGCTGCTGTTTTTTGTTTTTTTTTTTAAACAGTTTATAAGTGGTCTGCTGGGTCAGACCATAGTGGACACAGTTTAGCCACATGGAGGACTTATGCCTGTTCTTCTTGCCTTCTTTCAGCAATCGTATATTGAATGTCCACCGTGTGCTGGGCACTGAGGCAATGACAGCCAAGGTTCGCCTGTCAGGGTGTCAAACTGAACAGGACGCTGCCAGCATGTGATTCGTGAATGGGGCGAGGAGCAGAGTGAACATGATCTGATCAGGGATCTGGGAAGTCCTCTGCAGGAGAGATTTTTGAGCTGAAATCTGAAGGACGTGAAGGGGGTTAGGTGGGAATAGGGTCTTGGCACTGTTGCCAGAGCTGATGGGGAGGAGATGTGCCAAGTTAGAACAGCTCAGGTGGCATCTGCCTTCCCCCGGAGGGTTGGTTGTTAAAGAAATGGAAAGAGAAGGTGCCCTGCTGACTGGCATGCTTATTTCTGCATGTCTCTTCAAGACTCAGTTGGGGCCATTGCTGAAATGACTGCCCTACATCTCTTGTGGATGATGCCTTAACCAATTGTACCTCCTCCTCCTTTTTTTTTTTTTTTGATATTTTATTTTATTTTTTAAAAACATTATTTTTAATTGGAGGATAATTGCTTTACAATGTGATGTTGGTTTCTGCCATACAACAACAAGAATCAGCCTTAGGTGTGCATATGTTCCCTCCCTTCTACCTCCCAGCCCTCTAGGTTGTCACAGAGCACTGGGTTAGAGCTCCCTGTGTTATATAGCAAATTCCCATTAGCTATCTATTTTATTTATGGTAATGTATATATTTCAGTGCTACTCTCAATTTTTCCCACCCTCTCCTGCCCCTGCTGTGTCTTAAGCCTGTTCTCTATGTATGAGTCTCTATTTCTGCCTTGTAAATAGGTTCATGAGTACCATTTCCCTAGATTCCATATATATTCATTAATATACAATACTTGTTTTTCTCTTTCTGACTGATTTCACTCTGTATAACAGGCTCTAGGCTCCAACTGCACCTTATTGAAGGGATTTCCTCAATTCATCTAACATTTTTTTCCATAAAAGAAACTCTTCTTTCTTTTGTCTGCCAAGGAGGAATGGGTGAGGAGAGCCTCTGGGATCCCCTCCATGGCTCTGAACGTATTCTCTGCCCCTCTCTCCAGGCTCTTGATTTCCCCATGGACCACTGGTTCTCGCCGACCGCCTTCCTGCCCACTCAGCCTGGTGGCTGCACATCCCAGCAGACCTCCTCTCGTTGGTGCCTGCCACCCCACAAACCCTCTGCCTCCCACTCTGCGGAAGCGGAGTATCTTACCCCAGAGCTTCTGAACCTTGCTACACCATCCTGGTTGGGCCTTTCTCCCTTGGCATCACTAGTCCTCGGAATCAAGCCTGCATCCTTTCTAGTTGCCGCTTCAACGCTCTCCCTAGAATGCCCTGTGCATGCTTTGAGCCTTCCACCTCCTCTGTTTGCTTTGTCTTGATGCCTTTGTGCCTTGCATCAAGGCCTCCAGACTGGTGCTGCTCAGATTCACATCTCTCCTTTCAAATTGTCCCTTGAGGAACCCTCTTACACTGTTGGTGGGAATGCAAGCTAGTACAGCCACTATGGAGAACAGTGTGGAGATTCCTTGAAAAACTGGAAATAGAACTGCCATATGACCCAGCCATCCTGCTGCTGGGCATACACACTGAGGAAACCAGAATTGAAAGAGACTCGTGTACTCCAGTGTTCATGGCAGCACTGTTTATAATAGCCAGGACATGGAAGCAACCTAGATGTCCATCAGCAGATGAATGGATAAGGAAGCTGTGGTACATATACACAATGGAATATTACTCAGCCTTTAAAAAGAATATATTTGAATCAGTTCTAATGAGGTGGATGAAACTGGAGCCTATTATACAGAGTGAAGTAAGCCAAAAAGAAAAACACCAATACATTATACTAACGCATATATATGGAATTTAGAAAGATGGTAACGGTAACCCTGTATGTGAGACAGCAAGAGAGACACAGATGTATTGGACAGTCTTTTGGACTCTGTGGGAGAGGGCGAGGGTGGGATGATATGGGAGAATGGCATTGAAACATGTAAATTATCATATGTGAAACGAATCATTGCCAGTCCAGGTTCAATGCATGAGACAGGATCTTGGGGCTGGTGCACTGGGGTGACCCAGAGGGATGGGATGGAGAGGGAGATGGGAGCGGGGTTCAGGATGGGGAATACATGTATACCCATGGAGGATTCAAGTCAATGTATGGAAAAACCAATACAATGTTGTAAAGTAAAATAAGTAAATAATTTAAATTAAAAAAAAAAAAACAAAACCAAATTGTCCCTTGATCCCCACCCATGTCCCCTCTGGGCACAACCCCCCCCCCCCCAACCTTAATCATATCTGCTGTAATCATGTCTCTCCTAATGGACTTTTTTGTTGGTTTTGTCACCAGATTTTTCAATATGGCCTCTCTGCCCTCCTCCACTTCGTCAGCAGCATCCATTTCTGGGTTCCTGCCCAAATGCTCTACTAAAGCTGCTTTCTAGTCACCATAAGAGATTTTTCTGTGGTATTTAACTGCTGAACATTTAAAATCCTTTATTTGACCTGCCCCTGAATTATCTTCTTTTTGTCAGTGTTTTCCTCCTAAACTTTATCTTGCATCCTAAATTTGGTGTTCTTCAAAACGTTGGCCTTGTTTTTAGTCCTCTTTTTTCATCTTGGCAACTCCTTTCATATTTGTATGGCTTTGTTGTTTCTAGATGTCTTCCAAAGTTTGATTCCTGTATGTCACCATTTTCAACAGTTGGTGGACATTTCAACCAGAATTCTTTCCCTTTCTTTCCTTCCTTTTTGTTGATAGGTTCATTCATACATTTATCCCCTACCCCCACTTCCCTAACTCAGTACCCTTGACAGACATGGCTGTCTGTCAAGATGGTCATTCTCACTCAGTTGGTTGAGACGTATAGTTTTTTATTGTGGCTCCCAGGTAGCCACTGCTAGTTGGTACATCAGTTGTATCTATTCGTCGTATTTGTACCAGACGGCCCTGCTTTCTCTTACCGAGAATCTGGTCCCCTGAAGGATTCAGTTCAGTCGCTCAGTCGTGTCCGACTCTTTGTGACCCCATGGACTGCAGCATGCCAGGTTTCCCTGTCCATCACCAACTCCCAGAGTTTACTCAAACTCACGTCCATTGAGTCAGTGATGCCCTCCAGTCATCTCATCCTCGGTCATCTCCTTCTCCTCCTGCCTTCAATCTTTCCCAGCATCAGAGTCTTTTCAAATGAGTCAGTTCTTCACATCAGGTGGCCAAAGTATTGGAGTTTCAGCTTCAACATCAGTCCTTCCAATGAGCACCCAGGACTGATCTCCTTTAGGATGGACTGGTTGGGTCTCCTTGCAGTCCAAGGGACTCTCAAGAGTCTTCTCCAACACCACAGTTCAAAAGCATCAATTCTTCAGTGCTCAGCTTTCTTAATAGTCCAACTCTCACATCCATACATGACTACTGGAAAAACCATAACCTTGACTAGATGGACCTTTGTTGGCAAAGTAATGTGTCTGCTTTTTAATATGCTGTCTAGGTTGGTCATAACTTTCTTTCCAAGGAGTAAGCATCTTTTAATTACATGGCTGCAGTCACCATCTGCAGTGATTTTGGAGCCGCCAAAAATAGTCAGCCACTGTTCCCACTGTTTCCCCATCTATTTGCCATGAAGTGATGGGACCAGATGCCGTGATCTTAGTTTTCTGAATGTTGGGCTTTAAGCCAACTTTTTCACTCTCCTCTTTCACTTTCATCAAGAGGCTCTTCAGTTCTTCTTCACTTTCTGCCATAAGGGTGGTGTCATCTGAATATCTGAAGTTATTGATATTTCTCCTGGCAATCTTGATTCCAGCTTGTGCTTCATCCAGCCCAGCGTTTCTCATGATGTACTCTGCCTATAACTTAAGCAAGCAGGGTGACAATATACAGCCTTGACTTACTCCTTTTCCTATTTGGAACCAGTCTGTTGTTCCATGTCCGGTTCTAACTGTTGCTTCTTGACCTGCATACAGATTTCTGAAGAGGCAGGTCAGGTGGTCTGTTATTCCCATCTCTTGAAGAATTTTCCACAGTTTATGGTGATCCACACAGTCAGTAGCTTTGGCATAGTCAATAAAGCAGAGATAGATGTTTCTCTTGCTTTTTTGATAATCCAGCGGATGTTGGCAATTTGATCTCTGGTTCCTCTGCCTTTTCTAAAACCAGCTTGAACATCTGGAAGTTCACTTCATGTACTGCTGAAGCCTGGCTTGGAGAATTTTGAGCTTTATTTTACTAGCATGTGAGATGAGTGCAATTATTCGGTAGTTTAACTAGAACATTATTTGGCATTGCCTTTCTTTGGGATTGGAATGAAAACTGACCTTTTCCAGTCCTGTGGCCACTGCTGAGTTTTCCAAATTTGCTGACATATTGAGTGTGGCACTTTCACGGCATCATCTTTTAGGATTTGAAATAGCTCAACTGGAATTCCATCACCTCCACTAGCTTTGTTCATAGTGATGCTTCCTAAGACCCACTTGACTTTGCATTTTAGGATGTCTGGCTCTAGGTGAGTGATCATACCATCATGATTATCTGGGTCATGAAGATCTTTTTTGTATAGTTCTTCTGTGTATTCTTGCCACCTGTTCTTAATATCTTCTGCTTCTGTTAGGGCCATACCATTTCTGTCCTTTATTGAGCCTGTCTTTGCATGAAATTTTCCCTTGGTATTAGTCATTACCAAAGGTTTAGTTTATAATCACTGTTCAGTTCCCTAGCACCACAGGCAGGATAAAAGCTCGAGTAATTCAGATTTCTCCCACCGCTATGTTCTTTAAAGATCTATGTAGAAGAGGTAGGTAGGGGAAATGTAAGTCATCTTAAGATTGGTATGAAATATATGTATGTTCAACAGTGGTCTTATTTTTCAGTTCATAAAAGCATTCTCACTTCTCCCTTTGGATCCAGGTATTTTATAGATATGAGAGAACAAATTTTATAAAATATTTTAAAAGTTTATAAACCACTGCAAGCAGATACAGGTGCACTTTGGTAAAAGCACTGGCCTTGTCCATGCTTGGAGGCTAATTGGGTTGGCTTTGTGAACTGTCCAGGAGAAGACCATTCAGAGATGTAGGTCCTCTTCTGAGAAGACCCTGCCTCTAGGGTCTCAGAGTTCTTGTTAACTCTAGATATCTTGTTGTTCAGCCGCTAAGTCACGTCTGACTCTTTGTGACCCCATGGACTGCAGCACGCCAGGCTTCCCTGTCCTTCACCATCTCCTGGAGTTTACTCTACCTTGGAATAATTCTAAATCATTGGTATAGAATGAGGACTTTTTGACTTGAGATTTGGTGATGGTTAGCACCTTCCCCTCTTCTAGACCAAGAATGCATTTTCTGCTCAAAGCATTTCCTCCCTCGCACAGCAGCTATGACAGGTCACAGGCTCCCAACTACTGGGCAAAAGGGAAAATGTGCTGCAAATCCTTTAAGAGCCTGCACTTCGAGTTTTAAATCGGGTTGTAAATGGAAGTCAATGATGTGGGAGTTGATATGTGACCTGGGGCGGATATTGCTGCTGACTGGCTGTGTGACGTGGGTCAGAAGCTCGGTGTGTCTTGGTCTCAGTAGCCACATCTGACTGATGAAGCCAAAGGGGTTGGCTGATCTCAAGCGTCCTTTTAGACCCAGCATTCCGTGTTCTTTGTTTTCCTGGTGGTTACTATTATTTTATGTAATGAGACTGTTTTTTTAGACAGTAAAAAAAAAAAAAGTTGAGAGATCAGAGTCTTAAAAAGTACTTGGAATTGCGTCTTTTTGGTTTGTATTTGAAAGGTTTTGGGATCCTTAGGAAAGGGGAGTGCATTCTTTCTTGGAAGGCCGAGTGTAGCTAAGACAACAGGGCAGGGGCAGAGCAGCCAGGAAACAGGTGTTTGGTATAGGCTGGCATCCCATTAAGCCACACAGTGTGTATGGCTGTGGTTAAGAGTACAGGCTTTGGAACCAGGCAGAAGGCTTGAAGTTCTAGTCCTGACTTTGTTACCTTCTGGCTCTGTGACCTTGAGTGAGATATGCCTCAATTTTTATGTTTGTAAAATGGGGAAAATAAGAGGGCTTCCATTATGGCACTGCTGTGAGGATTAGACAGGATGAGATGTAGAGCTCTTAGCCCATGTGATGTATAATAATTGCTCAATTAACATAGCCTACTAATCACAGAGTGCTTGCCTTAGTCTGGGCTAGACATTTTCCCTCCAGCTATCTGTTTTAATCCACACAATGACACTAAGTAGAAGTTGTTATCCTCACACCATAGAGGAGGAAATCAAAGTGCAGAAGAGTTAAGTAATTTCCTCAACTTTATAGAAGCAGTCAATGACAGAGCTAGGACTGGAAAACAATCTTCCTTGCAAAGTCCCTTTCTGCCATGCTGTCTGCACCTTGGAGTAGAGAGTCCTCCTCACTGCCCACAGGGTTTAGCGAGGGATTCTAAAAGACCACGGTAGAGGCCAGATGAGTCGCTGATACCCACTAAATGCTGTCCTGCTTACAAATAGACTGGGTTCTAAAGAACTGTTAGAAGTTCATTTGTTTGAAAAGTCTAAAGTTATAGCAGCTACTATTCATGCTGCCTCTCTTTCTTTTTTCAAACTTGAAGCTTTTTATTTTGTGTTGAGGTATAGCCGATTAACAATGTTGTGGTAGTTCCAGGAGGACAGCAATGGGGTTCAGCCATGCCTATACATATATCCATTCTCCCAACCACCCCCCTCCCGTCCAGGCTGAGATATTACATTGAGTAGAGTTCCCTGTGCCATACACTAGGTTCTTGTTGGTTATCCACTTTGAATATCATGCTGCCTCTTGGTGGCAAGAAGAATTACCATACTTTCTCCCTCATGAACAGCTTCGTTTGCAACCATGAAAATTCTTAACGTCAAAATTTATAAGTAGAGAAACATGGAAGGCAGAGCAGACAGTAATGGGGTCCTCAAAGAGGTAGGGACACAACGCCAGGCACAGAGAAGGAAAGTGATGGCCAGCAAGAGAGTGCAGTGGGATCATCAGTAGCTCCCTGTGGTGGCGGTGGTGATGGTGGTAGAAGTGGCATTCATGATTGGCCTTGAAGGAAGGGGAACATTTTGAAAAAGTGGAGGCGGCAGGAAAGAAGTTAACTTAGGGTGCTGAAAACTGAAGATGGCTCTGTGGAGTGAGGAGATGATGAAAAAATCCGCCTACTAATTTTTCATGTCTTTTAATATATGCCTTGGATTGTGTTACATGAAGGCAGGCCAGAGAGTCTAAGAGGCAAAATACCCTATTTGTCAACAAAAGTATTTCTAAGCATTTGTTGGGAGAGCTTTCAGCACCCACGTGCTTGCAGTTCTTTTGTCTGTACTTTCAGATTCTAGGCCTGCCCTTCTCAGCAGGGAAGCCACCACATGTGGCTTGAGCCCTGGAAATGTGGTGGTCCTGATATGTGCTGTCAATGTGAGACACACATTAGATTTTGAGAATGTAGTAAGAGTTCAGTTCAGTCACTCAGTCATGTCCAACTCTTTTGACCCCATGGACTGCAGCACGCCAGGCTTCCCTGTCCATCACCAACTCCTGGAGCTTGCTCAAACTCATGCCATTGAGTCAGTGATGCCATCCAACCATCTTATCCTCTGTCGTCCCCTTCTCCTCCTACCTTCAATCTTTCCCAGCATCAGGGTCTTTTCCAATGAGTCAGTTCTTTGCACCAGGTGGCCAAAGTATTGGAGTTTCAGCTTCAACATCAGTCCTTCCAATGAATATTCAGGACTGATTTCCTTTTGGATGGATTGGTTTGATCTCCTTGCAGTCCAAGGGACTCTCAAGAGTCTTCTCCAACACCACAGTTCAAAAGCATCAATTCTTTGGCACTTAGCTTTCTTTATAGTCGAACTCTCACATCCATACATGACTACTGGAAAAACCATAGCTTTGACTAGATAGACCTTTGTTGGTAAAGTAATGTGTCTGCTTTTTAATATGCTGTCTAGGTTAGGTCTGTGGCTAGGTTACATGCATAGTTCTCTGAGCTTCAGATTTTTCATCTGCATAGCAGGGATGTTGGATCAGATGTTTTCCATTTAAAAATTTTAAAATTCTGTAATTCTAATTTGGAATCAACTGTTGTTAACAACTTTTTTTCTGGATTCTGCTGAAAGGTCTCTATTGTCCCTTTACCAATGCAGAATATGTTAGGATTATTTCCTTTTATTGCTGGTCCTTTAGTAATGCTTGGAGTGGAAAAACTTCAGAGTTCTGATAGATTAAGGAGATCTTACTCTTTCTCTCTTTTCTTGGTCTGCTGGCCCATCTAGGCTTGTTTGAATGTGCTCCTGAGCTGGGTGACTGAGGTAACTGGAACAGGTATCAGAGAGCTGGAACGAAGAGTCATGTTTCTTTGGTCCATGACTATTAAGACCACTTTCAAATACACCGTGCATAGTGATCCCACACTCTGTATTTAGACACTAGGTCCATAAAAAAAGAATCTGCTCTGCCTTTTCCCTTTTGGCTCTACTAATATTAGCACAAATCAGTCATCTCTTTGTCCATATCTTTCTCCAGTAGTTTATCCTCCTATACATTGTCCATCCAGCTATTAAAATATATGAAATATCAGGCTAGCTAGTTTCCAGAACACAGATGTGTAAGACTTGGTTTTTATCCCTGAGGAACTCCTGGATAAACATCAATAAGGTGGAGACACAGTACTTGGGGTCTTGAGAGGGACTTTCAGTTTGGGGTGGGTACAGATGAGAAAAGAAGGTCCCTCCATGAGCACACTCAGGTGATGAAACATTGAGTTTCTGCGAGTCTTTGATATTTCAAAGTGAAACAAGGTCTTAGTTAACTAAAGAAAGTGAAAGTGAAGTCTCTCAGTCGTGTCTGACTCTTGTGACCCCATGGACTGTGGCCTACCATGCTCCTCTGTCCATGGGATTTTCCAGGCAAGAGTGCTGTAGTGGGTTGCCATTTCCTTCTCCAGAGGATCTTCCTGACCCAGGGATTGAACCCTGGTCTCCCCCATTGTAGGCAGATGCTTTATCGTCTAAGCCACCAGGGAAGTTCTAGTTAACTAGCAACATCTCAAATAAATAAAATCTTCCCTGTAAATATATATGTAAAGTCCATTTAATGGAACATCAATGCCTGGAGGCAAGTGTATTGCTATACCGAAATCCTCTCTCATGATGCCAGCTATAATGTATTTTTTGCCATTACATTTATTTTTCTGTAGTAATGAACCTTTATAACATGTTACAATTTGAAAAAGTAACAATATGTAAAGGAGGTTATATAAAAGCAAAGTTTTACTGGTTTAAAAAGCAAGAACACTAGAGAGGGAAAATCCTTTTTAAGTCTGGAGTTAGATTCAGGCACTTGCAATAAAGTAACCCTTAATAAAATCTTGATTTTTCTCTCCAAAGTGTGGGTGAATAAAATATATCTGCAGAGGTATTTTTGGGTAGCCAACACTTCTTGGCTTTTGATTTGAGGTTTGTAGGAATCCCAAAATGATAGGGTACTAATTGGCTCAAATTGAAATCTCAGATAATTGGACTGATTCTGAGCCTAGCAATGCTAACGATATCTAACATATACTGTGGGAAATGTTTCATAGTAAACAAAACAAAATAGAGCAATCATTTTTGTGCCAACACTTAGGAGATAACTGCAGATTCTTTACCCTCTGAGCTATCAGGGAAGCCTTATTAAATATATATAAAATATAAATATGCATCTTCATATGTTAAATGCCAATACTGTACATTTTTAAAAGAGGAAACTTTGGAGACTTTTCAGGTGGCACAGTGGGTAAGAATCTGCCTGCCAATGCAGTAGACACAAGTTCAAACCCTGATTTCGGGAAGATTCCACATACTGCAGAGCAACTAAGCCCATGTGCCACAACTATTGAGTCTTTGAGTTGCAACAACTAATGCCTGCATGCCTAAAGCTTGTGCTCCACAAGAAGAGTAGCCACAGCAATGAGAAGCCCTCGAACTACAGTGAAGAATGGCCCTGCTCTCCGCAACTAGGAAAAAGCAGTACAAAGCAACAAGGACCCAGTGCAGCCAAAATAAATAAATTAATTAAAAAGAAAAACTTTTGAATGTATTTAACACTGAAATTCAGATACTCATACTATCAGTTCAGTTCAGTCACTCAGTCATGTCCGACTCTTTGTGACCCCATGGACTGCAGCACGTCAGGCCTCCCCATCCATCACCAACTCCCGGAGCTTCCTCAAACTCCTGTCCATCGAGCTGGTGATGCCATCCACCAAACCATCTCATCCTTTGTCGTCCACTTCTCCTCCTGCCCTCAATCTTTCGCAGCATCAGGGTCTCTTCCAGTGAGTCAGTTCTTCAAATCAGGTGGCCAAAATATGGAGTTCAGCTTCAGCGTCAGTCCTTCCAATGAATATTCAGGACTGATTTCCTTTAGGATGGACTGGTTTGATCTCCTTGCAGTTCAAGGGACTCTCAAGAGTCTTCTCCAACACCACAGTTCAAAAGCATCACTTCTTCGGTGCTCAACTTTCTTTATAGTCCTACTCTCACATCCATACACGACTCCTGGAAAAGCCATAGCTTTGACTATACAGACCTTTGTCAGCAAAGTAATGTCTCTGCTTTTTAATATGCTGTCTAGGTTGGTCATAGTTTTTCTTCCAAGGAACAAGCATCTTTTAGAACCAATAGTACTTTTATAACAGAAGTGAAAAGTAAATATGGTAAGTTTGTACCCTCTTAAGTTACCCTTAGTAATATCTTGATTTTTTCCCTCAGAGTGCGGGTGAATAAAATATATCTGCAGAGGTATTTTTGCGTAACCCGCACTTCTTGGCTTTTGATTTGAGGTTTGAGGGAATCCTAATCTGATAGACAAATCTACATGTGAAATGAAAATAGGGATATTTCTAGAGACACGTGTCCATGTGCAGTTCTAGCCATATAAACAATACAGGTGTTGATCATTTTCCCTGGGGGTTAGAGGTTGAAGAGAGGCACATAGTAGCTATAGTGATGGCAGCAATGTTTATGTAGAGGGTTGAACTTATTAACAACAGGAGCAGCATGCTAACTGTTGCCTGGAAACCAGCTTTTGGTTGGAGCAGTGATGAGTTCTCTGTATGTCTGTTTCTTTTTTCTCTGATGTGATGCCCCAGAGTATGTGTATTTTAGTTTCTGTTATTAGAATTCAGTTTAATCGTTCAGTCGTGTCTGACTTTGCGACCCCATGGACTGCAGCTTGCCAGGCCTCCCTGTCCATCACCAATTCCCGGAGTTTACTCAAACTCATGTCCATTGAGTCAGTGATGCCGTCTAACCATCTCATCCTCTGTCATCCCCTTCTCCTCCCACCTTCAATCTTTTCCAGTGAGTCAGTTCTTCACATCAGGTGGCCAAAGTACTGGAGTTTCAGCTTCAACATCAGTTCTTCCAATGAATATTCAGGACTGATCTCCTTCAGGATGGACTGGTTGGATCTCCTTGCAGTCCAAGGGACTCTCAAGAGTCTTCTCCAACACCACAGTTCAAAAGCATCGATTCTTCGGCGCTCAGCTTTCTTTATAGTCCAACTCTCACATCCATACATGACTACTGGAAAAACCATAGTGTTGACTAGACGGACCTTGGTTGACAAAGCAATATCTCTGCTTTTTAATATGCTGTCTAGGTTGGTCATAACTTTTCTTCCAAGGAGTAAGCGTCTTTTAATTTCATGGCTGCAGTCACCATCTGCAGTGATTTTGGAGCCCCCCAAAATAGTCTGTCACTGTTTCCTCTGTTTCCCCATTTATTTGCCATGAAGTGATGGGACCAGATGCCTTGATCTTAGAATTGGTTTAGTATAAAAAAGTCATTAAAAAAATTCAGTGTCATTTCTGGATATACATTCTGGGTGTCATTTCTGATCTCTAAGTTGGAGATCACTAATACGGAGCTTTGTTGATGTGCTGGTGTCTGATGATAGAGATACCCAGCTGGTTTGTAAGGATTGTGTGTGGGTGTACAAATAATTGATATACTGCTTAGCTTTGACAGCTCAAATAGCTGCCCTTTATTCACCTGTAAGTAGAATAATAAGGTTGTTTATTACCGTGCTTATGGTAATAGAATAAGTCACTATAAACTATAAATGGAAATGATAATAAATGGAAAAACTCACTATACACTATAAATTCAAGTTATTGTCTATTAGTCATCAACCTGGGTAAACTTTATTTAATAATTCATTCATATGTTCAATATTTGTGTTTAAACTTTTTTAATTTATTTTTGACTGTGTTGGGTCTTCATTGCTGTGTGGGCTTTTCTCTCGTTGGGGAGAGCGAGGGCTGCTCTCTAGCTGTGGCCCACGGGCTTTTCATTGCAGTGGCTTCTCCTGTTGCGGCTCCTGGGCTCTAGAGCATAGGCCAAGTTGTTGTGGTGCATCAGCTTAGTTGCTCCACAGCATGTGGGATCTTCCCGGACCAGGGATTGAACCCATGTCTCCTGCATTGGCAGGCGATTCTTTACTGCTGAGCCACCATGGAAGCCCCAGTATTTACTTAGTAAATGTTTTTTTGAGTGCCTGCTATATGGCAGGCAGGATATGAGAGGTACTAGAGATGTAGCAGTGAACAAGACAGAAAATGGTGCTGAGCTTGATGGATAATAAACTCATCAACAAAAGTGCAAGTTACAGATAATAGGAAGTGATGGGAAAGTCATCCATGTGATGAGAGAAACTCTGTGAGTGATGGGAGGGGCTGGTGGGGTGTCTTTTAGGTTAAGATGATCAGCGGAAGTCTAAGGAGGCAACACTTGAAATGAGACCTGAAAGAATGAAGGAACCAGACTTTCAATGCAAAAATGTTTTCACGTCGTCAGCGGTGTATACTCAAAACTGGGGTGGTTCTGCTCTATGTGATGCCGCTTGTGTGTGAGGGTGGTATTCTTAATTTACCCAGGAACCAATGAGGAAAGATAATAACCTGGCCCTTGAGCACAGCCTTGGAGCCCCCTATTAGGTCAGATATTAAGCCCTTGATTGCTGGGCGACTGGGAGGTGCAGGAAGGTCTTGGGAGGGACTGGGTTGGCACTCAGATGCCTCCGTGGCTACAACCATTTCGCTACAGTATGGGAGTGTTTCAGTATTTAAATGAGAAGCGTGATGCATGTGAGGGCTGGTTGTCAGCTATGCTTTTGTAACTTTATGATCCAAGGAATTTTGACAGTTAACCAATTGCAGTTACAGATCATTTAAAAAATTCTGGCCACTTTATATAGTTCAGTAGAGAAAAAGAAGGGTTAAACTCCTGCTTTCAATGTTGGCTGTCATGATTCTATACTCTGGGTCACATTTTGAGTAGGTAGCAGGCTGAATGTATTCTTTGCAAGAAGGTAACCAACCTCATGTTCCATTTTTCTTTTTTAACTAGGCGACATCATTGTCCACACCTCCCTACCAAGATTTATGATAAAACAGAGAAACCATGTCTTCTCTCCGAATATACCGAGAACTACCCTGTCCATCACTCTTACCTACCCAGAGAGTCCTTCAAGCCCAAGATGGATTACCAGAGAGCGTGCACGCCGATGGAAGGCCTGACCACATCGAGGTGAGGGTGTGGTGTAAATGTAGGAGTGTACAACACTGATGGAGTAATGTACATTAAGTTAATGTTCAATATTACATTAATGTGCACTATCAATATGTGCTATTAATGCCTTAATTTACTCAGAGAATCTCTGAAAGAAAATCCTGCATTTATTAGCCAGTTTAGTTTTCCCCAGCCCTCTTTTAGCAAGAAAGGATTCTTGCTTGGGGCTTGGGGCAAGGGTGGGGCCGTGGGGCAGGAATTGCAAATTGATCTACATGGAAAGGCTTAAAGTATTAAAGGGAAATAATAACTTGAAAGGGGTGAGGGCTGCTGCAGAAAAAAGAGTTTTGGGCTTTTGCACATAAGCTCCAGGTCAGCTTGGGTGGTGTTAGTGATGTTGGTAGTGGTGAAAGAGAACTTGAGCGTTTTTGAAGTTATGCTGTAGATTTTGAATTGAGGTCCCCTTGAACATACATCAAGAATGTAAGCAAAGAATATTTCCTTTTAAGTTACTCTTGACTTAGAAACTCTGATTCTTGAGGTCCAGCTCTGTACAGAGACTGAGTCCCTGATGAGTCAACACATCAGGGCTGCAGCGTTATCTGTATTGAGGGGGTGGGGACACATGGTCAATCCCAGGATTGTTCTACACGTTGCGTTGCAAGGCTCTCACAGAATTGGGTTGTTGACAATTCAGTGAGTGACTTCTGTCCTGTGCCTGATGACCAAGAGGAGTACCAATACCTTGGAGTTACTTGGGCGGTGTTTCAGGCTGTATAGCTTAGTTCCCAGATAAGACCTGAGAGCTGGATGCCTTCTCTGCCTCTGATGATCCTCATCCCTAAGGGGCAGGATTGCTGTGCAGTGGAGAGGAAATAGTCCTAGTATGATGCCCACATATTATAGGTTTTCAAGATCTGGTAAATTTTCTTCCTATTGCATGCTGCCCCCACCGTTGCCTTGCAATTTTATGCTTTTCTGATAAAGGTCCCAGATGGCCCAGACTAAGCAGAACACCATTGCTTCTGCCTCTGGGTTTCCTCCAGGATAGGCCTGGAAACATCCTCTGTTGAGAACATGGGTTGGAGTCATGTACTAAATGCTGCTAATCTTGTATATCCAAAGGAAGAAGTCCATGTCTGGGTGATGGGGTAGAAAAGACCCACAAGGCAAGGTAGAAGCCAAGTGATTGCTGGACTTAGTGGGAACTGGTGGACAGAGGCAGTTTGAGAATGGGGGGGAGTCAAGGGTTCTATCTGATTCTTGAATCAGGCCACCTTTATGCTGAGTAGTTCTATTAAATGATTTGATTTAAGCACAGGGTTTCTGGGTCCTGATTCATGAAAAAAACGTAATCTATGCAACCTGCTTTTCAACCTATGACTTACTAAACAATATAAACCTTAAGGTTTGGGCTTCATTTTACCAAGAAAACAGCATCCTTTGTTTCTAAGAATCTAAAGACCTCAACAAGAGAGAGAAGTGGATCATTCTCGAATGTTGCTTTTCGTTTGAAGAAACTACGGTCGATACTCATGAAAAGAACGAGGCTTGTGTATAACAGACATGTAGTTGGTAGGAAAGGATAAGAGCAGTATGGAGAAATGGCTTGTGCATATCACATTTGGTTTTAAGATACTAGTCTGCACTTCTCTTTATACCCAAGTATATAGAGCGCCTCATGGAATGTAGAGTGCAGCGTGGCTTCAGATATTGTTCTGGAAATATTTGAATCCTTGGAGGGCTGGATGTTGAAGGATGCTTTTTGTTTGTTACCCGCAAGCTCAGGACAAATGAAGACAAACCTTTTCTCTGGAGCAGTAGTCCTGCCCCATCCCTGAGCTATGAGCCCCCAATGGAGCCCCACATTCCCTCTCTCCTCCCCATCATGCCTGCCTTCCCCATATGCTCTCCCTCTTTGCAAAACAAAAACCAGCCCTTTGACCTGTTCTAAATTATCCTTGCCTTGTGTTACTTACAACAATAAACATATCACCCAGAAATCCTCTCTGTCCCTGGCAAGGCCAGAATAATAAAATCATTCATGTTAAGTTGTGGCCAAAGCGGAGGAATGCAGATAGTAAAAGAATTTCCAAAATAACTTATTAATGATCATACAGGCCTTAAAAACAAGAAGTGGCAGGATCACGGTTACCCATGGGAAGGAAAAAGAACAGAAATACCTCTCTCCTCTCCTTTATTTTCTTCCCCAAAAAGAGGACTAAGGGGAGATGAGCAGAAGGCATCTCTTCTCTCCCCCGTCCCTCAGTTTCATCATTTCTCAGTCCCATGCCTGCCCTGCTGGGCACATTTTTGTAGAATGAAAAAAACAAACAAAACAACCATGCCACTATCAGGATGCCTTTTTTTTTTTCTTTTAGCTTTGGTGGGATTTTACTGACATAAATCAACAAAAATCAAGATTTTTACTAACCATCTTTTCTGAACCTTGTAAACTCAGCAGAGACTCTGGTCCATATCTCTGAATACATAAAACCATTCCCCATAGGGAACTGTAGAGATGCTGTCATCTAGGCGCTCCACCAGAGGTTGGTGAGGAAGGGGTGGGTCGGCCTTGTGTCTGCACACCTCTGTGTCCATGCAGGTCATCATCCTTCTGCCCGTGGAATCTGGTGGTCAGAATGTCCGACCCACTTCGCTATGTAAAGGAGGACCTGGCTTAGTTTCTGAGGTTGGATGTGGGACTGCTTGACATGCCACCTGCTGCATGACAGAGTCACATGGCCCGAGGCTTGGCTGGGTCTGGTGATGAATCCCAGACACGAAAAACACCTGGTTTCTAGAACAGCTATCATCCCAGCATGAGGCATGATCGCAGCTGCACGCCGCTCTTACTGACTGTAAGTCTTGGGGATTTACAGCAGGTGCCACGAGGCGAATATTCGCTTGTGCTTTTCAGCCCTTCTTGATATTGAGTGGTTTCTTGCAGCCCTTTGGTAGTTCTCTCACAGAGGATCTGCCTTTAGTCTGGATAGACCTGAGATCAATTTATGAGCAAAAGGTTTGTGCTTCAAGCCTTGTTTCCTCTTAGGCCTGTCACCACGTTAGACACTTGGGCCCCATTTTTGGACATTGTTTTGTTAGCTAAGTGCAATCCCTGAAGATGAGCAAAGTGAATAGCCTCAGAAAAAAGAGGTGAGTCTTTACAATGGTGTTAGACCTTTATTCTAAAGGGAGTGAGGCTGTGGGTAGGGGGAGATAGAGGTGCAAGGGGGTGGGTGAAATTGGGTTCATGTGATGAATTTGGCTGCAGCGAAAAGGGTAGGAAGTGGCACGGATTCCTTTGTTTACTGACAAGACTCCTTAGTAAGTGGAAGAGTAAAGAGAAAGAGCTAAAAGGGAGAGATCTTGTGTTTACTTACTTTTGATAGCACTGGGGCTTTGTTGCTATGTGCGGGCTTTCTCTAGTTTCAGGGACCGGGGGCTACTCTCGTTGTGACGCGTGGGCTTCTCATTGCGGTGGCTTCTCTTGCTGTGGCGCACAGGCTCTAGGCACATGGGCTCGGTGGTCGTGGCACCTGGGCCTAGTTGTTCCGCGGCATGTGGGATCTTCCCGGACCAGGGATCTAACCCATGTCCCCTGCACTAGCAGGTAGATTCTTATCCATTGTGCCACTAGGGAAGTCCAGGGAAGGGTTTTTGGAATCTGTTCCAAAGAGCCAGGAGAGAAGCAATAAAGTTGGTAGTAGGCTTGTGTCTACCAATTGATTACACACTTCCTGTTCAAATACTTATTTCTTTACTCAGAGTTGTCCCAGTGGGGATACACTGTCTCACCTCTATAGACAAAAGATACACCCATTTGAATGCAAAGTTCCAAAGAATAGCGAGGAGAGATAAGAAGGCCTTCTTCAGGGATCAGTGCAAAGAAATAGAGGAAAACAATAGAATGGGAAAGACTAGAGATCTCTTCAAGAAAATTTAGATACCAAGGGAACATTTCATGCAAAGATGGGCACAATAAAGGACAGAAATGGTTTGGACCTAACAGAAGCAGAAGATATTAAGAACAGGTGGCAAGAATACATAGAAGAACTGTGCAAAAAAGATCTTTATGACCCAGATACGCATGATGGTGTGATCACTCACCTAAGGCCAGACACCTGGAATGTGAAGTCAAATGGGCCTTAGGAAGCATCACTACAAACAAAGCTAGTGGAGGTGATGGAATTCCAGTTGAGCTGTTTCAAATCCTAAAAGATGATGCTGTGAAAGTGCTGCACTCAATATGCCAGCAAATTTGGAAAACTCAGCAGTGGCCACAGGACTGGAAAAGGTCAGTTTTCATTCCAATCCCAAAGAAGGGCAATGCCAGATAATGTTCAAACTACTGCACAATTGAACTCATTTCACAAGCTAGCAAAGTAATGCTCAAAATCCTCCAAGCCAGGCTTAAACAGTGTGTGAACCGTGAACTTCCAGATGTTCAAGTAGGATTTAGAAAAGGCAGAGAAACCAGAGATCAAATTGTCAGTATCTGTTGGATCATAGAATAAGCAAGAGAGTTTCAGAAAAATATCTATTTCTGCTTTATTGACTATACCAAAGCCTTTGACTGTGTGGATCACCACAAACTGTGGAAAATTCTGAAAGAGATGGGAATACCACCTAACCTGCCTCCTGAGAAATCTGTATGCAGGTCAGGAAGCAACAGTTAGAACTGGACATGGAACAACAGACTGGTTCAAAATTGAAAAAGGAGTACGTCGGGGCTGTATACTGTCACCCTGCTTATTTAACTTACATGCAGAGTACATCATGCGAAATGCCAGGCTGGATGAAGCACACGCTGGAATCAAGATTGCCAGGAGAAATATCAATAACCTCAGATATGCAGATAACACCACCCTTATGGCAGATAGTGAAGAAGAACTGAAGAGCCTCTTGATGAAAGTGAAAGAGGAGAGTGAAAAAGCTGGCTTAAAACTCAACATTCAAAAAATGAAGATCATGGCGTCCGGTCCCATCACTGCATGGCAAATAGATGGGGAAACGATGGAAACAGTGACTTTATTTTCTTGGGCTCCAAAATCACTGCAGATGGTGACTGCAGCCAATTAACAGACTCTTACTCCTTGGAAGAAAGGTTATGACCAACCTAGACAGCATATTAAAAGGCAGAGACATTACTTTATTGTCAAAGGTCCATCTAGTCAAAGCTATGGTTTTTCCAGTAGTCATGTATGGATGTGAGAGTTGGACTATAAAGAAAGCTAAGCACTGAAGAATTGATGGTTTTGAACTAGTGTTGGAGAAGACTCTTGAGAGTCTCTTGGACTGCAGCCCAGCCAGTCAATCCTAGAGGAAATCAGTCCTGAATATTCATTGGGAGGACTGATGCTGAAGCTGAAACTCCCAATATATTGCTTTGGCCACCTGATGCGAAGAACTGACTCATTGGAAAAGACCCTGATGCTGGGAAAAATTGAAGGCAGGAGGAGAAGAGGATGACAGAGGATGAGATGGTCAGATGGCATCACCAACTCGATGGACATGTGTTTGAGCAATCTCCAGGAGTTGGTGATGGACAGGGAAGCCTGGCATGCTGCAGTCCATGGGGTTGCAGAGAGTCAGATACAATTGAGCAACTGAACTGAACTGAACTGATAGACTGGATCTAAGGATTAGTGAAGACATGCTATAATAGATCTCGGTGCTAGATGTGCCTGGGTAGTTTAAGAGCCTTTCTGTGAAGTGATAGTGAAAGTCACTTGATCGTGTCTGAGTCTTTGTGACTCTATGGACTATACAGTCCGTGGAATTCTCCAGGCCAGCATACTGGAGTGGGCAGCCTTTCCCTTCTCCAGGGGATCTTCCCAACCTAGGGATCGAACCAAGGTTTCCCGCATTGCTGGCAGATTCTTTACCAGCTGAGCCACAAGGGAAGCCCAAGAACACTGGAGTGGGTAGCCTATCTCTTCTCCAGCAGATCTCCCAACCTGGCAATCGAACCGGGGTCTCCCGCATTGCTGGCAGATTCTTTACCGACTGAGATATCAGGGCGTCTTTGTTTAAATTTGGGGACATTTTGGCCTTTAAGTATTTTTTCTGCCCCTGAGGCTTTGTTCACTTCTTTCACCCAGTCTTTTTTTCTCTCTGTCTTTCAGATTGGACAGCTTATATTCATCTGTTTTCAGGTTTGCTAAGTCTGTCTTTCTTCCTCTGTCTTCATTCTGCTGATACCCATCCAGTGAGTGTTTCATTTTAGATATTATGTTTTTTAGTTTTAGAAATTACATGTAGTTATTTTTATATATAGTTTCTATTCTTCTTCTGTGATTTCCTTTTTTTAATTTATTGTGATCTTGTTTTCCATTTTGTAAGTAAGCATAGCTAAAATAGCTACTTTATAATCTTTCTCTGCTAATTGCAGAATCTGGGACTGCTTGGGGCTGGTCTTCATGATTATCTTCTTTTTTCCCCCTTGATAATGGGTCACGTTTTCTCTATGTATGTCAGTAAATTTGGATTGATCCTGTGCATTGTTAATGTTATGTTGTGGAAGATCTAGATTTTATTACATTCCTCTGAAGAATGTGGTTTTAAAGCAAACAGTAGGTGGCTCAGTGGTAAAGAATTTGTCTACAATGCAGGAGACCACCTGTAATTCAGGAGAGTTGAGAGGATCCCCTGGAGGAAGAAATGGCAACCCACTCCAGTACTCTTGCCTGGCAAATCCCATGGACAGAGGAGCCTGGCGAGCTACAGTCCATGGAGTTGCAAGAGTCAGACACAGCTTAGTGACTAAAGGACCACCACCACAAGTTGATTGGACTCAAAATGCAAACTTGTGTTTTGTGTGGCAATTCTCACCTCCGTTCACTTATCTTTAGCACAATTGCTTGAAGTCTGTCCCACGCAGGCAATGTCAGCCAGAGATAAGGGCCCAGTTTACAAACAGAATTTAAGCCTTACTGTTTCCGGTCTCCCCTTTTCAGGATTCCTTTCTCACTTCCCAGCATTTGTGGTTGCTTCAAATTTTGCCTTCTGGTTTTTCAGTCAAGAAGATGTGCCCTACCTGGCACAGACTGGAGCCTGCCTACAGACTGGAAATGTTGGAAAAAGAAGGGAAGTTGATGCATAGGCTCATCCAGTATCATTCCCTTCTTCCACCTGTTGCTTCTGCTCTAGAATCTTCCTGTTTTGGTTGCCCTTTAGTGCTCACAGGTAGTTGATTTTTATATTTTGTCCAGACTTTATGTGAGGCAATAACAGATGTTACCCTCAGCTTTGGTTGGGTTTGAGGAGATGAGTGAGTAGAGGAGTAGATAGGTACAGCCATATCGGTGGGTTCCACATCTGTGCATTAAAAATATCTTTAAAAATTCCAGAAAGTTCCCTAAAGCTAAATTTGAATTTCCCATGCACTAGAAACTACATAATGTTGGGTATTATAAGTAATCTAGAGATGATACAAAGTATACAAGAAGATGTACATAGATTATATGCAAATACTACACCCTTTTATACAAGGAACTTGAGTATCCACAGATTTCGGTATCCGTGGGCTGGGGGTGATCCTCCACGAATAATGGATACCAAGGAATCTCTGTACTAGAGGCATATTCTTGGAATCTGGTCTGTTGTAGCAAAGATAACGTGGGCTTAGTGTGTCTTTACCAGGGTAAGGGCACGAATCAAGCCCTGTGACCCAGCCTAGGGGTCTTTCTCAGTGGGCTGGAATGGCCTACCTGATCTGCCTGCGGAGACATTATGTTTTCCTCAGAGGGCTCCTGTATGCCAGGAGTTTCAGAACTACATGCAGAAATAATGAAATCAAATTACTTGACAAAGAACAAAACCCCATAGAAGCAATTAAGAGGTCAAATGATGAGGAGAGGTATCAAAGGAGTCGAGGGAGAGATTACTACAAAATTGAAGGAGAGAATGGATGCCATGGAGATGCTGCATAAGGATAAGTTCAGTTCAGTCACTCAGTATCATCCAACTCTCTGTGACCCCATGGACTGCAGCACTCCAGAATTTCCTGTCCATCACCAACCCCTGGAGCTTGCTCAAACTCATGTCCATTGAGTTGGTGATGCCATCCAACCATGTCATCCTCTGTCATCCCCTTCTCCTGCCTTCAGTCTTTCCCAGCATCAGGGTCTTTTCTAATGAGTCAGTTCTTTGCATCAGGTGGCCAGAGTATCTGGTGGCATAAGGATAAAGGCCTGGAGAAATAAGGTGGGGCTTTGAAGGCCTTGGCTCAAGCAAGGAGTGATTTGATGGGCGGAGCCTGAGTAGGGTGTGAGGAAGGCAAGCCTGTATTTGTAGACAGCCCCTTCTCTAGAGGCTTAAACTAAACAAAACTGGAAAAATGCTAGACCAGCCAGGTATGACTTAAATCCCATATGAATTCACAGTAGAGGTAACAAATAGATTCAAGGGACTAGATCTAGATAACAGTATGCCTGAAGAACTATGGACAGAGGTCCATAATATTGTACAGGAGGTGGTAAACAAAACTATCCCAAAGGAAAAGAAAAGCTAGAAGGCAAAGTGGTTATCTGAGGAGGCTTTACACATAGCAGAAGAATGAAGAGAAGTGAAAAGCAAGGGAGAGAGGGAAAGGTACACCCAATTAAATGCATAGTTTTAAAGAAGAGCTAGAAGAGACAAGAAGGCCTTCTTCAACGAACAGTGTTTAATAACAGAAGAAAGCAACAAAAGGGGAAAGACTAGAGCTCTCTTCAGGAGAATTGGAAACATCGAGGGAGCATTCAGCTCAAAGATGGGCACAATTAAGGGGTGAAAATGGTAGAGACCTAGTAGATGCTGAAGAGATCAAGAAGAGATGGAAAGAATACATGGAAGAACTATATAGAAAAGATCTTAATGAACTGGATTACTACAATGGTGTGGTCAGTCACCCAGAGCCAGAGATTCCGGAGTATGAAGTCAATTGGGCCTTAAGAAGCCCTGCTGTCAATAAAGTTAGTGGATGCAATGAAATTCCAGCAGAACTATTCAAATCCCTAAAGGAGGATATCATCAAGGTTTTGCATTCATTATGTCAGCAAATCTGGAAGACCCAGGAGTGGCCACAGGGCTGGAAAAGGTCAATCCTCCTTCCACTTCCCAAGAAGGGTAGTACCAAAGAATGTACTAACCATTGGACACTTGCACTCATTTCCCAGGCTACTAAGGTCATGCTTAAAATCTTGCATGCTAGGCTTCAGCATGATGTGAACCAAGAGCTTCCAGATGTCCAAGATGGGTTTAGAAAAGATAGAGGAACTAGAGATCAAATTGCCAGCATTTTCTGGATTATAGAAAAAGCAAGGAAATTTTAGAAAATCATCTATCTCTGTTTCATCGACTATACTAAAGCCTTTGACTGTGTGGATCATGGCAAACTGTGGAAAGCTCTTAAAGAGATGGGAATTCCAGACCATCTTACCTGTCTCCTGAGAAACCTGTATGTGGGTGAAGAAGCAACAGTTAGAACCTGGTATGGAACAACTGATTGGTTCAAGATCAAGAAAGGAGTATGAAAGGGCTGTCTGCTGTCGCCCTGTTTGTTTAACTTACATGCTGAGCACAATATGAGAAATGCTGGGCAGGATGAGTTACAAGCTGGAATCAAGATAAGTGGGAGAAACATCAACAACCTCAGATATGTGGATGATACCACTCTAATGGCAGAAAGCAAAGAGGAACTAAAGAGCCTCTTGAGGGTGAAGGAGGAAAGTGAAAGAGCCAACTTAAGGCTAAGAATTTAAAAAACTAAGATCATGGCATCCGACACCATTAGTGGATGGCAAATTGAAGGGGAAAAGGTAGAAGTAGTGACGGATTTCCTATTCTTGGGCTCCAAAATCCCTGCAGATGGTGTCTGTAGCCATGAAATCAGAAGACGATTGCTTCTTGGCAGAAAAGTGATGACAAACCTAGACAGTGTGTTGAAAAGCAGAGACATTACGCTGCTGACAAAGATCCATATAGTCAAGGCTATGGTCTTCCCAGTAGTCACACATGGTTGTGAGAGCTGAACTGTAAAGAAGGCAGAACATCAAAGAATTGATGCTTTTGAACTTGGTGCTGGAGAAGACTCTTGAAAGTCCCTTAGACCACTAGGAGATCAAACCAGTCAGTCTTAAGGGAGATCAACCCTGAATACTCATGGGAGGACTGATGCCAAAACTCCAGTATTTTGGTCATCTGATGTAAACAGACGACTCATTAGAAAAGTCCCTGATGCTGGGAAAGATTGAGGGCAGAAGGAGAAGAGGGCATCAGAGGGTGAGATGGCTGGAAGGCATCACCAATGCAATGAACATGAACTTGGGCAAACTCCAGGAGATGGTGAGGGACAGGGAGGCCTGGCTGCCTCTCTAGGGTCACAAAGAGTTGGACATGACTAGGCAACTGAACAACATTTCTCTAGAGGGGTCTTCCCTGGTGACTCAGCAATAAAGAATCTGCCTGCTAATGCAGGAGACATGGACTCAATCTTTGATTGGAAAAAACCTCACATGCCTTGGAACATAACCTGCAGTTATGTTGTGGTTAGTAATAGGTTTCAGTAAATGTTCCGAACATAAAAACATAATGAGGAAACATATAAATTCTAATTCAATTCACTCTAAAGCCACAGTAAATATTTTTGGGTGGAGGATAAATGAATTAAACTTTAAGCTTCTTTCCTCTCTTCAGAGGTAGATCACTGCCCCCCTCCCCAAGATGATTTGTCTTGGTTATAACTAATCAGTAAATTCAATCCATAGATGTTCTTTCACAAACTAACTTGAATTTTGCATTGGGGTTGCTAAAGATTGGACAGGATTTAGCAACTAACCAACAATGATAACTTTCTAGAGGAGAGACGCGGAGTGGACTGCAGTGAGGGTTGTTGTTTGCGGTTTTTCTTTGAAAATGGGGAAGACTGAAGCATGTTTAAATACTGACAGAAAGCAGCCAGTAAGAGGAAAAGGTGAAACCACTGATCCTTGAGGAAGAGGGAGGAGATTTAGGGCGGGGTGTGAGGATTGCCTTTGGGCCAAGAGGAGGAGCTGTTTTTTCCCCTGAATGGAAGTATAGTTGATGTATACTATTATATAGGTTATGAGTGTGCTATGTAGTGATTCACAACTTTAAAAAAATTATATATTTATTTGGCTGCACTGTCTTCATTGCTGTGTGGGGCTTTTCTCTAGTTGTGGTGAATGGGGTCCACTCTAGTTGTGGTGTGTGGCTTTCTTATTGAGTGGCTTCTCTTGTTGCAGAGCACAAGCTCTAGAGTGAGGACCCAGTAGTTGTGGCACAGAGGCTTCGTTGCTCCGAGGCATGTGAGATCTTCCAGGACCAGGGACAGAACCTGTGTCCCCTGCAGCGAAGGGCAGATTCTTAACCCCTGGACCACCAGGGAAGTGTGATTCACAACTTTTAAAGGTTATACTTCATTATAGCTATTGTAAAATATTAGCTTTACTATTTTGTACAGTATATCCTTGTAGATTTCTATGCATAATAGTTTATGCCTCTTAATCCCCTATTTTTTATTTATAATGTAATCCCCTACTTTTTATTTACATTGCTCCTCCCTCCTCCTCGCCACTGGTAATCATTGGTTTGAGTCTGCTGCTTTTTTGTTATGTTCACTAGTTTGTATTTTTTAGATTCTACATGTACGTGATATCACACAGTATTTCTCTTTTTCTGTTTTATTTCTCTTAGAATAATAGCCTCCAAGTCTGTCCATGTTGTTGCAAATGGCAAAACTTTTATTCTTTTTTATGTTTGAGTAGTATTCCATTGTGTGTGTGTGTGTGTGTATCAGAAAAGGTGTGGTGTACACACGCCACACAATTTCTATTCATTAGTTAATGAACACTTCGGTTGCTTCCATATCTTGCCAGTTGTGTAAGTGGTGCTGCAATGAACCTAGAAGTGCATGTATCATTTTGAATTAGGGTTTTTGTTTCTTTCAGATATATACCCAGGAGTGGATTTGCTGGGTCATATGGTAGTTCTGTTTTTAGCTTTTTGAGAAGCCTATATACTGTTTTCCACAGTATTGGCTGCACCAATTTGCATTCCTACCAACAGTGTAGGAGAGCTCGCTTTTATCTACTTCTTCTCCAACATTTGTTATCTGTGTTCTTTTTGATAATAGTCATTTTGACGTGATATCTCATTGTGGTTTTTATTTGTGTTTTCCTGATCATTAGCAATGTTGAGCATATTTCTCTGTGCCTGTTGGCCATCTGCATGTCTTCTTTGGAAAAATTTTGACTGTTCAGCTCTTCTGTTTTATAATCAATTTTTTTATGTTGTATGAGTTGTTTATATATGTTGGATATTAACCTCTTACTGCTCATATTGTTTGCAAATATTATCTCCCATATTGTAGGTTGTCTTTTCATTTCATTGTACTGTATAAAAGCTTTCAACTTTATTTAGGTCCCATTTGTTTATTTCTGTTTTTATTTCCTTTGCCTTAGGAGAGATTGAAAACATATTGAAAAAAACAATTAGTATGATTTATGTCAGAATATTCTGTTTTCTTCTAGGATGTTACGGTTTCTGGTCTTACATTTAGGTCTTTAATCCATTTTGAGTTTATTTTTGTATTATTGTTAGAGAATGTTCTAACTTCATTCTTTTATATGTGTGTGTCCAGTTTTCCCAGTACCACTTACTGAAGAGACTGTCTTTTCTTCATTGTATATATCCTGGGTTCCTTTGTTGTAGATTAATTGATCATAAGTGCATGGGTTAATTTCTGGGCAGGAGCTCTTAAAATTATTTCTGCTTATTAATATGATTGGGCATACTAACAAATTCTGAAGTTTGTCCAGCTAAATATTAAAAATAGGGACTTCTTAGCAGTCCAGTGGTTAAGACTCTACTTTTCCAAGATGGGGGCTACAGGTTTGATCCCTGGTTGGGATCCCACATGCCGAGTGGGATGGCCAGATTAAAAAAAAATTCTCTAGCATGCCAAGGTTATACAAATATTAAGCATTTTTTAAAAATTAAAAATAGATTGAACCAAGTATTGTGTAGCCCCTTTATCATAATGAAAATATCCTTTTCCCTCTTCCAGGCTCATGACCCTGGTTAGCTGTTACGTTATAGCTTCTTTCCTTTTGCCAGACTCTTGTCAAATGCCTTCCTTTAACTTTGCCTAATGATGGGAAGTCAAATTGTTTTGGCTTCCCAGCAGGTTCTCTTTAACCTTTACTTCAGAGTTTAACTCAGGACTTTCCATACCAGATAACTTTTATGACTATGCACCTAAAAGAAACTTGGCATCTTTGACCATTTTTTTTCCTTGGTTCAGAGTCAAAATGGGCACCAGGAGCTAGGATATGTACCCCAGGAAGAGAAGGGAGTTTTATTAAAAAAACAACCTACTAAATTTGAGCAATTTCTGGGAAGGATAAAATAGTTTTCTTTTACGTGAACTTAAGGGCTGTAAGATTATGAGAGGTTGGGGACCTGTAGTTATGTTGTGGTTAACGATAGATTTCAGTAAATGTTCTGAACATAAAAAACATAATGAGGAAACATATAAATTCTGATTCAATTCATTCTTAAGCCATGATAAATAATTTTGGGTGGAGGATAAATGAATTAAAATTTAAACTACTTTCCTCTCTTCAGAGGTAGATCACTGCTCCCCTCCCCAAGATCATTTGTCTTGGTTATAACTGATCAGTAAATTCAATCCATTGATGTTCTTTCATAAACTGTCTTGAATTTTGTGTTGGAGAGGAAGATTCGGTTAAGAATTTCGTTCCTTGAACATGGTAAATGAGGATTTTGCCACATCACCTTTTGCTATTGAGAAACCAATTTCAGGAAAAGTCCATGAATTGATACGGTTAGTTGTAGGCAGTCATCTGTGCTTTTCTGTTTAAAAATTTTTTATTTTTGGCTGTGTTGGGTCCTCGTTGCCATGCACAGGCTTTCTCTTGTTGCAGAGCATCAGCTCTGGAAAGCAAGGGCTTCAGTTAGTTGTGGTGCATGGGCTTAGTTGCTGAGGCCAGTTGCTGAGGGCTTAGTTCCTGGACCAGGGATTGAACCTGTACCCTCTCTGTCGTCCCGTGGACTCTTATCCGCTGCGCCACCAGGGAAGTCCTGTTTTTTTTTTTTTATCTTGTAGCAGCAGGAAATGGGGGCATTAAGCACATTTTAGTTATCATAGAGCCTGGCCGCCCTTGTAGGAAGGTTTTCACAGCATCTCTGAGGGGAAGTTGGTTCCCTCAGTAGAAGTAACAGCAGAAGAGAATGTCTCGTGTCCTGTGTGCAGGTTCCAGGGTGTGATGGGCCCATGACAGGAAGGCAGCCCTGGCTGCTCTGGGCTTGGGAGGGCTCTGCGGGGCAGTGTGGGCATTCGGCTTTGTTCCTCATCACCTGCCGCCTGGTATCTTCTGATACACATTCTTGGAAGTGAACAGGGCTGAACTCTTGGGTAGCCATTAGTCAACCACAGATTTGTATGGAGCTGTAGGGTCTCAGGCTGCCTCCAACCCCACTCCAGCCCCCTGGGGAGTGAGGAAAGCCACCTCCCCTTGGGAGCCCTCCTTGAGAATACAAACTTTCTGATGAAAGCGACTTTGCAGTTAACCGGTTATCAGCCAGTGTTTTCTGGGCCTTCCCATTTCTCTTGGCAGCCTAGAGGCCTGACTGTCCTAGTTCCCTGCTGCAGCTGGTTTAGCTTTGAACAGACATCAGTGTGAGGTACTTGCACACGTAGAAGGGTAGGAGCGCGGACTGGTCCCTGGGTCCTTATTCCGCCCATTCCCTCCATAAACCCTGACTTACACTGTCAGCAAACAGCTGCCTCAGGTCTTTTGGCTTCCTCTTGCTATTTGCCAACATGGGGCCCCTGGGGACAGAGCCCAGGCTGCAGGCCCGGTAACTGCTGCTGAGATGTATTTTTAAACCTACCCAGAGGGTGTTACAGGGAGTTCAACTGAAGCATCTCCTGTTTCCCCCTTGGAGCCCTAGGGAGACTAATTCTCTGGCTTCCTAACTCCTTCCTCCCCTCCCACCAAGCGCTTTCAGTCCCTGGTTTGGGTTTATTGACAACCATATGTATAATTCATGCAAGACAGGCTACAGTGGAGCGTGTTGCCTCTGCTAGTCAAGCATGGCTCAGTAACACTGCTCCAGATTTTGGCGGGGAAGTAGGTTTTTACTGGTGTTTGGGCCCAACGTCTTCCTGTCTGGAAGCCTTCCCCTTCCCTTGGTGAGGTCGTTTTGGAAGTGCCGTTAGGGAAAAGCCACTTTCCCCCTGTCCAGTTAGATAAATGAGTTTCAGGCAAGAACAGCCCGTTGTGTGAAGCAGAAGTTCTCGGAGGAAGGGGGGAAGGTATGCTGAAGAGAGTTTGCCCTGGGCAGCTGGTGGGCAGTGGGCGCCCGGGCTGAGCCAGGGTACTTCGTGCTGGTAGCGATGCCACAGTGTCTTGGTCTTTGTAGAACTGGGGTGCTTTGGGAAGAGAGTGTATAGTAAAAAGTGTCATGCTTTTTCTTTTCTTTCTTTTAAGTTGGGAGTATAAATTGCTTTACAATGTTGTATTTAGTTTCTACTGTACCACAAAGTGAATCAACTATATGTATACATTTATCGCCTCCTTCTCGAGCTTCTGTCTGCCCATCCCACCCGTCTACATCATCACAGAGCGTCAAGCTGAGCTCATTGCTGTGACACCCCCAGCTTCTCACTCGCTATCTGTTTTACACGTGGGTTCCCCTGGTGGCTCAGAAGTTAAAGAATCCGCCTGCAGTGTAGGAGACCCAGGTTCAATCCCTGGGTTGGGAAGATCCCTTGGAGAAGGGAATGGCAACCCACGTCAGTATTCTTGCCTCGGAAATTCCATGGACAGAGGAGCCTGGCAGGCTACAGTTCACGGGGTTGCAAAGAGTCAAACATGACAGAGACTTACACACACACACTATGTATAGGTCAGCGCTGCTCTCCCAGTTCGTGCCCCCCCACCTCCGCTTCTCTCTCTGCCCTGTGTCCACATATCTGCTTTCTAAGTTAGTGGACTTTATTCCTGCCCTGCAAATAGGTTCATCTGTACCATTTTTCTAGATTCTATATATATGCATTTGTTTTTCATAAAATGTCTTCATTTTTCTATTCCATTGTTTCCATATACCCTGAAATGATGGGAGTGCTGATGCCAGAGAGCTGAGAAGTGAAAGGTTCATTGTCTGCATTTATTGGCCTTTTCTTCTGGGTTTTCTATGCAGTTAAATAGAGGAAGGAGATGAATCTTAGCATGAACTATTGGGAGCACAGAGAAGGAGGTGGCGGGACCGGAAAAATAGAAGTCAGCTCCACCGTGAACAGGTTGGGGGAGGAAGGTGGAGACAGCAAGCACAGGAGAGGCCTTCTCAGTGGTCCTGGGTGGCTGCAGTGGGATGGGGGTGGGAATGAGGGGGAGGGGGGCGCGGCCAGGGAGGGAAGGCCGAGGCAGGTGCAGGAAGGTTTATATCCTGTGCTAGAAAGTTGGGCTTTATCTGGAAGATTTTAAAGCCAGGGAGTAAAAGGGTAAGATTTTGGGTTTATAGAGTTGATTTTGGCTCTCCAGGATAGGAGAGTGGCAGGTGGTGGCAATCATGCAGGAAGCCCAGGTTGTAGGTTATAACATGACCCACATGAGAAATGGCCAGGGTCTGAACTGAGGAGGAAAGAGGAACTGATGAGCTGCAGCGTGGAGGTAGGGAGCACGCACTTGGTGAATGGCTGGCCCTTGACGGCGTGTAACTTGAGTGAGACGTGAATGGCCATGTCTTTGTCAGAAGTGGGAAACAGGAGGCAGAGCAGTGAAGGCAGAGAGGGGAGGATGACTTCTCAGCCAGCGCCTATAGAATTGGGTTGAATGGAAACCATGAGCCTTATTCTGAGGCAAGGGCTCCCAAGGCTTCTGCTTATTTTCCTACAGGAGAGACTTTGGGCCTCACAAAGTGTTACCAGTGAAGATCCACCAGCCCAATCCGTTCGTCCCAAGTGAAGAGAACATGGATCTGCAGACCACGTATAAACAAGATTACAACCCTTACCCCCTCTGTCGAGTGGATCCCATCAAACCTCGGGACAGTAAATACCCTTGTGGGGACAAGATGGAGAGTCTGCCTACTTACAAAGGTGGGAGAAGGCTGGAGGGGCAGGGCTGGGGGCGACGGGCTGAGCCTAGGTGCTGACTGGGAAGTGGGTTTTATGCACACACGCCCTCAGTGCACAGGCTGGGCAGTCTTTTCTGCGGCCAGATCTGGCCTTCAGCCTGTTTCTGTGCAGCTAGAGAGGTAAGGATGGTTTTTAAATTTTTGAATGATTAAAAAAAAATGAGAAAGACTATTACATTAGGGTATGTGAATATTAAATTCAGAGTTCAGTGTCATAAGTATGTTTTGTTGGAACACGGCCACTTCCATTGGTTTTCTATATTATCTATGGCTAAGTTTGTGCTTCGGCAGCAAAGTTGAATAGCTGTGGCAGAAATCATATGGCATGCAAGGCCTAAGACATTTAATATCTGGCCTCCTACAAAAAAATATTTGCTAGTTGCCTGCCTCAGCTTGCCATTCCCGTCCTGTATTGGGCAAGCAGTTCAAGTTTAAGCCAAGTTGGGTTTCACCACTGATTGATTCATTCATTTGTTAAAAAACTATGGAAATGTAACATACAGAAAAATGTGCAAATATATAATGATAGAGACTGGTGATTTTTAAAAATTGTATTATTTTTTAATGGGCTGAGTACCTCCCCCTGAATAACTATTTTGCTATATACATCAATCCTTTTAATCTTTAAAATTTTTTTTATTTATATTGGAGTGCAGTTGATTAACAATGCTGTGTTAGCTTCAGGTGTATGGAAAAGTGATTCAGTTATATGTATACATATATCCTTTTTCAATTTTTTTTCCCATTTAGGTTATTATAAAATATTGAGTAGAGTTCCTTGTGCTGTATTTGCTATAGGTAGAATAGATAACCAGTGAGGACCTGTTCATCTTTAATTCCCATTGGACTGCAAAAGTTTTAGGAAAGTTCTAGAGGAAAGTGAGAATCCCTTGGTGACTTGCCAGATAGCTGACAGTACAAAGGCAGATTAGACCAATGAATTGTGAGTGAATAGGCATGGAAAGAGGATGCAGATTGAAATGTATAGCATTGATACTCCCTTCTAGTTACCGTCCCCACCCAGGAGAGAACCACTGTGCTGACTCTTGACTTTGTAAATTAGTTTTGCTAGTTTTGAACTTCATTTTATTGAGATGGGTTCCTTCTTTACTGGGCATTTTCTGCATTCCAGGCATGGTATTAGGACGCGTGAAGGAAGCATAATGACCTGCCCTTGAGTTTGTAGTCTGGTAGGAGAGACAGGATTATCAAGTGGTGTGTGTGCCAGGTAGCAGTCACTCTACTCTATGGAGCATGAACCACAGGACTGACGCCATGGGGATGGAGGCCAGGTTTGTGATCAGTAACTGCGCTGCTTGTGGTGTACATGGTTGTCCTAAGAAAATGTGCAGAACTGTCCCTGTCACATGTCTGTGGATGTCTGCATGCCTGTGGTGATGGTGGCTTTCTAAAATTATTATTATTTTAAAAATCTGGCTGCATCATGCAGCACATGGGATCTTAGTTCCCTGTGAAAGTGAAAGTTGCTCAGTCGCATCCCACTCTGTAACCCCATGGACTATACAGTCTATGGAATTCTCCAGGCCAGAATACTGGAGTGGGTAGCCTTTCCCTTCTCCAGGGGATCTTCCCAACCCAGGGATTGAACCCTGGTCTCCTGCATTGCAGGCAAATTCTCTACTAGCTGATCCACAAGGCAAGCCTAAGAATACTGGAGTGGGTAGCCTATCCCTTCTCCAGTGAATCTTCCCAACCCAGGAATCAAACTGGGGTCTCCTGCATTGCAGGTGGATTCTTTACCAATTGAGCTATCAGGGAAGCCTCTTAGTTCACTAACCAGTGATCTAACCTGCAGCCCTGCATTGGAAGCATGGAGTCTTAACCATTGGACCACCAGGGAAGTCCCCAGTAGTGGCTCTTATTTAGTCAAGCTTAACACTTGGCCATGGGGAGGTGGAGAGGCTTGAGGGGATGTAGGAATGTTCCTGAAGCCCTTCCAGGAGCTCTTAATCTGTCATTCTGGAAGATTCTAAATGTGGCTGAGTATCTCTGCTTTTGCTTTTTTTTTGTCCTTTTACTTTCTTTAGTGTCACCTATTATCTTTTACTCTTCCATAGCCACCTTCTGCCAAGCCACATTCTGGACATCGTCAAATCCCCAAACAGCTCCACCTTCGTGCCCTCCACCATCCGGTCCTTTTGGCTCTCGTATTTACTCCCACCGTGACAGTCCTTGGCCTCACTGGGACCTCCAGCCCACTGATGCCTCAACCTTCCTTCTCATCATCATCAGCCTCTCCTGTGTCTGTTCCCATGCAGCTTATTCCACGTTGTATCACTGCAGCCCCTCTCTTAACTCCCTCTTTCTTCTGTCCTTCTGTTGCATCCTCCTGGTAACAACCAAACCCTGCCTTCTCCATGTCTACCACTGGATGCCCAGCTGCACATCCCTCCAACCTTATCAGCTCATCTCTGTTGGCCACAGAAAGCAAGCAGAGAGATCTTTTGAAAACAGAAATCTCACCTGACCTCGTCTTTACCTAAAACTCCTCAAATAATCACTCCAGTTCTCAGGATAAACTCCCCCACCTTTGCCCACTCTGCTGCCTTGAAGATTGGGGCTCCTCCTCTCTGGGCCCCTCTGCTCTGACCACAGGAGCTTCTTTCAGTTGCTTTGCTCCCCTTTTCTGTCTCAGGGCAGGTTGCACTGCCCTTCCCTCGTTAGAGAGCCATCCTCCCGTCCCCTCTCCAGTGCTCATCCTTCTGCGAAGGGCAGAAGCATCACACCTTCCAAAGGTGCCCCAGACCTTGCCCCGTGCCAGACCAGACACATCCCGTAAGGTGCTTGAAGGCTGACTTGTCCCACCTTGTTTCATAATTCATTTTGTAATTTAGTTTAACATTTGTCTCTTTGGCTAGATCGCAGGCTACAAGAGAGCAAGGGTCTGCCTTTTTCTTTGTCTGTTACCCTCAACAAGGTAGGCACCATAGCAGATGTTGTACTAAGGAGTCAGCCCAACGAGGCATGTTATGGGGTGGTACTTGGCCTCTGCAGGGCTCCTCTGTTTCCCTTTTCATCCAGTGTTTATAGGAGGGCAAAAAATGGACACTGAGCACGCAGAAAAGAACAGAGCCCAAATGAGCACTTCCCTTTGACGGTGAGGAGGCAGGGCTTCTGGTAGGGCTCATCCGACTGCATCCTCTCCTCTCTACATCCTCCCTGTGGGCTTCCTGATTTACAAGTCTTGACAGAGTTAGAGGCTCCTCAGAGCAGCTGTCTGCTCAGCTCAACTTCCCCTCTCCACCTTGCCCTGGGTGCAAGGAGAGATCTAGGGCTGAGAAATACTCCCTGCTTTCCTTAGTGGTTGGCAAGGATGGAGTTTTCCAGTGGTATTATTTAAAAGGACATCTCCCTCCACTCCCCACAAAATAATCCCCCCCAAAATCAACACACAGAAAAAAAAATCTAATACTTAAGCTTTAATCTCTGCAGTATTCTTCCCCTTCTCCAAACATTTACATCTCAAATTGCCCTCTGCAAACCAGAGAATAGTATTCTGCTGTTAAAACTGAGTCGTGGCTGACTTTGCCTTACTGAAAAAGTTAATATTGAGAAAACCCTATTTTCTTTCTTTCTTTTTTTTTTTTAAAGCAGTCAATAGGCACCAGAAATTTGTCTGCTGACACAGACCTAAAATTTTTTTAAAATTGAAGTATGGTTGATTTACACTGTTGTATTAGTTTCTGCTATAGAGCAAAGTGAATCAGTTATATATCGACTCCACTCTTTTTTAGATTCTTTTCCCATATAAGCCATCACCGAGTATTGAGTAAGAGTTCCCTGTGCTGTAAAGTAGGTCCTTCTTTGTTATCTGTTTTATATATAATAGTGTATATATGTCAATCCCAATATTCCAGTTTATTCCTTCCCTCTGTCCCCCTGGTAACAAAGTTTATTTTCTACATCTGTAATTCTATTTCTATTTTATAGATGAGTTTGTTTGTATGCTTTTCTTTAGATTCCACATATAAATGATATCATATGGTCTCTGTCTGACTTTCTTCACTTAGTATGATCATCTCTAGGTCCATCCATGTTGCCGCAATTGGCATTATTTTGTCCTTTTTATGGCTGAGTAATATTCCACTGTATATATGTACCACATCTTCTTTATCCACTTCTCTGTTGATGGACATTTAGGTTGCTTCCATGACCTGGTTATTGTAAATAGTGGTGCGATGAACATTGAGGGTGCATGTATCTTTTTAAATTGGTTTTTTCCCCCAGATATATGCTCAGTAGTGGGATTGCTGGATCAAATGGTAGCTCTGTTTTTAGTTTAGTTTTTTTTTTTCCCCAAAAGATTTGTTCTCATTCTTTTAAAAAAAAATAATTTTATTTATTTATTTTTGACTGTTCTGGGTCTTCATTGCTATGCAGGCTTTTCTCTAGTTGCAGCAAGTAGGGGCTGCTCTCCAGTTCAATGTGTGGGCTTCTAATTGCAGTGGCTTCTCTTGTTGTGGAGCATGGGCTGTAGGGCCCTTGGGCTTCAGCAGTTGCGGCTCTCAGGCTCTAGAGCACAGGCTCAGTAATTTTGGCACACAGTCTTAATTGCTCAGAGGCATGTGGGATCTTCCCAGATCTGGGATCGAACCCATGTCTATTGCATTGGCCGGCAGATTCTTTACCACTGAGCCACCAGGGAAGCCCTGTTTTTAGTTTTTTAAGGAACCTCCATACTGTTCTTCATAGTGGCTGCCCCAGTTTACATTCCTACCAAAAGTGTACTTACACAGACTTAACAGAACTGTTCTGAACCAGGCATGCTTAGACCTTTTGGTTTTATTCTGGCTACATATGTACCTGAGGGTAGGTTTCATAGTTCTCCTCTGAAATTCAGGTTTAAAATCAATTCGGTTTGTAGTCAAAGAAAACATCTGTCATTCGGTGTCAGTTGTAACCTATGTGTAACCTAGTTTTTTGAATAATACTTACCATATCATATAATCTCAGTGGTTAATTTTTTCCATTACTCCTCTAGGGTATAGTGGCTTCCAAAACTTGGCCTTAAATGCCAAACATTTATTTTCCACTTTTAGCACAGGGGATGCTGCAGTGAAGATGTGTTTAGTGAGGTAATAAATGAACGAGTAGTTCTAGATCTCTATTTACGAGGGCTCCCGGTGCCATAGTTTGGCATTAGAGTTGCACATATCCCCACCAGGTCTGTTACTCGGTGGGTGCAGGGCAAGGGCAAGAATGAAGCCTGGGGAAGGCCCAGGACATTTGCTCTTTGCATCCTGCACAACCTCATGCATATTTGAGGGGCCACATCCTTGCCTTATCAGTTGGCTTATCGCTCATGTGATGACTTGTTTCTCTTATGGAAATAGTATTGCTTTAATACTTAATAAGTCTTTAATAAGTCTTCTGTAGCAGTGTTTATGGTTTTGTGTCTATACATTGATTCTCCTTCCAAAGGGAAGGTGGGGTAGAAACCAAAGATCAAGGTCATTAAATAGATGTATTTCAACGGGTGCATCTATATTATGTCTATATGCTCTGCTTGCTATTGTTGCATAGGAAAAATATGCAAACTTTTCTCTTACTACTCTTATGGCCAGTGCCTTTACTGGCCTCCAGAAAACCACTAGTAAAATTTGCTCCAGCAGCATTTGGTTGTAATTTTGACATTTTCAAAACACTGTGCAATTGGAAAGATTGAGAGTGTAATTACTTGATGCTCAGCTTTAGGTTTAGCTTTTTTTTTTTTTTTTAAGACACATTATTGAATGGAATCTCTTTTAAAATGGTTCTTGCCAATTACGCACATGACACCCTGGCCCTGAAGGGCTTTTACTGATGACTTTTCAGGCATGTGAATAGTTTGTCATGTGGAATTCTGAGGTTTTTTTGTAATATACGCTGGGTGGAGGAAGTTAGGAGGTTGGATAATAATGTGGTTTCCACTGTATTGTTGGGTATCAGAAATCACATGAGGCAACTCTCAGTTTAGGAACCTGTTTTCTTAACACTCCATCCATCACAGGAGAGGGCCAGAAAACCCTGTCCTACCCACCCCCTTATACCTTGAGGCAGTGTGTAGGCATCTACAGGTAGATGCCCCCATTTCAGTGAGGCTTGAAGTCTGAGGGGGAAACATGTGGTTTATATTCAGCAAGATGGTTCCCTCTAAGGCCCCCTAATGCTTTCAAGATGCTGATAGAGCCATTAATAGCTCTTGGAGAGAGATTAGATTTTCAATTAAAATGAAGCCAATTTAAAATAAATAGTTGGTAGTATTATTAGCTTGAACTAAGCTTAAGAGTGTGCCTGGGGGTGGGGATGTCAGGACTTACAGCGTGGCAGAGTGAGGAACTTGACAAATTCTCTCCCCAAAAAAGCAACAATAAAACTGGACAAAATAGTAAAAACCAACCATTTTAGGACTCTGGAACTCAACCAAAGGGGTACAACAAATTGAGAACCATTTATTCAAGAAAAACTACTAAACCATGTTATGAACAGTGGGAGTGTGTGGTGTTTTATCCTGGGGCTGCTTCCATCACCCCTCCCTCAAGTTCCATCTGTGTGGTAGTTCTGCTTGGGCAGGCTAGGCTGCGAAAACCAGAAACTTTGCTGCCAGTGAGGGCTGATTGGAGAAAAGTGCACACTCAGGCAATTCAGTAAAAACAATAGTGACATTAATGGCAAAAAAATTAGGGAAGACAGTTTCTGCGGTTAGTTTGAGGTTGCAGTACTACTTGAAACAAGCAACAGACCAGCAGATCAGTGAGAAATTGACCAAAGAGACTCAGAGAATGAGACAGACTCAGAGGTGGGCCTTGATAAGCTCATATATATTCCTGATGGTCTTAAAGACTGTGCATATGGGCAAGGCAGTGTGCAGGCTCAAGAGATCAGAGAAAGGGTCTAGTTATTTACTCATCTTTCCTGGCTGAATATGATGCCTGGTGCATATGCAGAGGAGATATGAGACAGCCTGGTAGAAAATAAAAGCTGGGGAAAAGTTGTAAGCTGTACGATCTTTGACTGTATTCTCCAACTCACACACAGATTCATTGGCAAATGGTGAAAACCTTAGTGGCTTAAGGTGCCTAAGTATATGTGCTTAGTCACTCATTAGTGTCCAAGTCTGTGATCTCATGGACTGTAGCCCACCAGGCTCCTCGGTCCATGGGAATTCTCTGGGCAAGAATACCAGAGTGGGTTGCCGTGCCTTCCACCAGGGGATCTTTCCAACCCAGGGATTGAACTCAGGTCTCCCACGTTGCAGGTGGATTCTTTACCATCTGAGCCACTAGGAGGAGGGTGCTTATGTATAACTTCTGGTTAATCAGAGGCTGATTACTAAACTATGCTGTGATAGAGGGTAGCTCTTAGGAATCTAGGCCTAAAAGTAAGATAAATTAAAAAGAAAAAACTGCCAGTACAATACTATAGTGATTACTGTAGCTTTGTAGTATAGTCTGAAGGCTTCCTAGGTGGCTCTATTGGTAAAGAACCCTCCTGCCAATGCAGGAGACATAAGAGACATGAGTTTGATCCCTGGGTTGGGAAGATCCCCTGGAGGAGGGCATGGCAACCCACTCCAGTATTCTTGCCTGGAAAATCCCGTGGACAGAAAAGCCTGGTGGGCTACAGTCCACGGGGTCACAAAGATTTGGATATGACTTAGAAACCAAGCAATAACCACAGTCTGAAGTCAGGGAGCCTGATTCCTCCAGCTCCATTTTTCTTTCTCAAGATTGCTTTGGCTGTTTGGGGTCTTTTGTGTTTCCATACAAATTATAAAATTTTTTGTTCCAGCTCTGTGAAAAATACCACTGGTAATTTTGCTAGGGATTGCATTGAATCTGTAAATTGCTTTGGGTAGTATAATAATTGTCATAATATTGATTTTTCCAGTCTAAGAACGTGGTATTTCTCTCCATCCATTTGTGTCATCTTTGATTTCTCTCATCAGCGTCTTATAGTTTTCTATGTACAGCTCTTTTGTCTTAGGTAGGTTTATTCCCAGGTATTTTACTCTTTTTGTTGCAATGGTAAATGGGATTGTTTCCTTAACTTCTCTTTCTGATTTTTTTGTTGTTAGTGTATAAGTATGCAAGAGATTTCTGTGTATTAATTTTTTGTTTTGTGACTTTAACAAATTCTTTATTGAGATAGATCTAGTAGTTTTCTGGTGGCATCTTTAGGATTTTCTATGTATAGTATCATGTCATCTGCAAACAGTGAGAGTTTTACCTCTTCTTTTCCAATTTGGATTGCCTTTATTTCTTTTTCTTTGATTGCTGTGGATAGAATTTCCAAAACTATGTTGAATAATAGTGGTGAGAGTGGGCACCCTCATCTTGTTCCTGATGTTAAAGAAATGCTTTCAGTTTTTTAAAAATTGAAAATAATGTTTGCTGTGGGTTTGTTGTATCTGGCCTTTATTATGTTGAGATAGGTTCCCCCATGCCTACTTTCTGGAAAGTTTTTTTAAATCATAAATTGGTTTAATTTTGTTGAAATTGTTTTCTACATCGATTGAGATTATCATATGGTTTTTATCCTTTAGTTTGTTAATGTGGTGCGTCACATTGATAGGTTTTCATATACTGAAGAATCAGTATATGCATTGCATCCCTGGGATAAACCTCACTTGACAATGGTGTATGATCCTTTTAATGTGTTGTTGGAGTCTGCTAGTATTTTGTTGAGGATTTTAGCATCTATGTTTATCAGTGATATTGGCCTGTAATTTCCTTTTTTGGTAATAACTTTGGTTTTGGTTATCTGGTTATCAGGGTGATGGTAGCCTTGTAGAATGAGAAATAATATCAAAATAGGTAGTGAGAATCCATGTTTGTAGATTGAAGATTCAATGCAGTTTAAGGTGCAGTTCAGTTCAGTTCAGTCTCTCAGTCGTGTCCGACTCTTTGCGACCCCATGAATCGCAGCACGCCAGGCCTCCCTGTCCATCACCAACTCCCAGAGTTTACTCAAACTCATGTCCACTGAGTCAGTGATGCCATCCAGCCATCTCATCCTCTGTCATCCCCTTCTCCTCCTGCCCCCAATCCCTCCCAACATCAGGGTCTTTTCTAATGAGTCAACTCTTCGCATGAGGTGGCCAAAGTATTGAAGTTTCAGCTTCAGCATCAGTCCTTCCAATGAACACCCAGGACTAATCTCCTTCAGGATGGACTGGTTGGATCTCTTTGCAGTCCAAGGGACTCTCAAGAGTCTTCTCCAACACCACACTTCAAAAGCATCCATTTTTCGGTGCTCAGCTTTCTTCACAGTCCAACTCTCACATCCATACGTGACCACTGGAAAAACCATAGCCTTGACTAGACGGACCTTTGCTGGCAAAGTAATGTCTCTGCTTTTTAATATGCTGTCTAGGTTGGTCATAACTTTGCTTCCAAGGAGTAAGCGCCTTTTAATTTCATGGCTGCAATCACCATCTGCAGTGATTTTGGAACCCAAAAAAATAAAGTCTGACACTGTTTCCCCATCTATTTCCCATAAAGTGATGGGACCAGATGCCATGATCTTAGTTTTCTGAATGTTGAGCTTTAAGCCAACTTTTCCACTCTCCTCTTTCACTTTCATCATCAGGGAAATGTAAATTAAAATATAGAGAGGGAGGTGGGAGGGGGGATCAGGATGGGGAATACATGTAAATCCATGGCTGATTGATGTCAGTGTATGACAAAAACCACTACAATATTGTAAAGTAATTAGCCTCCAACTAATAAAAATAAATGAAAAAAAAATACAATGAGATACCATTAAACACCCACTATAGAATGCCTATAATTAAAAAACAATTTGTAATAACAAGTTTTGAAGATGTGGAGAAATGAGAACTTTCATACATTGCTGGTAGGAACATGAAGTGGCACACCCACTTTGGACAATTTTGCGGTATGTTGAAAAGTTAAACATAAATTAAACATATAACTTACAATTTTGCTTCTTGGTATCTACCTAAGAAAGATGAAAAGATATATCCTCACAAACACTTGTCTATAAATGTTCCTAGCAGAAATTTTCATAATAACCAAATGATGAAAACAATCCAAATGCCCATCAAATGATGAATGGATAAACAAAATTTACCCTAGTACTATTCAACAATAAAAGGGAGTGGACTGATACATGCTGTGACAGGATGAGCCTTCTTTACATTGTGCTTAGTGGATGAAGCCAATACAAAACACTATATATTGTGCAATTCTATTTATAGAAAATGTCCAGAAAAGGCACATTTATAGTGACCAAGAAATGATTAATTATTGCCCAGGGATGAGAATGAAGATTGCAAGTTGGCTTGATTAAATTTTTAGGGTGGTGATGGAAATGTTTTATAACTAGATTAAAAAAAATTTTTTTTTATTGAAGTATAGTTGATTTACAATGTTTTGTTAATTTATGTGGTACAGCAAGGTGATTCAGCGTAACTAGATTTTGATTATAGATTGTTGCACAACTCTGTAAAAGTTATTAAATTATGTGTGTAAGATGATGCATTTTATATTTATACAAATTATACCTCAAGAAAGCTGTTTAAAACGTGTGCCTGTGGACTCCACTGGTATTGGCTATATACCTCAAAGACTGCTTTTGTTCTTTTTGTAAAGTTGTAGGCAAGAGAATTCCCTGTGGATTCAGAGTTGGTTAGCCAACATAGTCCCCCTTATTCCCCTGGAGTGCCATATTTGATGTATGTGGATTGTATGTGTGATGATAGGAACATAATGGCGATTACCCCATGGATGACCAAGGGAGGCCTGGTAGGTCTAGCTGGTGGCCCAGTAGGGCTGGGTTATGAATCCTTGGTCTCACTGCTCTGCATATACCTTCCCAGTCACTCTTTGATGATTCACAGAGGACACCTTCCCTTAGAGGAATGGAGCTGTTCTTGGATAAGGGAAAAGCAGTAGTTGGACTGGAGAAGGCAATGGCACCCCACTCCAGTACTCTTGCCTGGAAAATCCCGTGGACAGAGGAGCCTGGTAGGCTACAGCCCATGGGGTTGCACAGAGTCAGACACAACTGAAGTGACTTAGCAGCAGCAGCAGTTGGACTCCTCTGTTGGAATCCATTCCGTGGGTCCACTCATGGCCATGGACCCTCTAAAATCCCCACATGCAGCATTGTGGGTGTGATGAGACTCCTATAAATTAGTCTCTTCTGCATGTGTGTGTGTGCTGTCACTTCAGTTGTATCTGACTCTTTGTGATCTATTGGACTGTAGCCCACCAGGCTCCTCTGTCCGTGGGGATTCTCCAGGCAAGAAAACTGGAGTGGGCTGCCATGCCCTCCTCCAGGAGATCTTCCTGACCCAGGGATTGAACCTGCATCTCTTACATCTCCTGCCTTGGCAGGGGGGTTCTTTATCACTAGCACCACTTGGGAAGCCTTCTGCTGCACAATGACCTGCAAATACCACAAAGTTGAAACATCAGGCCCTTGGTTGAGGTGGTGGCAGGGATCTAGTCTGGTTTTCCTCTGTCTCCTGTAACATCTCCCTGAAGTCTGGCCTGTGGCTTTGGGGCTTCTGGGAATACATGCAGGTTGAGTGATTGGATTTATGAATAATCACCACTTCTGCTTTTTTTTCAGCTGACTATTTACCCTGGAACCAACCAAGACGAGAGTTGCTTCGTCCTCCTCACCACTACCGGCCGGCATCGACCAAGTTTGATAGTCGCACTACACAGCAGGATGACTATTCCATGAAGGGCCTGGTGAACACCAGGAGCTGTAAGCCTCCAGCTGTGCCCAAGCTCTGTAACATCCCCCTGGAGGATCTGACGAACTACAAGATGAGCTACGTGGCCCACCCCTTGGAGAAGCGCTTTGTGCATGAGTCAGAGAAGTTCAGGCCCTGTGAAATCCCCTTTGAAAGCCTCACCACCCACAAGGAGTCATACCGCGGTCTGATGGGGGAGCCAGCCAAGAGTTTGAAACCTCCTGCTAGGCCTTGCGGGCTCTTGCCCTTCTCCAACACCACTGAGTTTCGAGATAAGTACCAAGCCTGGCCAACGCCCCAGGTGTTCTCCAAACCTCCTGCCATGTATGTCCCTCCTGAAGAGAAGATGGACCTTTTGACAACAGTGCAGGCCCACTACACGTTCCCTAAGGGCGCCCCGGCTGAGTCCTGCCGACCCGTGCCCTCGGTCAAGAAGGGTGGCCGCTTTGAAGGCTCCACCACGACCAAAGAGGACTACAAGCAGTGGGCCAGCATGCGGACAGAGCCGGTCAAGCCCATCCCCCAGCTGAACCTTCCCTCTGAGCCCTTGGACTGCCTGACCACCACACGAGCCCACTATGTGCCCCACCTGCCCATGATGACCAAAAGCTGCAAGCCCCTCTGGTCTGGGCCCCAAGGAAATATCCCTGTGGAGGGCCAGACCACATATACCATCAGCTTTACTCCTAAGGAAATGAGCAGATGCCTGGCTTCGTACCCTGAGCCTCCTGGCTACATCTTTGAGGAAATAGATGCTTTGGGGCACAGGATATACAGGCCCATTTCTCAGACAGGCTCTCGGCGGAGCAGCCGTTTTTCTGTAGGTGATTCAGAAAATCCCAACCAGCAGGAATTGACAGTGTCAGCCTGATTTTTAAAGATTGTAATTTAGAAATTGCACAATACTTATAAAATCATATGGTTGAGCTATTCATTGGACCAAAAAAGAAAAAAAAAAGGAATTCCCCAAAAATGAAAAAAAAAAATTTCATCGTCGTTTCCTGGACACTTGAATAAAATGAGAATCACTTGACTCAAGGAAAATGACATTTAATCACTGGCTAATTAGTCCCCTAACCCTCCCTCTTCTGTCTCCCCCTCTTGGGCCCTTTATCTTGTGCTCATGGAATCAAAGCTGGTCTCTGAGGTTTCCTTCCCATCCAGATGTATTTTACTAGTTTAATCATTGTATAAATTGACATCATGATCATCCCTTGCCAAGAATGAAGTGCCAAAGAATAAACTTCATTTTGGGGGGATTGAATCTGCAGGTCTGTTTGTTCACCCCACGTGCTGTCTATGCAGAGAGCAGGCCATGTTTCTTGCGACCTCTGGGGATATTTCAGCCTAACTCTCTCGTTGCTTCCTCATCCTGGTAGGGGTGCCTCAGGCCTGATCTGGAGTCTTGTTTTGGGGCCTCTCTACACAGGGCTGCTTCACAGGGCATCTTTCTACCTCTTCACATCACAACATACCAGTAACAACAGTGTTGTCTGATGGGGTATGAGTCTCGTCACGAGTCTTGCCCATGAACCAGGCACTGAACTGAAATTTCCTCTCCCCTCCGTGCTCTTCCCCAGTTCTCTGATACCATGGAGTGTATTTTCGGGTTCTACCGACTCAAAACAGAGGCAGATGGAGGGAAAGGACAAAGTTCTATGGCAGTCCTAGGAAAGCATGGACGGCCAGACCTCTCTCATTCCCAAACCAGTGCAGGCTCTGAGTCCAGGGAGAGGAGGGGCGGAGCGGGGAGAAAGGGAGCCCTCGGCAACCAGGCAGTTGGCAGCTGGCTCTTAAGCTGTGAGCACTTCTAAATGCTCAGAACCTGGAAAAAATGGCTGCACATTGGGCTGATTCCTGGGAAGCCTGGATCCGCTTGTCCTAAAATGACAGCTATGACCAGGCCTCTCATAAAGTATGATATAGTGATAATGGAGAAAGGGTTGGAGGTTCCTCTTTGGGGCCTAAGGTTTGATCCTAAGGTTAAGTAATTTGGAGGTTTTTTTTGTTTTGTTTTTAGGAAGAATCAAGGAGGGACTTTGTTCAAGAGGGCCCAGGCCAGGATCAGCTGGGTTCAAGGTCTGTGTGAGCCTCATCCAGGGGGATGCAGATTGACACTTCGGTTATCTGCCTCTCTTTTGAGTCTGTAGAACCTTAAAATATACTCCATGGTATCAGGGAACTGGGGAAGAGCATGGAGGGGAGAGGAAATTTCAGTTCAGTGCCTGGTTCATGGGCGAGAAGCCTGTATCTCTTATTCAAGTCTATCTTTCCATGGCTCTCACCTCCCTGGCCCAGACTTTCAGGTCCCCACTCATTGTCTTCTTACCGTGAGGTTAGTTTGCATCACTGGATTGGTATTTATGGCATTTAATCATCTTGGTTGTATCAGGTGTGGATGACTGCCCTTATGGGATAAAGAAGCTCAGAGAGATGATGCACCTTGCCTAAGGCCACAGAGCTTGGAGCACCAAGGCCAAGACTGGAACCCAGGTCTTCTGTTTCCAGATCCAGGGCTCTTGACTCAACACCAGGCACCTCCCATCTGCAGTGGCTCAGATCTCATGGCTCCAGCAACCGCATCAAATTGTACTATCTCTGTTTGAACTCCTTTCTGGAGGCCATTAAGCTAAAGGAGTCCACTTAGGAGGGTAGGTTTTATTATTTTTGTTTCATCATTTTTCACAGATCAAAGGAATATTGGCACTTGATTTGAAAAACCAAATGGTATTAAAATGCTTATAAAACGGCAGCAGTCTCTTAAGCAGCCACCCCTTCGTCTCTATTATAACTTCCCCAGAGAACAATTGTAAATAATTGGATCTGTTTCTACTAATATTTTCCCTCAAATTCCTTAATAATGTTGTTTTAGTTGCTAAGTTGTGTCTAACTCTCTTGTGACCCCATGGACTGTAGCCCACCAGGCTCTTCTGTCCATGGGATTTCCTAGACAAAAATACTGGAGTGGATTTCCATTTCCTCCTCTAGAGGATCTTCCCAACCCAGGAATTGAACTTGCATCTCCTTCTTGGGAGACATATTCTTTACCATTGAGCCACCAGGGAAGTCCATAGTATATATACTAATATATTAGTATGAAAGTGAAAATCGCTCAGTGGTGTCTCTTTGTGAGCCCGTGGACTGTAGCCTGCCAAACTCCTCTGTCAATGGAATTCTCCAGGAAAGAATACTGGAGAGGGTAGCCATTCCCTTTTCCAGGGGATCTTCCCAACCCAGGGATCAAACCCGAGTCTCCTGCATTGCAGGCGGATTCTTCACCTTCTGAGCCACCAGGAAAGCCCCCCTATAATAGTGTCTGTGTGTGTGTGTGTGTGTACTGGTGTCTGCTGACTCATTGATTTTAGACCTAGTCTGTTTTGGTAAATTAGGTATTTTAATCTTTTACATTTAATTCTTTAATTCTTTTAATTCCTTCCCTCCCCCTTCTTAATATAGTTATATGAGAGTGTGTAGTAATGTCAAAACTAACAAGCTTTTCTGATGGGTAGGAAGGGAAGAAACTGAAGAAAGATTGATAGATCTGACTGTTTTAGGAGCACTGAGTCCCCTTGGGGTGAGAAATTTCCTTTGAGCCCTTTCTTTGTGACATTTGGAATCATCTCCACGGTGACTCCAGGCTTGATGACCCACCCAGGGCATCTCTGCCTTATCTATCTCTCTAGGACTTGAGGAATTGCCTCTCCCCTACTCTTAGTTCTTCTTATGACAGTAGTTAATACAAATAAATTCATAAAATACATAAAGAAGGACACAAGTGGCTTTTATGGGTGCTAGTGGAACACAATGGCTAAGAGCATACGAGGAGAGTCCAGCAGACCTGGGTTTGCATCTTGGTCCTTGTCACCCACTAGCTATGGGGCCTTGGTCAAATTCTTTACAATGTGGATAATACTGGTCTCATGGTTTTGTGGTTTGGATTGAATGATTGAGTATATATCAATCACTTAGGCATGGCTTATCTTTAACTTATTAAATGTAGATGAGGATGACAACAATGGTGGTGATCATGATGATGAAGATTGCTGGATTCTGCCGCTGAAACTACCTGTGATTTTATTGGTCAGTGTTCACAAGTGTGCAGGTAAGGACAACTGCTCGTGTTTTATTTACTCATTTTAAAAATATTTATTTATTTTTGGCTGCCTTGGATCTTCATTGCTGCACATGGGCTTTCTCTAGTTGCAGCGAGCAGGCTCTACCCTCTAGTTGTGGTGCTCGGACTTCTCATTGCCGCAGTTTCTCTTGTTGTGGAGCGTGGACTTTAGAGTACAGACCCAGTAGTTGTGGCTCATGGGCTCAGTTGCTCTGCAGCATGTGGGATCTTCCCGGACCAGGGATAGAACCTCTGTCCTCTGCACTGGCAGGTGGATTCTTAACTATTGGACCGCCAGGAAAGTCCCACTGCTCATATTTTAAATTTTGTGTATTTTATGTAGTTTTAAATACCTCCTTTTTTCTTATAGTTCATTTACTTTTAGTTGTTCTGAGTTGGGGTTGATAACTGTGCTCCCTGGAAATGTCATTTAAGAGCATTACTTGGGTCACAAGAATGGAAAAAGACAGTGATCTGAGCTGATGGGGCCTTGATTCCCCTCCCCTGTTCTCCCATGGCAGCTTCTTGTAGTCAGTTCTATGTATTGGGCTCCCCTATAAAAGACTGTTGGAGAAAAATTCTTTTACAGTTACGAAAACCCATGTACATGTGTGCACACACTGCTTTAAGACCCCATAGCATCCTATTTAACAAACTCTGATGGTGAAAGACTTCAAACGTGTTGTCTTGTCTAGAAACACACACACATTATTTATTTCATGCCTTTCTCACTTGTGGGAATGAAGTGGGAGCTTAATCACCTACCACATTCCAGGGTTTCCAAGGCTTTCAGCACGTTATAAAAGAAAAATTATTAGAGACCAGAAATCAAATGCAAACAAAAAAGTATGGCCAAGCAGGGAACCTGCTCCAGTGCAGAATCCAATATGCTCTGGGATGAGGCTCTGGAGATGCAAACAGGTGGGGTTTTTAAAGTTCAAAGATGGGAAAGCTCTATTCTGCTCAAAGAAAGTGGGATCTCAGGGTGAGGCTGATGGCCTGGAGGTGGTGGGGTTAGTTGGTGTGGAGACTCTGGTGGAGTAGTGTGGCCTGCTGGTTTGTGCTATGGTGACCGGGGGCATCTACTGGGATGTGCCACTCCCAGTGACGGTGTCTTCCTGCCCGTGCTTTGCAGAGGGCAGCCTTGTGTCAGCAGCCTAGATAGCCAGGGCACCTCTCATTCCCTGGTTCACCTTACAATGAGGGCTGCCTGTGTGGTTAAAGACTCTGGCACATCACTTGTATTTTTTGAAGGTCAGGACTGCCCCCCCCGCTTCCAGTTGGCTTCCCAATTATGATCAAAACACAGCACCAAGGGTAGCTTGAAAAATCTCCAATATACCGCTTGTTGCATTTTCACAGGAGTCAATGTCTTTGAAGATGGGCCTCCCTTTTTAGGCCTTGGCTCCACGATCTTAGGCCAGGCAGTGACTAGAGGCTGGGGAAGGCAGGGCCCGTTGTCAGTGATTCTTTCAGCAGTTCCCACTTTTAGCACCATTTGTCACTCTGCTCTCTGTGGTACCTGCTATTTCAGATCCTGAGCTCCTGCCAGATTCTGCCTGTCAGACCCACTCCTTATCAGCCCCAGCATTCTTGTGGTATTTTTATTCTGGGCTTGTCTGCTCCATGCTTGTCAGTCATTGTTCTACTATCTCTCTCCTGTCTTCTTCCATTTTCTTGAAAACCCTCGTTCACTGATGACCCTCCTCCCATCTTCTTCACTACGGTATTTTATAATTTCAGTATTGCTTAAAAGAGTTGAATGGTGTATATGAGGGGGCAGGCTGGAGATGAGCTTGAGTTGGCACCACTTGCCTGGGCAGAGAGCCCACTGAAGGTGGAGCAAGACTAATGGACTTTCTTGGGGTCTTTTCCACTGGGAAGCACACCCGGAGGGTGACTTTTTCCCCTGAAGGGACTGAAAGGCAAACGTGGGCAGTCAGCATGGAATAAGTACCAGGTCAACTAGTGTTTGCAGTGAAGAGAGTCCTGGATCTTGGGCCACTGCCTTCTAAACCCTAGGCTGTTCCCCAAGGCTGTGCATGTGGCTTTGGATAGCATTTTCCCACTCCATCCTCGGGCCTCAACTGCTGTCCTCCTTACCCCTTTCAGACATCACCAGCGGTTTCATGGAGGAGGGTCTGGGGGCTCAGAGAGAGCCGTCTATTGAAGCAGAAACCACAGCCTAGTCCTGACACCAGGAGGATCAGTCCTGGCTGGGGCCTTGCTTGGGGGTGGCGAGGGAGCCAGTCCTCCCTGCTGTGTCTCCAAATACCTTTTCATTTGTAGTCACACTGCCCTAAAAGTGTTTGCAGTAATGTACACAGTGCAGTTGTCCTCCCCACCCTCTTCCACACTTCTACCTGTAACGCAGGAGGGAAGCAGATTGCTCAAAGGCAATAGGATCAGCACAACAGATCCTTCCCATAGGGGTGCTCTCTTTTGGGGATCTGGTCATTTAGGGCCTGAAGATGTACTGAGTGATCCAGATTCTCCAAAAGGGCTTTTCAGCTGTGCAGCTGTTGTGAGGAAGTAGCTGGACTGGCGGGGTGTGTACAGGTCCTAATGGAGGATTAAATGGCCCCCTGGCTTCTCAGACCTGCCAGGCCATCCCCCAGGCCCACATCTGGTCCTCAGACCTTGAAGCGGAGGACAGAGGCCCTTCTGAGCATAAGCGCTGGGGGTGGAGGCCAGCAGAGGTGTTTTCTTTGGCCGGACAAGCTCAGAGTTTCCACATGGCTGGCTGAGCAGGTGCTGGTCTCCTTCCCACTTGGAGGGTGCCCTGGGGGAGCCTAGGAGCCTGTGAACCTTTTAGAACATGTGCTCTGGATTCTGGAAAAGGCATCAAGGTAGTGCTAAGCTGGGCTCCTCTTTAAGTCACACTTCTGGGCCACAGGTGCCTGGGTCCCTGCCTCTGGGTCCTCGGATGCTGATATGAGATGTACTGATGGCTTTTCCTTGTTAGGTCTTGAGGTGTGGCAGCAAACACAGCTTGATGCTAACTGAAAGGATTCAGGAACTTTCCACTCCTGTGGTTGAATCTGAAACACTGATTTTCTTGGGCTTTTACTGCCCAAACCAGACAGCCTGCCTGTATACCTGTGACCTGCCTACCTCATCAGGACCAAGGTTGTTCTTTCAATGATGGGGTGAAGCTTGGTTTCTTACATGTGACCGCAATGCATGCGTGTTACTTGACTTCAGTCATGTCCAACTCTCTGCGACCCCATAGACTGTAGCCTGCCAGGCTAGGCAAGAATACGGGAGTGGGTTGCCATGCACTCCTCCAGGGATCTTCCCGACTCGGGGATCGAACCAGAATCTCTTGTGTCTCCCACATTAGCAGGCAGGTTCTTTACCACTAGTGCCACCTGGGAAGGCCATTTCATGTTATAGGAGCAGAAAATGAAGGAGCCTACAAACACCCTTTAAACAGGCAAGCAGCTACTTAAGGCAGACAAAATACCTGTAAAATGACTGCAGTTTGACACATCTATGCCAGTGGATGACTTATAAACTAAGAAATGGAATTTTTTGGACAATAGGCTCTCTTGGGCTTAAAAAAACAACAAAACTTTTCACTTGAAAGTTTCTAAGCAGGGCACAATGCTTACTGTTGACTTGGAGGGACTCTTTTCTTGGCTAAGCATTATAACACCTCTTATATTCAGAGGTCAATTATTTGGAAACTTCAGCTGTCCAAATCTGAGGCAAGACCTGGAAATAAGCATCTTGTAAGCTGCCAAAGTCATTGACATGCATTTCATGTGTGGAAACTCAGGTACTTCACACAGCGCTCACTCTCAGCATATTGGCCCCTCTCCTCCACTTTTTTTTTTTTAAACACAGATTTCCAATGAGCTTTTTTCCCTGTTTATTAGCCCTCAGAAGAGTAAGAGAGACTGCTGCTAGTTTGACACATTTAGAACAGAAAGCACTGACAACTAATAGCTTGGCACTGGGATTAGAGGCCAAAAAAAAAAAAAAAAGAAGACTATTAAAAAATGCAGTATTCAAAAGCATGGCAGCTCATGAATCATCCCAGTATAATACACACACACACACACACGTATGTGCATACATATTTTATTGAGTCTGGAAAATATACCACAGTTTGTGCTATTAAGAAGAAAAAATCATACACATTTTTAAAGTCTGGGTAAATGCATCAACAGTGTTGGAAAAATAAATTCCCGTTTGTCTCAGAATAATAAGGGAATGGGGATTTGGAGTATTTTAATATAAGGTTAACCTACAGGTAATGTGTATCAGCCCAATGTCTGTGGAATACCAGCCCTGGGATATGGGATATGGTCACTGGACATGTAGATCAGGGAGAGGCTGCCTGTTATATCCTCCTGTTGGAGATGTGTGATGCATTTTGATCCTTTGAAGTCTTTGTGGAGCCCTATAGTAAAGGCACCTTGTTTAACTTTGTTTATTCCAGGCCGTGAATTAGCATTCTAGTAATTCCAAGTACTCAAACTGAAAAAGAGTAGCTGTTGGTTCAGGCGGTTGAGCAGACCAGAGCTTTGTCTGTGGCCTTCAGGCGTAGCTGGATCCAGAGGCTTGGATGCTGTGATAGGCGCTTCCTTTTCTCTGCATTGCCATCTCAAGCAGGCCCTTTCTAAATGGTAGTTTACAGCAATTGTGAGTTTACAGCATCCTTTTAGCTAAAGTGCTTCTCCTTTCCAGTGGTTCCAGTAAACATCCCTGAATTGAGTTTCTCTTGCTTGACTGAGTCTCATTGCTGATCCCCGAACTGATGGCCCTGGCCAGGGAGATGGAAAATACTCATTCTCTGGGCCAGGATCACCCAGACACCCCTGGACTGAGCAGTGTATATACATGTGGGGTCAATCCCATGCAAACTACATGAACTGTAGGAGGCTGGGGTGAGGGGGCTGCCCCAGAGAAAAGTGGGACGTGGTTTCCAAGGAAGGAAGGGATGGATGCTGAGCAGGAAACAACAGTTTCCAACTCTGACAGCAGAGTCCTTTTGTTTTGCAAGACTCATTGGCGCGTACATGGAGAAACACTGCCAAGAGATCATTGCACATTTTTTTCCAAAGAAGTTTAGAATGTAGTAAAACACACGCATGCAAACATGTGGTTGGACCTTTCTTTGATGATGCAGAAACCCAGTGGATTCTGCCGGGCCTCGGGGTCAGCTCTGAGTGCTGAAACATCCTACTCACCATCCACTGATGTTGTTTGGCTTCTTGATAAATGGGAGGTTCTGGCACAGCTAAGTGCAAGGCCCAAGGCGCCTGGGAAAGTTTCCCTATCTCCTGTGTCAATTTCCCACAGCACCAGCACACACCACCTCATTTTATCCACATGCAACCCTTCTGTGTGTGTTATTCTCCTGTCCAGGCAGGGAGCTGAGGCTCAGAGAGGTAAAGCAACTTGGCGAGTTACTCACAGCCTTGCTCAGGACATTGGAGGAAATGACATTTGTAAAACAAATCTTGTGAACAGCAAAGATGTTTTTGAATGATGCCTTGGATTTGGAGGAAGGAGGATGCTAGCTAGCTAGAGGTAGGAGACTCTGGAGGTTGAGAGAAAAGAACACAATTTGGAATGCTTTATGTAAAAAAAGTTTTTATTTGCCCGCACTGTGTAGCATGTGGGACCTTAGTTCCCTTACCAGGGATTGAATTCATGCTCCTCGCGTTGGAAGTGAGGAATCACGACCACTGGACTGCCAGGGAGGTCCCTGGAATGTTTTTAAGGGGCCATTCAGTTTGCAGGTGTGGCTTCTGAAATAATAAGGTTGAAAGAACTATGTCTGTATGAGTGATTCTTCACTGTACCTAGTACTGAGTTAGCATTCAGACTTATGAATTACTCCTGGACACACACACCACACACACACACACACACACACACACACACACACACACACACACACACACACACACACACACACACACACACACACACACACAGATATAAAAATATTGATTAAGTTGCAATAGGGCTTCTTTCCATGATGCTTGCTTGCTTTACAAGTCATATATATATAAAGGAATGATTACATCCAGAGATAAAGATTGTTTGCAGAGATTTTTACATTTTAAGCTTTCGGTCTAAAATAATCACTTTAGCCTCTAGAAAAGGATCCCTTGGGATTTTTCAAGGAAAAAGATAATTTCACCTTGTGATCTGCTAACATACAGCCCGTCTACTGTGTTGGTTTTGTTACAAGCTCTCAAAGGGAGGCAGTGTCCTGGGCTCCGGTGATTGCTGTGTGTCCTACCTCTGCTCTCCCGGCTGCCCCGGGCTCCATCGGACTTGAGGTTATGACAGGGTTTGTGCAGCCCTTTGCCCAGACTCCTGGGTCAGCGACAGTTCTCACCACCCTCCTGCCCCGGGGGCACCTCTAGGGGACCCATCCAGACAGCCTGTAGGCGTTCTCCAGTTTCTCAACGAGTTTGCGTCCAGTGAGTCCCTTGTCTGGTGGGTGGTTGCTCAGGAAGCTTGCCTTCTCCCTCCACACCGCGCATCCTGTGTGCCTCTCCCTAGATACGCCTCTCTTTCCCCTCCGCCCCACAACCGCTGTCTCAGCCCCAGCACCAGGAGGGACAGGACGCACCATCTGTCACAGCATTGGCCACACTTCTCCTCCTCTTCCTGCCATCTGTAAATACATGCACATATAGATTTATTCATTCCTTCAGAAAATATTTATTAGATGCTTTAGGCTAATCAGTAAACAGAGCAGATGCAGATCCTACCCTTCGTGGGGCTTATTGTCTAGTCGGGGAGAGACAAACACTCAATAATAAATATACTGTACAGCTAACATGTGCTTCCATGGTGGCTCACTGGTACAGAATCTGCCAGCCAGTGTAGGTGATGTGGGTTTGACCTCTGGGTTGGGAAGTTTCCCTGGAGAAGAAAATGACAACCCACTCTAGAATTCTTGCCTGGGAAACCCCATGGACAGAGGAGCCTGGCAGGCTATAGTCCACGGGGGTTGCAACAGAGTTGGACACGACTTAGTGACTGCTGCTGCAGCTACTGCTAAGTCACTTCAGTCATGTCCGACTCTGTGCGACCCCGTCCCTGGGATTCTCCAGGCAAAAACACTGGAGTGGGTTGCCATTTCCTTCTCCAATGCATAAAGGTGAAAAGTGAAAGTGAAGTCGCTCAGTCATGTCTGACTCTTTGCGACCCCATGGCCTGCAGCCTACCGGGTTCCTCCGTCCATGGGATTTTCCAGGTAAGAGTACTGGAGTGGGGTGCCATTGCCTTCTCCAGATTTAGTGACTAAACGACAACAAATATATAAGTGTATCTAATAATATATAATATAAATGTAATAATAAACACATGATAAAAAGTATCATATGTATGGTAACTTAGACGGTGATAAGAGCCATGGAAAAAGGAAAAAGTCATCAAAGAGGACCTGGGAGTTCTGGGAGGCCCAGGGTGTCTTGAAAGGAGTAGTCAGGGTGGGCCTCCCTGAGAAAGGGAGATTGGAGAGTCTCAAAGGAAGAGAGAGGGTGTTTAGGAATAGCTGGAGCACAGGCCCTGACATGAGCATATTTCGGTCCAGGTGTGTCCAGGGAGTGGTCCTGAGGCCACTGCCAGGCCAGTGCAGAGACCACTGCCAGGAATTTGGCTTTTACTCCAGGGCGAGCCAGCGCTACACTTGCAACTGGGAAGTGCCGGATCAGGTTTCCATTACGGCTGTTGCTCTGGTTGCCCTGTCGCGTGCTATAAGGGGGCAGCAGTGGGCCAGGGTAAAAGCAGGGCTTGGTAGGGGGCTTCTTACCTAGAGAAAGATGCCTGGCCGGTGGAGTTGGGGGCAGTGAGAAAAGTGGCCCATCCTGGCACGTTCTGGCTGATGGTAGAGTGAGATGAAGAGGGAATCAAGCATGACTCCAGAACCTTCGGTCTGAGTGGCTGGAAGGATGGAGCTGCCATCCACTGAGGTCAAGGAGAGTTGGGCTGGGCCGTCTGAGTGCGGGACCATCGTTCACATGGCCAGTGGGGTGTAGTGGGGCTCTTGCAGCCAGGCAGGCCTGGCACTTCCACTCACCACTGTGGACCCAGTATGGCCCAGGGGTGACCCGAGCATCCTAGGGTTTTCTAGAAATGTGTCCTCTTTCTGTTTCTCCTTTCTCCGCTACAACTTTAGGGAGATTGGGTTCTTTCCTGAAGTACAGAAGGAAAGATCTTCTGAGTTCCCAGGCACCAGGATTGGACAGGTAATTATAATTGTGTTGGGTGCTGTGAGGGGGGAGGAGGAGGATGGGGATCAGCTTGGAAGATGGTGATGGCTCCCTGGAGGTTGTGACTATCTTGATATGATAGGCGACTCCCCTCACCTTCCCACTTCGCTCCTCTGTCTCCCCTTCCCCAGCCTCTCCAGCCACAGTCACCCAGATCTTGTCTTTCAGGATTTCTTCATCCTTTTATAGGGTTACACAGTGTCGTCTTCTCTTGGTTGTGGTCTTCTTTATTTTCACCCATCATCTTTTCAGTGAAACAAGAAGCATTTGTGGGCAGCTACTCTATTTAGAAGAGGGGGTATGATAAATAATCATCATTTCATTTTTTTCAGCCACTTGCAGGAGCCAAGTTCAAACTTGGCCCTGAAATAAGTGGATGTGTGCAACGAGGGAGGAGAAGAGGGGCAGAGGGGGAAGAGATGCTTTGTGAACACAGGGTTTCCTACCTTTGGCCTTGACTTTGTATCTCTGTGGGCTGGTGAAGGACTGAGAGCCTCAGTTTTCTACCTTGGCTGCAAGGCAGTGGGGGAAAGTGCTGTGAAATTAGGAAATCTTTAAGAAGCAAACATCTTAAAGCCTCCATGTTTTCCCTGCCCTGGGTGCCAAGACAACTCACAAGTGAAAAGTGGTGGTGGCTGTGGTGGTTGGCATTCCATGGCTCATGGAAGGTGAGAAGGGGAAGGAAGATGGAACATGGAGTCTCTAGGGAGCTGAGGTCAGTCACGTAGAGATGAGGCGGTGCTATTGCAGGGTGCCTTGGGGCATTTCACCGAGTCTGTTCCTTATCCTGATAACAGTGGGAAGGTGTAGAAGGCTTTAGAACAGAGGACTGGTATAACCCTTTTGTCTTTTGAGATTTCTTGGTGAATGAATTTAAGCCATTTTGGCTGACCAATACTTTCCAGGCTATCTTGGGAAAATAGGAGCTCCATCAGGAGAGGCTGGAGGGCTTCCCTAGTGGTTCACTGGTAAAGAATCCACCTGCCAATGCAGGAGACACGGGTTCGATCCCTGATCTGGGAAGATCCCACATGCCATGGAGCAGCTAAGCCCGTGCACCACAACTGTTGAGCCTGTTCTCTTGAGCCTGGGAGCTGCAACTACTGAGCCCACATGTCCTAGAGCCAGTTCTCAGCACCCGTGCACCACAACTGTTGAGCCTGTGCTCTTGAGCCTGGGAGCTGCAACTACTGAGCCCACATGTCCTAGAGCCAGTTCTCAGCAACAAGAGAAGCCACTGCAATGAGACGCTCGAGCATCGCAACTAGAGAAAAGCCCGTGAAGTAACAAAGACCCAGCTCAGCTAAAAATAAAATTATAAAAAAAAAAAAAGGCTGGAGCTCTGAGTTTCCACCTACACCGCCTCATTCCTTAAGGTGGTGTGTTTCAGTGGAAACAGTCTCACGCCAAATTCTGATATTAGGCTTGTGTGTCAGTCTCTCAGTCGTGTCTGACTCTGTGACCCCATGGACTGTAGCCTGCCAGGCTCCTCTGTCCATGGAATTCCCCAGGCAAGAATACTGGAGTGGGTAGCCACTTCCTTTTCCAGGGATCTTCCTAACCCAGGGGTCAGACCCTGATTTCAGGCGGATTCTTTACCATCTGAGCCACCAGGGAAGCATATCAGGTATGAGCATAAAATGCCCACAAACTGGCCCAGTGCTCTGTGAACTTGAATAAGTCCTGTTGTTCCAGCCCTAGTCACTCTGAGAGTTATTCCAAGGTGGATGTTCTTATGGTAAGATCAGCCAAAGCCTTCTCCAGTTAGATCAAGCAAGAGTTGGGTGGGAGCTGGGGGGTAGACTTGGAGCTCCAGGCTGTTGGGTTTGCTGGATACCTAGACTATTTGGACAAGGGCTGTGGTGCTTGTGTGCCCTTTCCGATCTGCCCATACAACTAATTTCACTGATGTGTAATTAATGAACCTTGTGTAATTAACAGACCCTCTGGTGCAGATTAAGTTAACAATAGTTGAAATGCTTGCAGTGGTCACTTTTGGAGAGTAGATTTATGATTAGATAATTAAATATTAGCTAGCTGGCCCTAGGGTGTGATTTAAGTCTATTTCGCCCACAGCCATCAGTTTACATTGATGTGTTTGCAGGCAATATTACATTAGTTCTGGCTGCTATATGGGAAGTGAATTGGAGGAGACAGGACAGATTTAAGGAGTCCAGTCAGGATACCTTTGCAAAAGCCCCAGTGGGAGAGAGTCAGGAATAAAAGAAGAAACTCATGCCTGCTGACTGTGGAAAGAACCAAATGAGGAAGAACACTGGACTGGAGATTTCCCCAAACGTGGAGGAGCAGGACGCACTGGCGTCTGTGGTGGGGTGTATCTGCTTTCCTGGTTGGACTCTGAACTCCTTGGGGCTCAAGACAGGGAGAAGGCTTTCACCCCTGTGTTTTCAGGGCTCAGCCTGGGCCTGGCACAGAGCTGGTGCATAGCCAGAGTTGGTCAGACTCTGAAGAAAAGGAAAGGTATGTAACAGGAAAAGAGATGAGGGAGAAGGAGATGAGATGAGAAGAGATGGAGGACTGCCTGGTGGGGGCTTGCAGAGTGAGGCCCACTAGGCCTGGATGGACAGGTCGATGGTTTTCCATCCCAGTGGAGCCCAGGAACTTCATGGTGCAGAAGGATCCAAGTCGAGGGGGTTTGTTCTCCGGTGGTGACCTTGACTGTTTTTGCTCCTGTAGGGAGGGCCAGTGCAGGGGAAGAAAGGCAATTCAGGAGTGACTGGGCCATGAACGTGGCACCTCTGTGTGTCTGCCACTGTGATGTGCTGGGCTCTGGCTGTGGGACCGGGCCACCTGGATGACTGATGACCAACTTCATCATCCTCCAACTGACCTCCGCTAAGTCATTTCCTGGCCCTTTCATTGTTATTTTAAAAATGGTGGTGGGGATTGAGGGAAGAAAACCAAGCTCCTGACTCACTTCGCCTCCCTGCCTTGACCATTCAAGCTTTCCTAGAGTTGCTCACCTGGCAACCAGTTCACAGCTTGTCTACTCTCCTTTGTGGGATTTGGAACGAGGTCACCCCTGGCCATCACAGAGGCCTGGAGGAAAGCTGTTTATGTCGTCTTGGAGAGGCGGGCAGGTTTCCCAGGCATGCTTTCTGGTCTGGACGCTGACCGTGCGATCTCTCTCAGGCCCTCCTAAACATTCTGCTTAAGCAAACATTATTTATGTTCAGCAGGAGAACCATTCCCCACTGTCTGCTTTCTCTTCACTCACATAAAAACTACACATTTAATTTCTGTTTATCCATATATAAACCACATCTGTAGGAGCAGCCTGGGATATGGTCGGTTGAAGATGGATTTTGCCTTTGGAAAACGCAGAGGTGAGTGACATCTGTATATTGTGTTATCAGAAGCGTGACGCACGTGGTTGATGGGGTCCAGGTGCTTCACGGAATCCATCTGATTGAAGCTGTAAACCTCTCGCCGATGGAGGAGGTGACGGCTCAGTTCTTCTTAGCAGAGGCTTGTTTGCAAATACCTGCCTTCCAGTTTTGGGGGTGGCAACAGTTGAAAACCTTGGGGTGCTATGAGGAAGAAGCTAAGGTTTGGCTCATCAGCTCACACAAATGTGACCTGTGAAAGCATCTTCAGGTGGATAGGAGGGGTATGTGAGGGGCAGACAATAATTTTAGATTAACCTCAGAGGGTTGGTAGAACTCATTGGGTATTCAACTGTTCACTATTTATTTCAAGGCTTGCATCAACACTGATGTTTTCCTAATTGGCAGTATAGGACATGGATACGTAACCTACCCTGATTTCACTCACATTTAATGCACTCTGACTCTGAATCTTGAAGTCCTTAAATCACAGCTCATTCATTGAACAAAATGAGGGACACAGACAGAAAACATCAAGGGGGTGTCACCTTGTTTTGTTTCCTCTTTTATTCTTCTGTGGGTTATTTTGCCAAACAGATCAAGCTTTTCATTGGGTTATTTCCCCAAAGCTTCATCCTTCTCTCTACCTCAATCTTCCCTTGCCCTTTGTAGATGAATTTGCCTATTTGGGGGAGTCTCACAAGTTATTTAGGTCTGTCTTGTCTCATTTTAGCTGAAAAGCATTAATAAAATTGGATTATTTCCTTTGATCTTATTTGCAGGATGAAGTGAGAGGATAATACCATGCTGTTTATGGCCCTCAACTTGGTAAGTAAGATATCCTTAATTTTAGCTTTTACTTTAACTTGTATATTTGCTCATGAATGACTATCTCTCCATCTTTTTAAACTGAAGGAAATGGCAATTATGTGCACATTTGAGTATTTTGAATTGAGACTAGGTTGTCCATTGGGATTATAAAATCATATCTGTCTTGGGATGTTTTTCTGGGAGCTTGTCAGTATTTTGGTGAATCATTGAGTTTGCTACATGGAGGGATCGGTTTTCTTCCATGATGAAGAGCTTGGTTCCTAATACCTCTCGTTTACACTATTGGCTGGTATTGAACTTTGAAGGAATGGCTGATGTCTTTCTCAGTTGAAAATGAAAACATAGGCAAGAGTCTTTGAAAACTGACAATGGGAAGTAATGTGAGATAAACCTTCTGCCAGCCCTGCCCTTCATCTCTGCGTTTCTCTAAGGTAGCCTGGATGATGGTAATAGCAGTTAACATTCAAGGAATGTGTCAGTGATAGGCGAGGCACCCGTTTCCTCAACAGGAATTAACCAGTTCCTTACAACAACCTGTCACGTGAGGTATCTTCTTTTAAAGGTGAGGAAGCTGGGGTACAAGAGAGTTCTGATGATTGTTGATCATCCTGGACTCGATGGGTCCACAGATTTTCTCAGCTTATCCTGTCAAAGATGGACACTTCTGAGGCCAAGCAGGGGACCCTCACATGAGGAGTCACAATCCCAGGACTGGCCCGTGGTTAAGATTCTAAACTCTTACACTGTCGTTGGTGGCATCTTGGTCAGGATCTCTTCATTTCCCCCTGCTGAGCGTTGTGATTTTGGCTGGAAAATTTTCCATACATTCTGTCTGAGGCCTCCCCACTCTTTGAGCCGTCCTAGGTTTTCTCTCTGGCGTCTCTCCTTCCCCCCACCCTCCATGGGGGTCTCTGGGGGACATTGTTTGGTTGCTGGTATGTGAGTATTTATTGCGCTAGCATTGGTCTTCTCTTTAAAGCGAAACCCACAACTCCTTAGAAAATAATTGGAATTTCAAGAAGAGCTTGCTGGCATACTTTTATGCTGCAGAACAGATTGTCACATGCTAGGTTGAGTGGCTGAAAGAGGCTGGAGCTGGGCTTGCAGGCTGGGGTCCCCTGGAGTGTCTCTCACAAAGGTCCCTGTGTGGGTGTCTTCTGGGCCTGGGGACACGCTGCTCTTTCACCAGAGCCTGTTTATAAAGAACTCTACAAGCAGGCTTTTGTTTTCTTTTGCACTTTCTCTAGTAGCTTTATTAAAATGCTTTAAAAAAGAGGGGGAGCTAGGAGTCCTTGAATGCCAGGAGCATTGGTTTTAGAGGGTGCAAAAGCAACGTCTCTTTTAAAAGTCGCACCATTGGCTTCTGCCAACCTCCAAGCAGCAGGAGAGAACGATGCCCACACCAGAGTGGCCACACATGTTGGCTATTGCACAGAGGAGCTGCGGCTGGCCTCCGAGGGAAGGGCAGGGCTCTGGCTAAAAAGCCAAACTGCTCAGGTTTGAATCCTGGGTGACCTTGGGCTTCTCTGGGCCTCTGTCTACCCGTAAGTCAGTGGAGATAATCATAGGGTTCATGTGAGGATTGAAATGTGGTAATGATCTTTAGATGGAGCCCTGATGAGGGTGTACACCCAGGGTGCATGCCCCTGGGGGCGGGAAGCCTGACCGGGAGTGAGGCTCCTCCTGCACCCAAGTCTGCATACACCCCAGAGATGCCTGCGCTTGCTCTTCTTCCTGAAGGTGCCGTGGCTCCCGTCTTCCCTCTCACACATACCGTGCTTTATCGTGCTTTGGTCTATTGTGGTTTGCAGATACTCTGTGTTTTAGAATTGAAGGTCTGTGGCAACCCCACCCTGAGCAGGCCTGTTGGCACCAGTTTTCAAACAGTTGCTCACTTTGCGTCTTTGTGTTACGTTTTGGTAATTCTCACCATGTTTCAGAATTTTCATCATTACTTGTTATGGTGCTCTGTGATCAGTGATCTTTGTTGCTACTATGACTTGCTGAAGGCTCACGTGATCTTTAGCATTTTCTAGCAAAAACAGATTTATCATTAAGGTGTGTACATTGTTTTTAAAGATATAATGCTACTATACACTTCATTGACTACAGGATGGCATAAATATAACTTTTATATGCACTGGGAAACCAAATAATTAATGGGAATTCCTTTTTTTTGTGATATTTGCTTTATTGCAGTGGTCTGGAACAAAATCCTAAATCTCTGAGGTATACCTATCCATAGGGCTGTAAATGAGCTGATCGTGAAAGGCAGCACTTGTCTCAATTTGTGGATATTTAGCTCCTCCGGGTTCACTTACAGGACTGACTCTTCCAGGCATGGGCCCCCCAGCTTTCTAGGCAAAGCCCCAAACTGCAATTCATCCATTTTGGCCAAACTCACATTAGTTGCTGGGAACCAGCCTCACCCCCTCCCCTCCTGCCCAAAACAAGATAGGAAGGCTGAACTTAATAGAGACTCGGACGACAAGATTTAAATAAATAAGCTGTATTATCTGTACAAAAAAAATATATAAATACAGTTTTGTGTTTTAGAGGAGGAGGTGCCTCCTCCCACATTCTTCAGCAGCCCTAATAATCTTGTGGTGCTGCTGAGTCATGATTCACAGAACAAACAGTAAATGTACATTCATCTCATGGAAGGAGCACGCTGTTTCCCACCCCAAACCTCGGTCCTCTGGGCTCGCTCTGAAAGCCATCTTCACCTGCTACACCCTGACACGTGGACAAGCTAGAGGACCTCCACTGTTCAGGAACTGTAAATATTGGCCACTGGGTTTCTAGAACTATTGAACTAGAAAGAACCAACTGCATTAGTACCAGTATGGAATCCGTCTTCTGCATTCCGTGCATGACTGTTGTGTCACAAACGAATCCCCTCTTATTGCCCCATCATCCCGTGCCGACTATTACAATGTATTCTGTACACAGTGGGTGGATCCAGAGTTAAACATCAGCTTCATCTAAAAATAGGAACAATACAATAATCGCCACTGAGTTTACAGGAACACAACTGCAGGAAGTTAATAAAAAGTCCCCCAAATATTTTATTTTTTTTTCTGGAAGACAATGTACAATTATTAATATTGCACTTTTTTATACAAGAAATCCTAATAAATATTCACAAAAGATATACAGACATAGAAAACATTCTCTTTTATTTTAAATAAAAATTACACTGATTTTTAGTAACATGATTTCTCAGAGCCCATTACTATGGTGAGGAAACCGCCTTAACTGTCCACAGCTCACCTGGGGCGGACACAAAGCTTAATGTCTTCCCCCCACCCCAACTTGTATTTCCAGGCTGGCTGGAAAATGCAGCCCTGATGTCAGTGGTGGCCTCTGAGGTGAGTGGCATTTTGCGAGTCTGTATACGTGGCCGGGGGCAGTCTGTGTGAGGGGTGAGTGACTCTGGCCACTCGGCTCTGCTCTAGCTTCTACTAAATGGGGGCCATGTGGTGGGGGGCGGACACAATCACTCGCCCAAAACCACTCTGCTGAACGAGCAATTTGCCAAAATGTCCCAGATTTTCAGTTTTGCCACTGGACTTGCTACAGCCTCTCTACCATAGCTGATGGCATGACTAGGTGTGTATGCTGCTTTGCCCACACTGAATTAGCAAAACCGAGGTATGTTAATTCTGGTAGAGTATATCATATTTCACTGTATGGAGGGTATGGTTGAAAAGCGTTCAAGGACCTTCTGGGAAGCTTTAGTTACCCTTCAGCTTTGCTGCTGTGCCCCTTGGCCCCACCCACACCTGGTCAGCTCTGGAAGGAAGTGGTTGCTCTGATCTGATGGATGCTCTGACAAGTCGATTAATGGCTTGATTTTTGACAAGCTGACCCTAGTCCCTGGCCCTTCAGTGACGCATTAAAAACCTTATAGGTAGGAAACCCAGTCTATTCAGATCAAAACACCTTGGCCTGTGTGAGCAGTTAGCTCCGGGCTGGGGGACTCTTGATTTAGAAGAGACGTCAGGGGTGGCATGACTGCACAGCTAGGCCCTGCTGTCTCACCAGCTCTGCCCTGGGGTGTGGGCAGAAAGTTCACGGAGCTGCCTCGGGGACTCCTCTCCACCCTGGGGAGGGCATGGCTCCTGCATGCAGCCTGGGCCCAAGGGCAGAAAGCTCGGAGCCCCAGGGCCTCCCCTGACCCCACCGAGGTCCACCAGGCATGTGAGCTTGGGGTTCAGAACCTCACCAGCTGTCTGCTCATTCCCTGCTGTCCCCTCCTCTCAGGAACACACACCACTTTCTTTGTGCTTCTGTCCCTGCCCTGCCTACTTCATTTTCTGCATCACCGTCCACTTCAGCTACTTGGATTGGCTTCCCTTTACCCCTACAGTGTTTTGAGTTCTTGTTTCTCTGAAGCCCCCTTCCTCCAGTGGAAGAGCTGAGTTCTGGGCTGGGTCTTTAGCATGGCTGATGTCCCCTCTCCCCGGTCTTGACCATCCCTGGCTAGGAGAGGCGCCTTGGTTGTCCAGAGTCAATACCGATGCTTTACAAACTCTCAGGCACCTACCCTTCTGCCCCTCTCTTTCGTCTGCTGTTGGCTCTGGCTCCCTGCTGTCCTGGGGCCTACGCTGGCCTCTTCCTGGGTCTCTCTGGGACCCAGGTTTGGGAGGGAGCCGGCTGGCCAGGGGGCTCTGCTGTCTGGCCCGTTCTGCTCTGCAGCCTCCTTCAGACCTCCGTCCTTGTCCTGTCCCCTCATTCTGTCCTCCAGCCAGCTGAGAGCAGACAGCTGGGGCCTCACATCTGGGGAGGGGGCAAGGAAGGAGGTCGAAGAGGGTTGTGTGTGTAGGGGTGGGGAGGGGAAAATAAATAAATAAAACGAAGAAAGCTTAAGTTCTGCCCGAGGTGGTTGCATGAGTCCTCTGTGCGGCCAGGGTAGTCTCGCCTCGCCCTGTCTTCAAGCTTTGCCACAGGTTCCACAGCAGCGAGATTTGAACTGGTTAAGCTGGCAGAGTTTCAGCTGTTTCACCTTCTCACAGTACCTGGTGGTGTCTCTGCATTCCGCTGGGAAAGGGGGCAGAAAGGAGATGTGAAACACAGACTCAGTCATGGCCGTGGCCACCAGGTGCCTTCTGGGGTCAGACTCTTGTGCTGGAAGGGCCACCGCTGCCCGGCACCTCTGAAATGGCCTTGCTCTGGCAGAACTTGGCCATCTGCTCCCCAGGCTGCAGCTGGGCATGAATGCTGGGGCTCTGCGGCCTTTCTGACAGCCCCCTTCCTTCCTGCGGGTGGTCGGGACCGCCTCACCTCCTAGGCAAGGTGCCCTTTTCCCATGGCATTTGAGTACCTGAAGCTCTTCCTCCTTGAGATGGTTCCCAGGAGGACTAAGTTCTGCTCCACTTCGGGGCGGGGGGCATGCAAGTGAGGCCTGCCTGTGGTGGCCTCATCCCTGAAATGTGAATCTTCCCTTCCCTGTGAAGCTTTTTTGCTATAATCTCCCGCCAGCCTCTCTACTCTTCACCTACACCGTGGCGTCCTAGTTCAGTACAGAACCGGCTACATGGTTCTTCAGTACTGATGTGGATTGGGGCTGTGCACATCGGTGGTTAACGTGCTAAGTCTGAACTATTTTCATGGAAAACAGTGGCCCCGAGTGTGGGAGCTGGCAAAGATGGGTCAGCACCACACAGGAGGACATAGGTAATCCCTGCTCATGTAGAAGAAGCAACGGGACTGTCTGTCTAGAGGGTATCTCTTCAGCAGGGGGAATCTGAGACTCAGTGAGGCCCTGACTGAGGAGAAACTGCACAGCAAGACTTAAAAATTTCCTATTCTTGGCCTCATGCTGTGTCTCTGTCCTTGGGAGGAAGCACCTCCAATGTATTTTGGGTCCAAAGGAAGAAAACATATGTCCCCCACCCAACTGGGATACAAATGTGGTGTTGCGCTGAGGAGGAGGCTCCAAACTTGAGGGAGGGAATGAGTATCAGACCCTGGGTGTGGCTCTTGCACAACCAGCTGGGTGTACACGGGGCGGGGGAGGGCACGGGTCGGCAGGTCCTTGTTCTGTGGGAAGCAGAGCCGCGAGGGCTGCAGTGTTGGCTGAGTGGGAGGAGTGCTGTTCACTGCTCGGGTATAAACAGTGCTTTCTCCCCAAGAGCCACGGTTTCGTCGTCCTCTCTGAGTGTCTGTGTGTGTGTATTAGTCACTCAGTCGTGTCCGACTCTTTGTGACCCATGGACTGTAGCCTGCCAGGCCCCAGGCTCCTTTGTCCATGGAATTTTCCAGGCAACAATACTGGAGTGGGTTGTCATTCCCTTCTTCAGGGGATCTTTCTGACCCAGGGATGGAACCCGGGTCTCCCTCACTGCAGGCAGACTCTTGACCATCTAAGCCATCGAGGGAGTACTCGTAGCCAAACTACTGTAGGTGAGCTGGAGGCTGATTGCATCCAGCGCTTAGTCAAATGCACCTGGCCCTCTCAGGGGCCAGTATGGAGCCCTTGGGCCACACCCAGCCATCCTCTGTGGCCTCGACACATGTATCCACATCCTCGCACGCCTGCACCCCTCTGAAAATACCTGACTCCGGCCCTGGCTCAGGATCCCTGGGAAGGTGGGACTACTGCCCTGTGTTCAGGCTCGGTCCCTGGGACTGCCCGTTGCACCCGACGCCTGGCGGGGAGTTTGCAGATGGCTCTGTGGGGTTGGAACCTACTGTTTTCACAGGGGGTGATGTTGCAGCGCTGCCAGTTGGCGGGCCGAGGTCCCCAGGAGCACAGGTGGTCGGGCACTGCCTTGTTGGTGCGGGTGTGCACGCACTCCACGCGCCGGGACTGGAAACCGTAGCTGCCGCAGGTCGCCGTGCACAGGGTCCACAGGCTGACCCTCCAGTGTACGTTGCAGGCTTCTGACCAGCAGTTCTGGGTGCTCACAGGCCTGTGCCAGGGGAGGGGGAGTGGCAGGGTTAGGGTCTGCGCCTCTGGGGGCCGGATCAGGGGAGGCAGATGTGAACACACTGCTATAAACCCAAGACTGTCAGGCATCCATCAAGAACTTCCAGTGCTGCTAGCCCTGGGTTCTGATCTCTTTTTTTGAACGGCTGCAGGGTCTCAGAAGACCCCTTCCTCTAACTGGGCCTCCGTCTGCTCATCCCTACAGCGTCTCTGTCACTGCAGGAATTGAGAATGAGCTCCACCAGGCTGGGGCCAGCAGAGCTGCACTCAGGGCCTGGGACCTTGCGGAGGGGGGTGATGAGCCCTCACCCCCAGGGAAGGAAGGAGGAGAGGGGCTGGGGGCTGGGTAGGAATGGTAGGTGGAGACCCGGAGACAAGGGTCTCAGTGTAACTTCTAAAGGGAAGTGGACAAGAGTGAGGCTGGTGGAACCCTTGAGGTCTGGTGTCCCCTTTGTGGACCTGATCTCCTGTCCACCCTGGGGCCAGAGCCAGTCTCTGTGCCAGCTAGTCTCCTCAGAAGAGCAGCACCCTCTTGTGCTCTCATCTCTGAATGAGGAAAGCCCAGCCTGATCCATCCAGTAAGCATGAGGCCACCCTGAGCTGTCTACCTTTAGGAGTCCAATGGTCTGGAGAGGGTGGAGGTGAAAGGGGAGAGTGTCTGACCGCTGGGACCGTGGGAGGTTGGAGGAGACACGTTCACTCGCCGTCGTCTTTCCGCGCTGTTGACACAAGGGCTGGGGAAGGGGTAGTCCGTGGCTCTCCCTTACCTCGGAAGGGCGCTGCACTGCTCTGATGCCAAGGTGATGCCATCCAGCGTCTGGCAGAAGACTTGTCTGTGTTGCACCGCGAGGCGAGGCCCGATGCAAGGCCCGTTGCACTGGGAAGCAGAGAAAGGTGACATAGATGTTAGCCAGTCATGGGACAGGCTGCCACACCCAGGCTGCGTGGGGCAGAAGATCCCTGTGCAGGGGCTTGTTCGAGGTCATCAGGTCACTGATTCTGCCTCTCTTTAGGCCAGTTTAAAGGTTATCCATCACATTTCCTTTTCTTAGTGCCACAGTGGGATGGTTGGCTCTGCTGAATTCTGTGAGCATTCTCACATCGTTGTTGCTGTTTGGTTGGTAAGTCATGTCTGCCTCTTGTGCAACCCCATGGACTGTAGCCCACCAAGATCCTGTCCATTGGATTTCCCAAGCCAGAATACTGGAGTGGGTTGCCATTTCCTCCTCCAGGGAATCTTTCCAACCTAGGGATTGAACCTTTGTCTCTTGCATTGGCAGATGGATTCTTTACCACTGAGCAATTGGCTAATGGTAGTGTGGAGGTGGTCAGAGATGTCAGCCGCCTCCCAGAGGAACCATATGCAAGCTGACTTGACACCATGTACTAGGGATGTCGTGGTAAACTTGAGAGCTGAAGACCTCTAAACAAGGCCCCCTTCCCTCCTTCAGTCCAGAGGGTAATCTGGTTTATTATTTTCTTGCTGAATTCATTAAAGTAATGATCATTTCTTTCCTTTCTCTGGTTTCATTTCCTCTAGGATAAACCAAAGGTGCTGGAGCAAAAGTAGACTTAAGTGTGTATAGTTAGTCCACGCTCATGGAGATGGTTAAGCTTTTCCCAGGGTTGGCAGAGCCAGCCTATCATGGTAAATATTCCCACCAACAGCGATGTCTGTACAATGAGAAAGCAGCAGGCCCTTAGCCAACATCTGCTATTTGAGTAGGGTAAGGGGACAGATACCCCCTTGGAAGTCATTTTAGAACAAAGGCTCTTAACTTGAAAGTATCTGGACTCCTAGGGATTCACAGGGGAGCTGTTAACCCTTAAAATTACAAGCGGAAATCCTGTTTTATTTTAAATTTTATTTTTTCTTTTTAGTCTTTGACCTCCTCACCCATTATTTCCACACTCCACCCGCTGCCTCTGGCAACCACCAATCTGTTCTTTGTATCTGTGAGCTTGCTTTTTTAAAAAACTATATTCCATATATGAGAGAGATCATATGGTATTTATCTTTCTGTGTATGTGTGTGTGTGTGCATGCATGCGCCATCATGCAATTTTTGTGACTCCATGGACTGTAGCCCACCAGGCTCCTCTGTCCATGGGAATCTTCCAGGCAAGAATCCTGGAGTGGGTTGCCATTTCCTAATTATTCTCTGTATGACTTATTTAACTTAGCATGCCCTTGAGGTCCATCCATATTGTCACAAACGGCAAGATTTTAGTCTTTTTTATAGCTGAATAAAATTCCATTGTGTGTGTGTGTATATATATATAAAGATGATGTGTGTATACACACATACACACATATATATACACACACACACAACACAAACATATATATATATACATATGTTGTCTTTATCCATTCAGCCAACAATGGACACTTAGGTGGTTTCTATATGTTGGCTATTGTAAATTATGCTGCAGTAAAATATGAAGGTGCAGATACATTTTCAACTTAGCATTTTCATTTTCTTTAGGTAAATACCCAGGAGTGGAATTGCTGAATCATAGGGTAGTTTTAATTTTTTGAGGAATCTTCATATTGTTTTTCATAGTGGCTGCCCCAATTTACATTCTTAACAACAGTGTGGGAGGCCTCCTTTTTTTCCACATCCTCACCAACACTTGTTACTTCTTGGCTTTTCAATAATAACCATTTGACAGGTATGAAGCTATATCTCAACGTGTTTCTGATTAGTATTTCTCTGATAATTGATGTTGAGCACCTTTTAATGTACCTTTTGGCCATGTGTATGTCTTTGAAAAAATATATATTCAAATCTGCTTATTTAAAATGGAAAATTTTTTTTTTTTGCTGTGGAATTATATCAGTTCTTTATCTATTTTGGATATTAAACCCTATTGGATATATGATGTGCAACTCTTTTCTCATTTAGTAGGTTATTTTTTCATTTCATTGATATTTCCTTTCCTGTGCAGAAACTTTAAGTATGATGTAGCTTCACTTTTGCTTTTGTTACTTTTGATTTTGGTGTCAGATTTTAAAAAATCAACACCAACACTGATGTCAAGAAGCATACCACCTATGTTTTCTTCTAGGAACTTTATGGTTTCAGGCCTTACATTCAAGTCTTTACTCCATTTTTAGTTAATTTTTGTATACGGTGTAAGGTAGTGGTCCAATTTTCCAGACTACATTTATTTAAGAGGCTGTCCTTTCCCCATCATATGTTCTTCGCTCCGTTGTTGTAAATTAATTGATCATATATTTGTGGAACTATTTCTGATTGCTTTGCCTTCATTTTACTTAGAACCCCGTGGGTTTCCTGAGCCTGGATGTCTGTTTCTTTCCCCAGGTTTAGAAATTTTTCAGTATTATATCTTAAAACAGGATTTCTGCTCCTTTTTTTCTGGGACCTATATAATACAAGCCCTTTAGCTTAACTTTCTTTCCTGCTCTGATTGGATGAGTTCTTCTGCCCTGACTTCACATTTACTGATCCTTTGCTTCATCTAGTCTGTTGTTGAACACCTCTAATATAATTTTTAGTTAATGTGTTCTTCAGCTCTGTGACTTCTATTTGGTACCTTCTTATATTTTCTATCATTTGGTTGAATTTCTCATTCTGTTCACACATCTTTTTATTCACCCATGCTGAATTTCTAAAAGCTCTCAGGTGATGCCAATATCATTGGTCCATGAACCTCATGTTAAACAGTAACAAGGCTTACGGCATTACAAAGAATAGGGAACTGCTTGATCTCAAGATCTTTTTAGTATTTTTGCATTGGTGATATTGTTTGGATTGGCTTCAAACCATAAAGTCCCACCAAACCTCCATATTCTTCTCCTGTAAGAATGAAAATGGTGAGTTTCTGACAAGAAAGTTCTTTTGAAATAGTGTCATGCAAAGATCTATTCCTTCATTTTCCTATCTCTTTGAAGTCTGTGAAAACCATGCTGGTTTTAGTCAAAGTAGAACTAAGACCACCTTCTCAGTTCTAACAACCTGGCTTCATGTATAATTCAACTTTACTCTTTTTATCCAACAAATTTATGAGGCACCTGTCGTGGATAGGGAATGTGTTCCATAAAAGCATGTGTGAAGGAATGATGGCAAAAACAGCCCTGGAATGTTTACAGGAGAATTATATGAGAGGTAGAATTATAAATGTGGCTGTAAAACATGTGCGACATCATGAGAAGTACTGTATGCTGTCTGAGGAGTTTGAATTTTCTTATGAATGCTACTTTGTTGGGGTGGGGGAGGGGAGGTACCTAAAATGGTTTTTAAGTGGGAGTGTCAAAAAAAAAAAAAAAAAAAGTGCGAGGGTCATGATCAGAGTTACTCTTTAAAAAGATTATTCTGTCAGCAGTATAGTAATTGAGTTGAAAAGTCTGGAGAAAGAAATCTAGGCAACAAATTGTGCTGACCAAAATGAGGGCAGTGGAAATGGAGAGGTGATTCTACAGAAGTATTATTCGCTTGGCTTCAGTGTTGCTTGACTCTCAGTAACAGACAGGGAGCCAGCTGAGTCTCAGGTTGAAGGACTGAACAACTAGATAAGAATTTGTTTTGAAGATGTTTTGTATGAGATGTTTGTGACATATGCAAATATGTATGTTCATTAAGCAGGTGGGTATATAGATCTGTGACTTAAAATTTGAGCTGTACTGAGCACTATCCATTTGAAAGTCATCAGTGGACAAGTAGTGGCTAGGAGTCACAAGTAGTATAACCCAAGGTCGGGGAAAGCATGAGATGGAGAAAAGGCTTAGGGCAGAACTGCAAGGGACACTAATTAAACTGCGGGAAGAGGAGAAAAAGAGAACATAGAAAATGTATTCAGAGACCAGTAAAGGAGTTTCCAGAAAGGAAAGGGGGTCAGTGGTATCAAAATCAAAATGCATCAACAAGAACAAAGAAGTGGCCAGGACCCAGTGGAACTTATAGGCTGCACTGGTGATCCTGGAAAGGGCTGTTTCAATGTGGCAGTTGGCATTGAAGTCAAACCAGCAATGAATAGAGATACAAATGAGAGAGGAGGCAATAGGGCTCTTAGAGAGACAGCACTCCTTCAAGAATTCCCGATTGTGAGGATGTCAGCAAAATGTCAGGGTAGGTAGCTCTAAGTCTTCCTTTGCACACAAACATCAAAAAGCTGCCAGAAACTGGCTAAACTAATCTCACAGGAATTCTGAAAAAGTTAAAGGCCTACAGCAACTTAGAAATACCCAATAAAGAAAAATCCGTCTTCAAAACACTAGGAAAAATTGTGGAGTTTTGAAAGAACACCCAGTGAAATCAGTGAATGTGTGCATAGGCACAGAGAAAGTGTATTCAAGGACTGGGAGGGATGTCTGTCTTTTCCTGTGCCCAAATCCCAGCAAGGCAGTTTTGGTCTAGACGTAGTAGCAGCAGCCCATTTTTCTTCCACCATCTGTAGGGAGCAGAGAAGATCCTATCTGCAGTGTGCAGGGTTCTAACCTATCAAAGGGCTACCTGAAGGACTGGTCTGTGTCTCTCCTAACTCAGGCATCAAGTGCCATCCTCCACGTGTGAAAGCTGCAAGGAGACTGGGGACGCTTGGGGCAAGAGATCACAGATAGAGACATGCACTAGACCACCTAAGGCCCTGAGGACAACCTGAGGTGAGACCATCTTGGAAATTAAGATGTTCAAGAGCAGCTGTACATAAAGAGGAATTCTGAAAGCCAGAAGCAGGCCCAGGTAAGACATATGCTCAGAAAAGACCTCAGAAGGCCTTAAGCTTTCATCTCAGGCTGATCCCTAGGTTCAGAGAACACCCAGCTAATCCGTGCACAGGCACAGAGAAAGGGTATTCAAAGACTGGGAGGGATGTCTGTTTTTTTCAATGCCCAGTTTCCCATAATAAGTCATAAGCACTTCAAAGAAATAGGAAATCATGGCCCATTCAAGGAAGAAAGTAAAGTGGCAGAACCAGCCCTAAAGCAACAGAGCATCACATGTATTAAACAAAGACTTTAACACAACTGTCATAAACATGTTCAGAGATCTAAAGCAAAACATGAATAAAGGAAATCAGAAAAACGTTATGTGAACAAAATGAGGATATTGACAAAGTCAAATTATAAAAACATTTGGAACTAAAAAATACTTATCTGAATTGAAAATTTCACTAAAAGAGTTCTATAGCAGGCTTCAGGAGACTGAAAAAACAATTAGCAAGCCTGAAAACAGTTCAATTGATGCTGTTGAGTCTTAGGAGCTCAAAGAAAGAAAATTAAGAAAATGGGACCAATGTATTACAGATTTTATCTCTCTCTCTCTATGAGTCCTAGAAGGAGGAGAGAGAGAAAGGGGCAGAGAAGTCATTTGAAGAAATAATTGTTGAAAAACCCCCAAATTTGATGAGAACTGCAAATCTGAGACATTATAATAAAATTGTCTTGCAAAGAATTTTGAAATCAACAAGATAGACTCATCAGGTATAAGGGATCCTCTCAACAAGCTTAGCAGATGATTTCTCAGCAGAAACCCTGCAGGCCTGAAGGTAATAGAGTTATATCCTTAAAGTGCTGAAAGAAAAAAAAAAAAAAAACTATGTACTTAGAATTCTATATCCAGTGAAACTGTCATTCAAAAATGAGGGTAAAGTTAAGATATTCCCAAATAAGATCAGAGGGAGTTCATTAACCACTTTACTTGAAAGTAAGATACATGAGAGATCCTTAGGTTGAAATGAAAAGATGTGAGATAGTAACTCTAAACCATATGACATGGCCAGCAAATATAAAGACATGCTGAAATATAAAAATTGGTATTATACTTTTGTTATGTAACTGCACTATTTTCTATAGGATTTAAATGACAAAATGCATTAAAAATGATTATAAATCTGTTAGTTGATATACAATGTAAAAAGATGTAACTTATATTATTAACAAAGGGGAAAGGTTCTATAGGAATAGTTTGTGTGTGCTTGAAGTTGCTATAAATCAAAATTAGGTTGTTATAACTTTAGAATGCTATACGTAAGTCCAAGAGCAACCACAAATAAAATATTTGTAGACTGTATTCCAACAACAAAAAGAATAAAAAAACATCACCTAAACACAAAAAAAGGCAGTAATGAAACTGAGTAGGAGAAGCTATAAGACACCTAAAACAAAGAACAGTGGCAAAAGTAAGTTCTTCCTTATCAATAATTATTTTAAATGGAGAAAACAAACCTCTCCAATCAAAAGGCACAGGTTGGCAATCTATCTACAAGCCACTATTTAATATAATTTTGAAAATTACAGTGTTGTGCTTCTGGTATATAGCAAAATGATTCATACATGTGTTGTATATTATATATTTCATATTTTCATCATAGGTTGTTACAAGATATTGACTATAGCTCCCTGTACTATACTGTAGGTCCTTCATCTATTTTTAAAATTAGTTGAAATTTTTATTTATATTGGATATGGGTTCCTGGTGGCTCAGATGGTAAAGAATCTGCCTGCAGTTCAGGAGACCCAGGTTCAATCCCTGGAGAAGGGAATGACTACCCACTCTAGTATTCTTACCTGGAGAATTCCATGGACAGAGCAATCAGGTGGGCTACAGTCCATGGTTGCAAAGAATTGGACACGACTGAGTGACTAACACTTTCATTTTTCTCTCATTTTTAGAAGGAGAAGAGAGAGGAAAGCGTTACAAATATATTTGGTGAAATTATGGCTGAAAACTTCTTGAAATTGAAGAAATTCTCACACATAATGGACCCAAAGAGGTCCACATCAAGACACATCATTTGAAGCAATAAAACAACAGAGATGGACTTGGAGGGTATTATGCTAAGTGAAATAAGTCAGACAGAGAAAGACAAATACTGTATGATATCACTTATATGTGGAATCTGAAAAATATAAGAAACTAGTGAATATAACAAAAAAGAAACGGACTCACAGATTTACAGAGCAAACTCCTGATTACCAGTCAGATGAGTGAAGGGGAAGGGACAAGATGGGGGTAGGGAATTTAGAGATAGCAACTATTATGGAGAATAAGCTATGAGAATATACTGTATAACACAGGGAATATAGCCAATGTTTTGTGATAAATATCAATGGAGTATAGCCTTTGGAAGTTGTGAATCACTATTATACATCTGTAACTTTATATAATGTTGTACACCAACTATATATTTCACATTCACATGGCTGATTAACAATGTTGTGTTAGTTACTGGTGTACAGCAAAGTGATTCAGGGATCCATATATATTTATCTATCCTTTTTCAAAGTTTTTTCCCATTTAGGTTATTACAGAGCTCTGAGCAGGGTTCCCTGTGCTATACAGTGGGTCCTGTTGGTTATCTATCTATTACTTTCTACAGTTGGAGTATAATTGCTTTACAATGTCATGTTAGTTTCTGCTATACACAGTGTGAATCAGATACACACACACACATATCGCCCCCCACCCCAGGTCATCAGAGCACTGAGCTGAGCTCCCTGATTATACAGTAGCTTCTCACTGGCCATCTGCTTTACACATGGGAGGGTATATATGTCAGTCCTACTCTCCCAGTTCATCTTACCATCGCCTTCCCTGTGTCCACAATGTCCGTGTCTCTATTCCTGCCCTGCATATAGGTTCATCAGTACCATTTGTCTAAATTCCATATATATATGTTAATATATGATATTTGTTTTTCTCTTTCTGACTTATGCTAGGTCCATCCGCATCACTACAAATGACCCAGCTTTGTTCTAGAGTAATATTTTGTACTCAGAATATTAATGGCTGAGTACTATTCCATTGTATATATGTACCACATCTTCTTTATCCATTCCTCTACTGATGGTCATTTGGGTTGCTTCCATGTCCTGGCTATTGTAAATAGTGCTGCAATGAACACTAAGGTGCATGTATCTTCAAATTATGGTTTTCTCGGAGTGTATGCCCCGTAGTGCGATTGCTGGGTCATATGGTTTTATTTTTAGTTTTTTAAGGAACCTCCATGCTCTTCTCCATAGTGGTTGTATCATTTTACATTCCCAGAAAGAGGGTTCCCTTTCTGCCACACCCTCTCCAGCATTTATTGTTTGTAGATTTTTTTGATGATGGCCATTCTGACCGGTGTGAGGTGAGATCTCGTTGTTTTGATTTGCATTTCTCTAATAGCTAGCGATGTTGATCATCTTTTCTTGTGTTTGTTGGCCATCTGTATGTCTTCTTTGGAGAAATGTCTATTCAGGTCTTCTGTCCATTTTTTGATTGTGTTGTTTTTGTGATACTGAGCTGCATGAGCTGTCTGTATGTTTTGGAGATTAATCCTTTGTCAGTTGCTTCATTTGCAAGTATTTTCTCCCATTCTGAGGATTGTTTTTTGTCTTGCTTAATTAGGTCTCATTTGCTTATTTTTGTTTTTATTTTCATTACTCTAGAAGCTGGTCAAAAAGAATATTGCTATTATTTATGTCAGAAAGTATTCTAGCTATGTTTTCCTCTAAGAGTTTGATAGTTTCTGGCCTACATTTAGGTCTTTAGGCCATTTTGGGTTTACTTTTGTGTATGGTGTTAGGAAGTGTTCTAATTTTATTTTTTCACATGTAGCTGTCCGGTTTTCCCAGCACCACTTACTGAAGAAGCTGTCTTGTCTCCACTGTATATTCTTGCCTCCTTTGTCAAAGGTAAGGTGCCCTTGGGTGCTTGGGTTTATCTTTGGGTTTTCTATCATGTTCCATTGATCTGTATTTTTGTTTTGCACCAGTACCATACTATCTTGATTACTGTAGCTTTGTAGTATATAGTGTGAAGTCGGGGAGCTTGATTCCTCCAGCCCTGTTTTTATTTTTCAAGACTGCTTTGAGTATTCGAGGTCTTTTGTGTTTCCATACAAACTGAAAAGAACTTTTTGTTCTAGTTCTGTGAAAAATGCCATTGGTAATTTGCATTGAATCTGTAGATTGCTTCGGGTACTGTAGTCATTTTCACAAATTGATTTTTCCATCTATGAACATGCTATATCTCTCCGTTTGTGTCATTTTTCTTATAGTTTTCATCTTTTTTTTTTTTTTTTTATAGTTTTCTGCATACAAGTCTTTTGTCTCTTTAGGTAGGTTTATTCCTAAGTATTTTATTCTTTGAGTTGCAATGGTGAATAGGATTGTTTCCTTAATTTCTCTTTCTGATTTTTTGTTGTTAGTGTATAGGAATTTTGTATTCTGTAGCTTTACTAAATTCATTGATTAGCTCTAGTACTTTTCTGGTGACATCTTTAGAATTGTCTATGTATAGTATGTTACCTGCACACAGTGACAGTTTCAAAAAACTGAAAACATTTCCTCTAAGATCACAAAGAAGGCAAGGATGTCCACTCTTGCCACTTTTATTCAACATGGTTTTTGAAGTCTAGCCATGGCAATCAGAGAAGAAAAAGAAATAAAAGGAATTCAAATTGGGAAAGAAGTAAGACTGCCATTGCAGATCTACAAGGCAATCTGCTAAGATTCAATGCAGTCCCTATCAAATTACATTGCAATGGCATTTTTCACAAAACTAGAACAAAAAATCTTAAAATCTGCATGAAGACACAAAAGACTCTGAATAGCTGAAGCAGTCATTTGAAAGAAAAAAACAGAGTTGGAGGAATCAGGCTTTCTGTCTTCAGATTATACCATTAATACAAAGGATGCTTCCCTGGTGGCTCAGAGGTTAAAGCATCTGCCTCCAATGAGGGATACCCGGGTTCGATCCCTGGGTCGGGAAGATCCCCTGGAGAAGGAAATTGCAACCCACTCCAGTATTCTTGTCTGGAGAATCACATGGACGGAGGAGCTTGGTAGGCTACAGTCCACGGGGTTGCAGAGTCGGACACGACTGGGCGACTTCACAGAGTACAAAAGAATATGGTAGTGGCACAAAAACAAATATAGATCAGTGGAATAGGATAGAAAGCCCAGAAATAAACCCATGCACCTATGGTTGATTAGTCAATGACAAAGGAGGCAAGATTATACAATGGAGAAGCGACAGCTTCTTCTATAAATGGTACTGGACAGTTACATGTGAAAAAAGCTTGGATACTATAAAACTCTCAGAGGAAAACATAGGCAAAAATCTAACATAAATTGCAGCAATATCTTTTTGGATCTACCTTCAGGAGCAACGAAAATAAAAATGTGCTTAGTTGCTCAGTCATGTCCAACTGTTTGTGACCCCATGGACTGTAGCCCACTCTGTCCATTGGGATTCTCCAGGGAATCTTCCCAACCCAGGGATCAAATCCAGGTCTCCCACATTGTGGGCAGATTCTTTACCATCAAAGCTGCCAGGGAAGCCCACTAAATGTTGGGCTAATTCCTAGTAGTTCCTAATTAAATGTTTTTGTGCAACAAAGAAAACCATAGCCAAAATGAAAAGACAACCCATAGAATGGGAGGAAATATTCGTAAACAATGCATCCAACAAGGGATTCATCTCCAAAACACACAAACAGCTCAATCAAAAAACTGGCAGCTCTAGTTAGACATTTCTCCACAGAAGAAATACAGCTGGCCAAAAAGCACATGAAAAGATGCTCAACACTGCTAATTATTACAGAAGTGCAGATCTACAATGAGAGATCACTTTAGCAAAATGATTATCATATAAAATCCACAAAAAATAAATGCTGGAGAGGGTGAGGAGAAAAGGAAGCCTTCTATACTGTTGGTAGGAATATAAATTGGTACAAGCATTATAGAGAACAGTATGGGGATTTCTTAAAAAACTAGAAGTAGAACCACCATATTATACTGTAATCTCACTCCTGGGCATATATTTGTAGAAAGCCATAACTCAAAAAGATACATACATCCCATTGTTCATTGCAGCAGTACTTACAGTCGCCAAGACACAGAAGCATCATGAATGGCCACTGACAGAGGAATGGATTAAAAAGAAGGTATAAAAAGCTACAAAAAGAAGGAAATAATATCATTCATGGATGGACCTAGAATTTATCTTACTAAATGAAGTCAGTCAGAGAGAGAAATACAAATATTATATGATATTGCTTGCTGTGGAATCTAAAAAAGATACAAAATGGACTTATTTTCAAAGACAAACATGTATATCAAAGGGGAAAGGCGGGGGAGATAAACTAGGAGGCTGGGATTAACATATACAGATTATTTATAACTGAATCACTTTCTGTACAGCTGAACTAACATCATACTGTAAATCAACTATACTCCAATATAAAATAAAAATTAAAAAGGAAGATTTCAAAGAACCGAACCTCAGGCCTTAAGGAACCAAAATAAGAAGGGCAAACTAAATCCAAAGCTAGCAGAAGGAAGGAAATGATAAAGACTAGAATGGAGAAAAGGGAATAGAGAAAATCAGTGAAGTCAAATGTTTGCTCTCTCTAAAGATCTACAAAATAGACAACTTTTAGCTACACTGACTACAAAAAAGAGGACTCAAATTATTAAAATCTGAAATGAAAGTGGTAACAACATTACTACTGATTTTATAGAAATAAAGATGAAAAGAGTACTATGACCAATTGTACACCAACAAATTGGGTAACCTAGGTGTAGTGGACAATTTTCTAGAAACATACAACCCACCAAGAGTGAATCATGAAGAACTAAAAGTATGACTAGATCTAGGTCTATGACTAGTAATGAGATTGACTCAGTAATTAAAGACCTCCCAACAAAGAAAAGCGCTGTATCAGAAAGCTTCACTAGTAATTCTACCTGGTAGTAAAAAAATAATTCATACCAATTCTTGTCAAACTCTTCAAGAAAACGGAAGGGGAGGGAATACTAACACTGCCTAATTCATTCTATGAGGCCAGTATTACCCTGATGCCAAAACACTATAATAAAACTCAAGAACAATAGCCCTTCTATTGATGATGAAATCCTGAACAAAATACTAGCTAACCAAATTTAGCATAATAAAAGCATTATATGCCAGGAAGTCATAGGATTTATTTTTGGAATGAAAGGATGATTCAACATATGAAAATCAGTCACTGGTCTATAATACCATATTAGCATAATGAAGGGAAAAAGCACATGACAAAATCCAACAGCTTTTCATAATAAAACATAAAAAACTAGGAGTAGAAAGAAACTACCTTAAAATAATAAAGACCATACATGAGAAACCCACAACTAACATCCTCCTCAATAGTAAAGACTAAAAAACTTTCCCCCTAAGATGAACAAGAATGCAACATTCAGCATTCTTGTGCATATTATTGGAAGTTCAGAGCAATTAGGCAAGGAGAAGCAGCAAAATGACCTCTGTTCAGTTTACAAAGATACATAAAAACTCTTAAAATCCCAATAAATGAACTCAAAGTTGAAGGATACAAAAATCAACATTTAAAAAACCAGGTGCATTTCTATACATGATTGATGAACAATCTGAAAAGGAAATTAAGAGAACAATCCCATTTTTAATAGCACTAAGAAGAATAAAATACCTAAGAATAAATCAAGAGGTGAAAGACTTACACATGGAAAACTACAAAAAGAAATTAGTCACATAGCTGGAACATTCTGCGAAAAAAACAACAAAGTTGGAGGTTTTATACTTCATGATTTCAAAACTTACTATAAATTTGGAGTAGTCAAAACAGTAGTACTAGCTTGCAGAAAGATATATAGACCAATGGAATGGAATAGAGAGCCTAGAAACAAATTCTTGCATGTATGGTCAGATGAAGTATGCCAAGGGCTTTCAATGGGAAAAGGACAGTCTTTTTGACAAATGGTTCTGATAAAACGGAATATCCACATAAAAAAGAATGAAGTTGGAGCCTTACTTTACACTATATAAAAATGAACTCAAAATGAATCACAGACTTAAATGTAAGAGTTAAGTATAAAACTGAAGAAAACAGAGGAGGAAGAGCTTCATGTTACTGGATTTGGCAATCATTTCTTGAATATGACACTGAAAGCATAGAAAACAACAAAAATTAGATAAATTGGATATCATCAAAACTAAAAGCTCTTTATCAAAGGACACTATCAACAGAGTGAAAAGGTAACCTACAGAATAGGAGAAAAATCTGATAAAGGATTAATATTCAGAAAACATCAACAAGTACAATTCAACAAAACACAAAGCCTTAAACAGACTATTCTCTAAAGAAGATCTATGAATGGCCAACATACACATGAAACTATATTCAACATCCCTAGTAATTAGGGAAATGCAAATCAAAACCACAATGAGATACTACTTCACATCCACCAGGATGTCTATCATTAAAAACCCAGAACATAACAATCATTGAAAATGTGGAAAAATTGAAACTTTTGTGCACTGTTGGTGAGAATGTAAAATGATATAGCTGCTATAGAATACAGTATGGCAGTTCCTTAAAAACTTAAACACAGAATTACCATATGATTTAACAATTCCATTTCTGGGTATTTACTCAAAAGAATGAAAGAAGACACCTGAATACATATTTATACATGCATATTCAAACTAGTGTTATTCATAACAGCCAAAAGATGGAACCAAACCCATACATCCAATGACAGATGTATGCATAAACAAAATGTGGTATATACTTAATGCTGAATGATTATTCAGCCTTAAAAGGGAATGAAATTCTGATACATACTACAACATAGATGAACCTTGAAAACATTAATAAAAATGACACAAGGCAGATACAAAGGGACAAATACTGTATGATTTGACAAGTATAGTCAAATTCATAGAAATAAAGTAGAATAGTGGCAACCAGGGACTGGGAGAAAGGGATAATGGGGAATTATTGTTTAATGGGTACAGAGTTTAGCTTGGGATGATGAAACAGTTTTTGAAGATGCATAGTGGTGATAGTTGAATAACCATACAAATGTACTTAATGTCACTGAATTGAGAATATTGTTATGTATATTTTATCACAATAGTTAAAAAAAGGATTTTCAGCTGTCAGTGTCAAGGGGATATTTTTATATTTTCCTACCCTTGTGTGTTTGTGAATAGTAGTGTTGCATTGGAGCCTCAAAGCCTTACTCTTTATCTTCTGAGTTCACACTTTCTAGCATCACCTGCTCAAACAGATGTGGTTGGCGAGACTTTAGTATATTTGGCCATAGCAGGAGCAACAGTAACTGGCTATGGACATAGTTACCTGACCTAAGAGGACTGCTTTTACCTAATATCCTTCTCCTTCACTGGTTCATATCCTTCAAAGCTCTCCAAACATCTGATGAAACCTGGAGCCTCTTGGTAAAAAAATGTCAATAACCACAAGATTTAGGGTTCCAGTTAAAAATGGTGATATAGGAAAATCCTGAACTCACCTCCTCCCACAGATATATGCAGTCTACAGCTACATATGGAAAAATTACTTCTAAAAAAATTCCTAAAGGCTGCCTGAGTTACAACTACACATCAGGCCAATGAGAGAACTACATCAAAGCAGGTAGGAGGAACTGAGACATAATCTTGCCATAAACCCGGATAAAACTCAATACTTAGAGCCTCTCCCTAAGGAGCGAAGGGTTCAGACTCCACACTGGACACCTTAACTTTTGGAACCTGTATCTGAGAGACGAGCCCCCCAAACATCTAACTTGAAACCCTAATGGGGCTCATGGCTTACGTCCCAGGACTCTGAGACAGCTGGTCATACTCAAAGAAAAGGAAGCTCACCTGCTGTATTAAAGCATCGGACTGAAAGCAGACATCTCACTTAAAACACAAACCTAGAAGCCTGCTGGAGCATTTTCCAGGACTGAGCATCACGGGCACCAATGTCACATAGCCCTTTTGCCGTCCTCCAGAGCACCAGTGTCTCCTAGAAGGGAGTTTTCACATGCATTTGGTGCCTTAGTCTCTGTGGTTGCTGCCCAGAGGAGGCCTCTTGACTGCTTGGTTCTGGAGGCTAGGGGAGTTTGAATTCTTGGTCTCAAGGGGGTGTAAAAATCAGCAAGGAGCCCATACCCCTCTCTGTGGCCCTGATTTTTTTCAGTTGCTGCTAGGAGACATAACTACATAGCCAACTCTGGAAGCCAGTGGAGCCTTATGCTTGCAGGTCCTACAGGATTATAACCAATGGAGAAAAGGATTCTTAAACAGCTATCACCCCCTCCTAGGGCTCAGGAGGAGGTAAAAAACATAGAAGCTTGGTATTTCTGTGAAGGAGGCCTCTTAGCTAATCATCATGGCTACAGCCTGAGTGGTAGACTTCTAATTAAACTTGCATCTAAAGACTGACTATAATTTTCTAGAGACTTTCCAGAGACCTCAGAGGGTAGGCACTGAACTTGCACCCTCTCTCTGCTTTGCCCCAGAGCACATGTTTTCTGGAGTGGAGTTTACATGCAGCTGGCTCCGTGACTTTTATGTCTAGTGTCCTAGTTTTTGCAGTGGCCACTCCAGGGATGCCCCTTGGTTGCCTGACTTGGGTGGTCAGGGAAGCTTGCATTCCTGTGTCCCATGGGACTGTGGCAATCAGATACCTAGTTCTTGGCAGGCTGCCACCCCTAGGGCACTGCGCAGACAGCAAGCTATGGCACATCCCTTTGGCTTTCTGTCTGTACTGGAACTCTGGCTTGAGGGGCAGGTTCCAGGTTTGGCACACATCCAGTGGACTACAAGACTTTTCTCAAGGAACGTAGGGTGTGGATGCTGTCTTTGACATGACAGTCCCTCTGCATTGCTCCAGTATCTCCCAGGAAAGAGCTTATACTCTCATCTAGAGCTTCAACATGTGCAACTGCTGTTCAAGGACTACTACCCCATCACCTGGCCAGTGGAGCTTACACTTTCAGTCCCATAAGACTATATATATCTGTGTACCTTGGAAGTCAAGTTCTCCTGCAGCAGCTTTTAACACATGTACACTCATGGCTAATTCATTTCAATGTATGGCAAAAACTACTGCAATAGTGTAATTAGCCTCCAATTAAAATAAATAATTAAAAAAAGATAAAACAATATGAACCTAGATGCTGAGATCCTCTCCTTAGGGACACTGACAGGTCTTGGCATATCCTCAACCACTGGGAGCTTTTAAAAATATAATAGGCTGCTTGGACAAGTACAAAGGTTTTGGTGATAACAGAGCTGGGACAGGGTTGAAAGTCAAGGTTCACTTCTACAGGAGCCACTGTTTCAAGACTGGGGGAGATGGTGGTTTCATCTAAAGTATGGAAACCAATAGAGAGTTACGCAAAATGAAGAAATGTGTTCCAGATTAAAGACATAAACTCTTCAGGGTACAGTGGGGTGGGAGGAAGACCTCAATGAAATAATGCTGTTATTTACCTGAAAAAGAGTTCAAAATAGTGGTCATAAAGATTCTCACAAAACTAGGGAGAAAAATGGATAAGTACAGTGAGAACGTCAACAAAGAGTTTGAAAATATATAAAAAAAAGTACCATAGAAGTCACAGAGCTGAAGAAAACAATTGTTGAACTGAAAAATACACTAGTGGGGTTCAACAGCAGACTAGATGAAGCAGAAGAAAGTGTCAGTCAACTCAAAGACGAGGCAGTGGAACTCACCCAACTCATCCAATTAGAGCAGCCCTGCTCCCATCCCCCCAACCCCCTCCCACAAGAAGAGAAACAAGTGAAGACGGCTTAAGGGGCTTGTGGGACAACAGCAAACACACTAACATTCAGACCACAGGGATCACAGGATAGAGCATAGAAAGGAGCAGAAAACTTATTTGAAGAAACAATGGCTAAAAGCTTTCCTAACCTGAAAGGAAATGGAAATGAATGGAAATGGAAATCTAATTCCAGAAAGCCCAGAATGTAAAATAAGCCCTAAGGAGACATTATAGTTAAACACATATTATAATTAAAATGTCCAAAGTTGAAGACAAGGAGAGAATTTCAAAAGCAGCATGAGAAAAACAACTTTTTAGGTACAAGGGAACCCCCATAAGACTATAAACAAAATTTTTCAGCAGAATTGGTTGGCTAGAAGAGAGCAGCAAAGTATATTTGAAATGCTGAAAGAAAAAAAACTTTCAACCAAAAGCTACTCTACCCAGCAAAGTTATCATTCAGAATTGAAGGAGACATAAAGAGTTTTCCAGATAAGCAAAAGTCTAAGGAGTTCATCACTACTAAACTGGCCTTACAAGAAATGTTAAAGGGACTTTTTTAGGCTGAAGAGAAAGGGCACTAATTAGTAACAAGAAAACATAAACCTCAATGGAAAGGAAAACATACAGAATACGTAGTAGATTAATCACTTATAAAGCTAATATGAAGGTAAGAATACATATGTGGTAAAAGTTAACTATGCTTACAATAATTAAGGATACACAAGATGGAAAGATACAAAATGTGACATTAAAATTTTAAAACATGGGGAAGGGGGAAGACTAAAAATTTTGAGCTTTACAGTGGTTCAAGTTTAGAACAAATAAGTTTTTATCAATCTAAAATAGATTGTTAGGGATATACTCTATAATATGTTAGCCTCATTGTAACCAGAAAGCAAAAATATAGTCACAAAAAATAAAAGAATATACGTATACCATTTAAGAAAGTCATCAAATCACAAAGGAAGAGAGCAGGAGCAGAAAAAAGGAACAGAGAGGAACTACAAAAGTCAGAAAGCATTAGCAAATGGCAATAGGTACATACCTACCAATATATCTTTAAATGTAAATAGACTAAATTCGCAATTCAAAAGACAAAATAGTTGAATGGAATAGTTGAATAATGAATTAAAAAAAAAACATGTATACACTGCTCAGAAGAGACTCCCTTCTAGATGTAAGAATACACAAACTGAAAATGAAAAGATGCAAAAATATATTTCATGCAAGTGGATCCCAAAAGAAACTGAAGGTAGCTATATTTTTATGACAGTCTTTGTTAAAAAGGTATAATTTATCTAGTATAAGAGACTAAGAAGTAATGATAAAGAGTTCAGTCCACAAGAGGGTATAATGTTTATAAATATTTATGCTCCCCTATAGGAGCACTTAAATATATAAAGTCAACTATTAACACACCTAACAGGAGAAATAGACAGCAATACAAAAATGGCAGGGGGCTTTAACATCCTACTTATATCAATGGATAGATCATCCAGACAGAGAATCAATAAAGAAACATCAGGCTTAAACAGTATGTAAGACCCGATGATTTGACATTCCATCCAATAGCAACTCTACACATTTTTCGTAGGTGAACATGGAACAGCTCCTAGGACAGATCATGTGATACGCCACAAAACAAATCTTAAGAATTAGGGACACTGACAGGTCTTGGCACATCCTTATAGACTGAAATCATATATTAAGCATCATCTCTGACCACAAGAGTATAAAGTTAGAAATCAAATTCAAGAAGAAAACTGGAGAATTTGCAAATATGTATAGATTATACATTATACCAAACAATCAATGGGTCAAAGGAGAAATATCTTGAGACAAATGAAAATGGGAATATTACATACCAAGACTTGTGGGGTACAGCAAAAACACTTCTAAGAGGGAAGTTCATAGTGATAAATGACTACCTCAAGAAACAAGAAAAGTCTCAAATAACCTAACTATATATTTCCTGAAAGAAATATAAAAAGAAAGATAAATGAAGGTCAATGCCGGGAGCCAGCACACGAGATCCTACCCATGACAAAGTCATGAGGGAGAAAACCTGATGGGCAAGGCGGATCAGGTTTTCAGGGATTCCGAAAAGCTGCCCCAAAGCTGCCCCCGGCACTCACCTTAAAGATGATGTCTGTCTTTCTGATGCCTGCCTCAATGGACTACTCCCTAATTTCTCTGACACAGGCAGGAAGGCCTTCCCCGATCTCTTCCCAAATAAGAATCAATTTAGAACTTTAATCAATAAGTTTTTTAGGTGGTGGTATTTTATGAGATTATTTAGGGTGAAAGGAGTGTTTTAATTTGAGCTCCTTTGCTGGTAGTTTGTTAGTCAAATGCATTTATGCCCTTGGTACTAATATGCATGATTGCTTATGATATTTTAATCATAGAATAGTATAAAGAACCTGATTATATAAAAGCCCTAATAGATATAGAGCATTTTTGAGGGATAAAGGAGTTTAATTAAAAAATATAAGAAAAATTATTATAAAAGTGGTTATTGGGTTAATGTTTGCTTGCTGTGTTTTTGCTTTTAGTGTGCTAAGGTTGTGCTATGGTAATCATTGTTAATATAGTTATAGATCTAGAAAAATAAGAGCTTAGCCCTAGTATTGTAACAATGAAATAGTTAATTATTAGCCAGGAGTGCTAGGCAGAGGCCGTCTTATTACAGCCACAAAGTCTGTATGGGGTAAAACTTTTAGATAAATTTAATTGACAACTTTTGCAGAAGAATTGATGTTGGTATTAATGGGGTCATATTTTTATTATGTTGTGACATGCTGTACTGTTGCCCTATGAGACTGTAACTTTTCTGTTAAGGTCACCACAGAAACAGAAAACAGGTCTACACTCACCTGACTTACATAAAATGTTAATAAGCCCTAAGGCCAAAAGATAATGTGTAAAGATTTATTATAGAAACAAAATACAGAAAGCATCTTGTTCTTCCTTAAGGACAAACTGACGTAATGTAAACTAACCCTGTATAGACATGAGTGAGCATCTTGTATCCTGGATACACTCTGAGTGACGGTATAAAAACTGTTGTCAAAAAATACAGACAGAATTGGCCCTATCAAGGCTGGTCTCACGTGTCTTCTATCACTCGCCGACGCCGTTCATCCTAAGGGAACCCCCTGGATCCTGCTGGGGCTGGACCCCGGCAGGTCGAAATTAGTAGAAGGGAAAAAAATTACAAAAATTAGGGCAGAAATCGAGATTAAAAATCCATAGAAAAGACAGCCTTCAGAATGGGAGAAAATAATAGCAAATGAAGCAACGGACAAAGAATTAATCTCAAAAATATACAAACAGCTCATGCAGCTCAATTCCAGAAAAATAAACGACCCAATCAAAAAATGGGCCAAAGAACAAAACAGACATTTCTCCAAAGAAGACATACAGATGGATAACAAACACATGAAAAGATGCTCAACATCACTCATTATCAGAGAAATGCAAATAAAAACCACAATGAGGTACCATCTCACATTGGTCAGAATGGCTGCTATCAAAAAGTCTACAAACAATAAATGCTGGAGAGGGTGTGGAGAGAAGGGAACCCTCTTACACTGTTGGTGGGAATGCAAACTAGTACAGCCACTATGGAGAACAGTGTGGAGATTCCTTAAAAAACTGGAAATAGAACTGCCATATGACCCAGCAATCTCACTGGTGGGCATATACACCGAGGAAACCAGAATTGAAAGAGATGCATGTACCCCAATGTTCACTGCAGCACTGATTTACAATAGCTAGGACATGAAAGCAACCTAGATGTCCATTGGCAGATGAATGGATAAGAAAGCTGTGGTACATATACACAATGGAATATTACTCAGCTATTAAAAAGGGTGCATTTGAACCAGTTCTAATGAGGTGGATGAAACTGGAGCCTATTATACAGAGTGAATTAAGTCAGAAAGAAAAACACCAATACAGCATATTAACGCATATATATGGAATTTAGAAAGATGGTAACAATGACCCTATACGAGGGACAGCAAAAGAGACACAGATTTAAAGGACAGACTTGTGGACTCTAGGAGAAGGTGAGAGTGGGATGATTTGAGAGAATAGCATTGAAGCATATATATTACCATATGTGAAATAGACCCAGGCCAGGGTCTATGCATGAGACAGGGTGCTCAGGGCTGGTGTGCTGGGATGACGCTGAGGGAATGGGACAGGGAGGGAGGTGGGTTCAGGATGGGCAACACATGTATACCCATGGCTGATTCATGTCTACGTATGGCAAAAACCACTACAATATTGTAAAGTAATTAGCCTTCAATTAAAACAAATAAATTAGTTTTTTAAAAAGCCATAGAAAAGATCAATGAAACCAACAGTTGATTCTTTGAAATGATGAACAAAATTGACAAGCCTTTGCCAGATTTACCAAGCAAGAGACACACAGGATTCAAATAAAATCAGAAATGGAAGAGAAGATATTACAGCTGATACCACAGAAATACAAAGGATCATAGAGACTACTCTGAACAATTATACACCAATAAATTAGACAACCTAGAAGAAATGGATAAATTCCTAGAAATATATAACCTATCCAAACTGAATCATGATGAAATAGAAAATCTGAACAGACCAATAAAAGTTAGAAGATTGAATCAGTAATCAAAAATCACCCTACAAACAAAAATCCAGGATCAGACAGCTTGACTTGTGAATTCTTCAAAGCATTCAAAGAAGAATTAATATCAATCCATCTCAAACTCTTCCAAAAAATACAAGAGGAGGGAACTTCTCCAAATTCATTTAATGAGGCCAGCATTGCCCTGAAACTAAAAACCAGACCCTCATCAGGACTTCGTGAACAGTATGAAAAGGTAAAAAGATATGACCCTGAACGATGAACTCCCCAGGTTGGTAGGCACCCAATATGCTACTGGAGAAGAGCAGAGAAATAGCTCCAGAAGGAACCAAGAGACTGAGTCAAAGTGGAAACAACGTACAGTTGTGGATGCATCTGGTGGTGAAAGTAAAGTCCGATGCAGTAAAGAACAGTATGGCATAGGAACCTGGAATGTTAGGTCCATGAATCAAGGTAAATTGGAAGCAGTCAAACATGTGATGGCAAAAGTGAACACCGACATTTTAGTAATCAGTGAACTAAAATGGATGGGAATGGGTGAATTTAATTCAGATAACCATTATATCACTACTGTGGGCAAGAATCCCTTAGAAGAAATGGAGTAGCCCTCATAGTCAACAGAAGAGTCTGAAATGCAGTACTTGTATACAATCTCTAAAACAACAGAATGATCTCGGTTTGTTTCCAAGGCAAACTATTCAACATCACAGTAATCCAAGTCTGTGTTCCAACCACTAATGACAAAGAAGCTGAAGTTGAACGGTTTTATCACGACCTACAAGATCTTCTAGAACTAACACCAAAAAAAAAAAAAAAAGATGTCCTTTCCATCATAGGGGACTGGAAATACAAAAGTAGGAAGTCAAGAGATACCTGGAGTAACAGGCAGGTTGGGCCTTGGAGTACAAAATGAAGCAAGGCAAAGACTAACAAAGAGTTTTGCCACGATAACGCACTGGTCATAGCAAACACCCTCTTCAAACAACACAAGAGATGACCCTACACATGGACATCACCAGATGGTCTTACCAAAATCAGATTGTATAATCAATCCGATTTTGGTATTGACCATCTGGTGATGGTCTCCCTGTCCCTGTCCCTGCCTCTTTCTTTGCAGCTGAAACTGGAGAAGCTCTATACAGTGAGCAAATACAAGACCAGGAGCTGACTGTGGCTCAGATCACGAGACCTTATTGCCAAATTCAGACTTAACTGAATAAAGCAGGAAAAACCACTAGGCCATTCAGGTATGACCTAAATCAAATCACTTATGATTATACATGTGTGTTGTCGCTTAGTCGTGTCCAACTCTTTGTGACACCATGGACTGTAGCCCACGAGGCTCCTCCGTCCATGAGATTTTCCAGGCAAGAGTACTGGAGTGGGTTGCCATTTCCTTCTCCAGGGGATCTTCCCGACCCAGGGATCAAACCCAGGTCTCCTGCATTGCAGGCAGACGCTTTACCCTCTAAGCCACCAGGGAAATGTTTCCTTGGTATCTCTAATTGTCTTGAAGAGATCTCTAGTCTTTCCCATTCTATTGTTTCCTCTATTTCTTTGCATTGTTCACTTAGGAAGGCTTTCTTATCTCTCCTTACCATTCTTCAAACTCTGCATTCAGATGGATATATCTTTCCTTTTCTCCTTTGCCTTTTGCTTCTCTTCTTTTCTGATCTATTTGTAAGGCCTCCTCAGGCAACCCATTTTGCCTTTTTGCATTTCTTTTTCTTGGGGATGGTTTTGACCATCACCTCCTATACAATGTTACAAACCTCTGTCCTTAATTCTTAAGGCACTCTATCAGATCTAATCCCTTAAATCTATTTGTCACTCCCTTATAATCGGACATGGAATGACGGACTAGTTCAAAATTGGGAAAGGAGTACGTAAAGGCTGTATGTTGTCACCCTGTTTATTTAACTTATATGCCGAGTACATTAGGCGAAATGCCAGGCTGGATGAAGCACAAGCTGGAATCAAGATTTCTGGGAGAAATATCAATAACCTTAGATATGCAGATGACACCACTCTTATGGCAGAAAGTGAAGAGGAACTAAAGAGTCTCTTGATGAAAGTGAAAGAGGAGAGTGAAAAAGCTGACTTAAAACAACACTCAAAAAACAAAGATTATGGCATCTGGTCCCATCACTTCATGGCAAATAGATGGAAAACAATGGAAACAGTGATATTCTTTATTTTCTTGGGCTCTAAAATCAATGTGGATGGTGACTGCAGCCACAAAATTAAGATGCTTGCTCCTTGGAAGAAACGCTGACAAACCTAGATAGCCTGTTAAAAAGCAGAGACAATACTTTGCTGACAAAGGTTTGTCTACTCAAAGCTATGGTTTTTTCAGTAGTCATGTACAGATCTAAGAACTGGACCATAAGGAAGGGTGAGCACTGAAGAATTGATGCTTTTGAGCTGTGGTGTTGGAAAAGATTCTTGAGAGTCCCTTGGACTGTAAGGAGATCAAACCAGTCAATCCTAAAGAGAATCAATCCTCAATATTCATTGGAAGCACTGATGCTGAAGCTGAAACTCCAATACTTCAGCCACCTGATGCAAAGAGCTGGCTCACTGGAAAAGACCCTGGTGCTAGGAAAGACTGAAGGCAGGAGGAGAAGGGGATGACAGAGGACCAGATGGTTGGTTGGCATCACTGACTCAGTGGACATGAATTTGAACAAACTCCGGGAGATAATGAAGGACAGGGAAACATGGTGTGTTGCAGTCCATGGGGTTGCAAAGACTCAGACACAACTGAGTGAATGAACAATAGCAACAAAAAAACAGACAAGAATGACACAAAAAAGGAAATTACAGACCAATATTCTTGATGAACATGGATGCAAAAATCCTCAACAAAATATTAGCAAACCAAATTCAACAGTATTACAGTAAAAGGATCAAATGAGATTTAGTCCCCGAAATGCAATGATGGTTCAATATCCACAAAGCAATCAATGTAATACATTAAAAGGAAGGATACGTGCCATGATCATCTTAATAGACAGAGAAAAAGCATTTGGTAAAATTCAAAAACTGTTTGTGATAAAAATTTTCAACAAAGTGTGTGTAGATGGAAACTACCTTAATGTAATAAAGGTCATATATGATAAGTCCACAACTAACATTATACTCAAAGGTGGAAAGCTGAAAGCTTTTCCCCTGACATCAAGAACAAGACAAGGATGCTCACTCTTGCCATTTTTATTCAACATCGTATTGTAAGTCTTTGCAGGAGTAATTAGGCAAGAAGAAAAAGGCATCCGGACTGGAAGGAAAGAAGTAAAACTGTCAGTTTTTGCACATGACATACTATTTATAGAAACTCCTAAAGACTCCACCAAAACAGTCCATTAGAACTAATAAATTAATCAAATTTGCAGAATACAAAATCAACATACAGAAATCTATTGTATTTCTATAGATTAATAACAAACTATCAGAAAGGGAAATTAAGAAAACAGTTGCACCAAAAAGAATACCCCAAAATAAATTAATGAAGGAGATGAAAGACCTATACACTGAAAATTATAAGACATTGATGAAAGAATTGAAGATGACAAAAGTAAATTAAAGATATCCCATGCTCATGGATTGAAAGAATCAATATTGTTAAAATGTCCATATTATTCAAAGAAATCTACAGTTTCACTACCAACTCTATCAGAATTCCAATGGCATTTTTCACAGAAACAGAATAATTCTAAAATGTGTATGAAATCACAAAAGACTCCAAATAGCCAAGGCATGCTTTAGAATGAAAAATCTGGAGGCATCACTGATTTTAAATTATATTACAAAATTATAGCAATGAACACAGAGTAGTTTTCCATAAAAACAGACACACAGGTCAGTGGAAAAGAATAGCCCAGAAGTAAACCCATGCATATATGGTCAATTAATTTACAACAAAGGAACCAGGAATATACAGTGAGGAAAAGACAGTCTCTTCAATTAATGCTGGAAAAATGTGACAGTCACATGCAAAAGAATGAAACTGGACCACTACCTTACTCCATACACAAAAATTAACTCAAAATGGATTAAAGACTTGACAGAAGGCCTGAAACCAGAAAACTCTTAGAAGAAAACATAGGTGGTAGGTTCCTTGTCATTATTTTGGGATGATTATTTTTAAAACAAAAAAGTGGGACTACATTAAATCCAGACACTTCTGCACAGCAAAGAAGTCCTTCAATTAAATGAGAAGGCAAATTGCTGAATGGGAGAAAATATTTTCAAATCATATTTCTGATAAAGGTTTAATATCTAAAACATATAAGGAACTCATATAACTCAATAGAAAAAAAGGCAATTTAAAAAGGGGCAGAGGATCTTAATAGACATTTTTTTTGAAGAAGACATACAAATGGCAAACAGGTACATGATAAAAAGAAAGATACTCAACATCACTAATCATCAGAGAAATGCATATCAAAACCACAGTGAACTATCACTTCATACCTGTTAGGATGGCTATTATCAGAAAGACAAGAAGTAAGTGTTGGTGAGGATGTGGAGAAAAGGAAACCTTTGTGAACTGCTGGTGGCAATGTAAACTGGTGCAATCACTTTAAAAAACAGTACGGAGGGGTCTGAAAAAATTAAAAACAGAACCAGCAATTCCACTTCTAGGTATTTATCTAAAGAAAATGAAAACACTAATTTGAAATGATATATGCACCTCCATGTTCATTACAGCATTATTTATAATAGCCAAGATATGGAGACAACCTAACTGTCCATCCAAGGATAAAGTGATAAAGATGTGATATGTATGCTGTATGTGTATATACCACTTACAGTGGTAGGTGTGCATATATACACATGCACAAACACGTATATACACATACACATATATAGAGGAGTATTAATCAATAAAAAAGGATAAAGTCTTGCCATTTGTGTCAACACTTATGGACCTTAAGACATCATGCTAAGTAAGTAAAATGTGTCAGACAGAGAAAGACAAATACCATACAGTCTCACTTACATATGGAACTGAAACAAAACCAAAAAGCAAAATAGATACAGAGAACAGATTGGTGGTTGCCATAGTTAAGGGGTGGGTGAGATAGTGAAGGGAATCAAAAGGTACAAGCTTCAAGTTATAAAATTAGTAAGTTATGTAGATTTTAATATACGGCATGATGACTATAGTTAATACTGTACTGCATATTCAGAAGTTGAATAGATCTTATAAGTTCTCATCAGAAAAAAATATTTTTGGTAACTGTATAGTGAAGGATATTAATTAGGCTTATTGTAGTGATCATTTTGAAATATATACAAATATCAAGTTATGTTGTACTCCTGAAACTAGTATAATATTTTATGAATTATACTTCCATTAAAAATTCAGCATTCAATGGAGGAATTAAGCTCCCTGACTTCAGACTATACTGCAAAGCTAACAGCAATCAAAATAGAATGGTGCTGGCATTAAAACAAAAATATAGATCAATGGAACAGGATAAAAAGCTCCCAAATAAATCCACAACCCCATGGTCAATTAATATATGACAAATGATGCAAACTATATAATGGAGAAAAGACTGTCTCCTCAGTAAGTGGTGCTAAGAAAACTGGACAGCTACAAGAAAATCACTAGAGGAAAACATAGGCAGAACACTCTGACATAAATTGAAGCAATATGTTTTTGGATACACCTTCTAGAGTAATGGGCTTCCCTGGTGGCTCAGCTGGTAAAGAATTTGCTTACAATGCGGGAGACCTGGGTTCGATCCCTAGGTTGTGAAGATCCCCTGGAGAAGGGAACAGCTCCCCACTCCAGTATTCTGGCCTGGAGAATTCCATGCACGTATAGTCCATGGGGTCGCATAGAGTCTGACACGACTGAGCGACTTTCACTGTCTGTCACTGTCTAGAGTAATGGAAATAAAAATAAATGGGACCTAATTAATCTTAAAATATTCTTGACAGCAAAGGAAACCATAAGTAAAATGAAATAACAACCTACAGAATGGGGGAAAATGTCTGCAAATGATGCAACTGACAGGGGGTTAATCTCCAAAATATACAAACAGCTCATACAGCTCAACATCAAAAAAACAAACCACCGAATCACAAAACTGGACAGGAGATCTAAATAGATATTTCTCCAATGAAGACATACAGAATGGCTAAAAGCACATGAAAGGATGAGCAACATCACTAATTATTAGAGAAATGGAAATCAAAGCTACAATGAGGGGGCTTCCCTGGTGGCACAGTGGATAAGAATCTGCCTGCCAATGCAGGAGACACAAATTCAATCCCTGATCCGAGAAGCTCCCGCATGCCACAGAGCAACAAGCCTGTGTACCACAGCTACTGAGCTGGTGCCCTAGATTCCGCAAGCTGCAACTACAGAGGCTGTCTACCACACCTGCTGAAGCCTGCAAGCCCTAGAGCCCATGCTCCACAACAAGCGAAGCCACTGCAGTGAGAAGCCTGCACACAACTAGAGAGTAGCCCCTGCGTGCTGCAGCTAGAGAAAAGCCCACTCACCAATGAAGACCCAGCGCAGCCAAACAAAAACTACAATGAGGTATCACACCACAGTGGTCAGAACGGCCATCATCAAAAAGTCTACAAATAATAAATGGTGGAGAAGGAGAATAAGGAAGCCTCCTATCCTGTTGGTGGGAATGTGAACTGATGAAGCCATTATGGAGAACGGTATGGAGGTTCCTTAAAAAATTAAAAACAGAGCTTCCATATGATCCTGCAATCCCACTCTTAGGCATGTATCTGCAGAAAACCATAGGTGGAAAAGACACATGCATCTCAATGTCCATTGAAGCATTATTTACAATAGCCAAGATCTGGAAGCCTAAATGTCTAAACCTAAATGTCTATTGACAGAGGAATGGAAAAGATGTGGTATATTTATACAGTGGAATATTACTCAGCCATAAGAAGAATGAAATAATGCCATTTGTAGCAACGTAGATGGACCTAAAGTGTATCATACTAAATGAAGTATGCCAGGCAGAGAATGACAAATATGTGATATTGCTTATATGTGAAATATGAAAAAATGATACAGAGGAACTTATATGCAAAATAGAAATAGACCCACAGACATAGACAATGAACTTGTGGTTAACAAAGGGGAAAGGAGCAGGGGGGAAGGATACATTAGAAATTTGATATTAACATAAAGATAAACTATATGTAAAATAGATAACCAACAACAACCTACTGTATAGCACAGGGAACTATACTCAATATTTTGTAATAACCTATAAAGGAAAATAATCTGAAAAAATGTATACTTGAATCACTTTGCTGTACATCTGAAACTAACACAACATTGTAAATCAACTCTACATGCATTAAAAAAATTCAGCATCCAAAACTCTACTCTGGACATCCTAGATGAGAATTTGCACTTTTTTTCTTTTTTAAAATTTATTTATTTTTTATTGAAGGATAATTGCTTTACAGAATTTTGTTGTTTTCTATCAAACCTCAACGAGAATTTGCATTTTTAATAAGACTTGCAAGTGATTCACATTAAAGCTAGAGACATATTTGCCTACAGGGGTTTAGAAGAAAGAAGGTGGTGAGAGTATTTGAGAGGAAGGAATGGGGCAAAGACCTATTTTTCTGTCTCTTAGGAAAAATAATCACTGAGCATGATCAATGTGCATGTATATGCCCTTGAGTGACCTCTGTGATACATGCAGAAACATCTCCCATGTGTAGCCAGGTCTGTTCCCAATTGTAGTTTCGCAAACTGCCAATAAGCCTTGAGGGCCTACAGGCAGAGCTACCTTGGGTGGAATGAGAGCTATCAGAAGGGGCTTTTCCAGGTAAGAGAAAGATGATATCCCCCAGGCATGGGAGCAAGGGGGAGCTCATGCCTCTTTGATTATGAACTACATGTATTAGGTCACTGAAAATAAGGGGGGTTGGTAGAGGCCCCAGAAAGGAGCCTCTGGCTGAGTGTGTTGATTTGCTAGCATGGAGCATTATCCCTGGGCTCACCTGGACACAAATGGCTTTTCAGTTGCAAAGAAATTCTGTGGCCACATTTCCTCCAAATAACATTTCATCTTCATCAGAGATGGCCACAGTGTATTAACTTAATAGGAAGTTCCAAGTGATTATTTTCCAAAGAACACACCTAAGGGTGGGGATGAAGGAAGACAAATGCAGTGACATGTAGATGCCAGTTCCAATAAGTTCAAGTTGTTAACTGCCCCCAAACATTTGATCATGCTTGTTCATACAGTTAATGCAAAGAATTAAGAGCCATGTGGGTGCTTTGGGATGTCCTTGCAGGCCAAGCGTAATGGTATGTTTCAGATACTGACCATTCAGAAACTATACCTGATCAATCAGAATGGTCATCCTACCAGTTAGCACTGGCTTTTGACAAACCACAGCCGTTGTTCCTGCCTAGCTGGTAGGTCGCAGCTGATTATCTGTCTTTGCAGGCAGCTCTTAGAGGCTCAGTAGGTCTCCAGTGCTTCCCTGGTGACTCAGAGGTAAGGAATCTGCCTGCCAGTGCAGGAGACATGGGTTGAATCCCTGGGTCGGGAAGTCCTCCTGGTGAATGAAATGGCAATCCACTCCAGAATTCTTGCCTGGGAAGTCCCGTGAACAGAGGAGCCTGGTGGGCTACAGTCCATGAGGTCACAAAAGAATCGGACATGACTGAGTGACCAAACAGCAGCAACAACAGCAATGTCTCCAGCAGGTTTTGAACACAGACTTTAGGAGAAACAGCATATACAATTATTATCATTTCTCTCAAGTGGCACACCAGACATTTTTTGTAGCAGGGCAGGGCTGCTAACAACATTCTAAATCATAGAAGGGGTCAGATGAGTAGGACAACTACACTTTGTCTAAACAGAGGCCCTATCTACCAGCACTGGGGAAAACCTAGGCTCTAATTACAAATGGGAGTTCCTGACTTGTCCTCAGTCTCACCAGAAATGATGACAGTGGTGAAGTCACTGTCAGCACCCCACAGCCCTGGGCTGCATCTGTCATGGCCTGATGTGTGTCACTATCTGTGTTGGTCTTTCTTTTTAAGTTATAATTAAACATAAAATTTCCTTTCCAAATGGAGAGTCAATGTGATTTCTCCCTACATCCAGCTGAGCCCCCATTTCTGCTCTGCTGAGCTAACCTGGAACTTTTTTGGTTAACCTCCAGCAAAGAATTAAGAAAGGAGTTGCTGGTACCAGCTAGACTTCAACTCTTCCTGGCTTGGAACAATGGACTGCACATCAGAATCACTTCGGTGGCTTCTAAAATATGTTCATGCTTAGATCCCACTCCTGAACAAAACTGACTTAGAATCACTGGAGAAATTTCTTTAAGACCAATGTCCAGCAAAGACACCACCAAAAAAGAAAATTACAGGCCAATATCTGATGAATATAGATGCAAAAATTCTCAATAAAATATTAGCAAACCAAATCCAACAACACATAAAAAATATCATGCACCATGACCAACTGGGATTCATTCCAAGTTCACAAGGATAGTTTAGCATACACAAACCAATCAATGTGATGCACAAGATAAACAAAAGACAAAAGACACATGAATCATCTCAATAGGTGTAGAAAAAGCATCTGACAAAATTCAACATCAATTCATGATAAATATCACCAAAGTGAGTACAGAGGGAACATATCTCAAGATAACACAAGCTATTTATGACAAATCGACAGCCAATATAACACTCAATGGTGAAAAATTGAAAGACTTCCCACTAAAATCTGAACAAGGATGCCCACTCTCACCTCTTCCATTCAACATAGTACTGGAAGTCCTAACCACAACCGTCAGACAAGAAAGAGAAATAAAAAGTATCCAGATTGGAAGAGAAGAAGTAAAATTGTCTTTATATGCACATGATATGATACTGTATATAGAAAAATATCTACACAAATTATCTACAAAAGACTCTACACAAAAGCTATTAGCACTGATAAATAAATTCAGCAAGGTAGCAGGATACAAGATTAACATACAGAAAATGTTGTACTTCTTTATACCAACAACAAAATATCAGAAAGGGAATGTAAAACAAAATCTTTTAAAATCACAACCCCCAAATAAAGTATTTAGGAATAAACTTCACCAAGGATGTGAAAGACTTATACACTGAGACCTATAAAACATTAATAAAGTAAACTGAAGATGATTCAAAGAAATGCAAAGATAACCCATGCTCTTGGATTGGAAGAATTAATATTGTTAAAATGGCATACTACCCAAAGCAATCTACAGATTTAATGAGATCTACATCAAATAACTCATAGTATTTTTCACAGAACAAGAACAGATGACCCTAAAATTTATATGGGACCATCAAAGACCTAGAATTGCCAAAGCAGTCCTGAAGAAAAAGTACAAAGCAGGAGGCATAACCCTTCTAGACTTCACACAATACTACAAAGCAACAGTAATCAAAACAGCATGGTATTGGCATAAAAATAGACGTATAGATCAATGGAATAGAATAGAGAGCCCAGAAACGAACCTACACACCTATGGTCAATTAATCTTCAACAAAGAATCTAAGAATATACAATGAGAAAAAGATAATCTCTTCACAAGTGGTATTGGGAAAGTTGGACAGCTACATGTAAATCAGTGAAGTTAGAACAAACCCCCTCATCATACAAAAAATAAATTCAAAATGGCTTGTGAAGTCACTCAGTTGTGTCTGACTCTTTGCGACCCCATGGATTGTAGCCTACCAGGCTCCTCTGTCCATGGGATTTTTCCAGGCAAGAGTACTGGAGTGGGTTGCCATTTGCTTCTCATTTCCTTCCTCCCCTGACCCAGGGGTTAAGCCTGGGTCTCCTGCATTGCATGCAGATGCTTTACTGTCTGAGCTACCAGTTCAGTTCAGTGACTCAGTCATGTCCAACCCTTTGCGACCCCACAGACTGCAGCATGCCAGGCTTCCTTGTCCATCACCAACTCCCGGAGCTTACTCAAACTCATGTCCATCACATTGGTGATGCCATCCAACCATCTCATCCTCTGTCGTCCCCTTCTCCTCCCACCTTCAATCTTTCCCAGCATCAGGGTCTTTTCCAATAAGTCAGTTCTTCATATCAGGTGGCCAAAGTATTGGAGTTTCAGCTTTAGCATCAGTCCTTCCAGTGAATATTCAGGACTGAATTCCTTTAGGATTGACTGGTTGGATCTCCTTGCAGTTTAAGTGACTCTCCAACAAGAGTCTTCTCTGATACCACAGTTCAAAAGCATCAATTCTTTAGCACTCAGTTTTCTTTATAGTCCAACTCTCACATCCATACATGACTACTGGAAAAACCATAGCTTTGACTAGATGGATCTTTGTTGGCAAAGTAATGTCTCTGCTTTTTAAAACACTGTCTAGATTGGTCATAGCTTTTCTTCCAAGGAGCAAGCATGGCTGAGCACCAGGGAAGCCCTGAAGACTTATAAGACATGAAACCATAAAACTCCTAGAAGAGAATGCAGGCACAACATTCTCTGATATAAATTGTCAAATGTTTTCTTACTCTCAAGGCACTAGAAATAGAAACAAAAATAAACAAATGGGACCTAATCAAACTTACAAGCTTTTACACAGCAAAAGAAATGATAAACAAAATGAAAAGATACCTACAGAATGGGAGAAAATATTTGCAAACAATGCAACTGATAAAGGATTAATCTCCAAAATATACGAACAGCTCATACAGCCACAAAAAACAAACAACCCAATCCAAAGATTGGCAGAAGACCTAAATAGACATTTCTCTAAAGAAATACAGGTTGCCAATAAGCACATGAAAAGATGCTCAATGTCACTAAATATAAGAGAAATGCAAATCAAAATACAATGAGGTACCACCTCACACTAGTCAGAATGGCCACCATGAAAAAGTCTACAAAGTAAGAAATGCTGGAGAGGGTGTGGAGAAAAGGGAACCGTCCTTGCAGTCACTATGGAAAGTAGTATAGACATTCTTCAGAAAACTAAAAATAGGATTACTATGTGATTGAGAAATCCCATTCCTAGGTACATATCTGGAGAAAACCATAATTCAGAAAGATACAGGGACCCCAATGTTCACTGCAACACTGTTTACAATAATCAGGACATGGAAGCAACCTAAATGTCATCAACAGATGAATGGATAAAGAAGATGTTGCACGTATATACAATGGAATAGTACTCAGCTATAAAAAAGAATGAAATAATGCCATTTGCAGTGACATGGATGGATCTAGAGATTTTCATACTGAGTGAAGTAAGTCAGACAGAAAAAGACAAATATATTATATTGCTTATTTGTGGAATTTAAAAGAATGGTACAGATAAACTTGTTTGTAGACCAGAAATGGAGTCACAGATGTGGAGAACAAGCTTGTGGTAACCACAGGGAAAAGGGGGAGGAGGATAGATTGCGAGGTTGGGGATTGACATATATACACTACTATATATAAAACATCAATAGCTAGCTAATAAGAACGTGCTGTATAGCATAGCAAACTCTACTCAAAATCAGGCAATGACCTATAAGGGAAAAGACTAAGAAAGAAAGGGTGTATGTATATGTGTAGCTGATTCACTTTCCTGTATGGCAGAAAGCGGCACAACATTGTAAATCTAATATACTCCAATAAAAATTAATTAAAAAGACCCGCAAAGTACATGCACCCCTATGTTTATAGCAGCACTCTTTAGAATAGCCACACATGGAGATAATCTAAATATCCACTATAGATGAATGGGTATAGAAGGTGTGGTATGTATATACAATGGAATACTACTCAGCCATAAAAAAGAACAAAATAATGCCATTTGCAGCAACATGAATGCAACTAGAGATGATCATTCTAAGTGAAGAAAGTCAAAAAGAGAAAGACAAATACCATATGATATCACTTATATGTGGAATCTAAAAAAATGATACAAATGAACTTATTTACAAAACAGAAACAGACTCACAAGACCTGAAAAATAAACTTATGGTTACCAAAGGGGAAAGAAGGGGTAGGGATATAGTTGGAATTAAAAGATATAGATTACTATATATATAATAGATGAGCAAGGACCTACTGCATAGCACAAGGTAATATGCTCAATATTTTGCAATAACCCATAATAGAAAAGAGTCTGAAAAAGAATATATAAGCACAACTGAATCACTTTGCTATATACTATGAACTCCACAAATCAACTATATGTCAATACAAAATAAAAATTAAGAAAACAAAGCTGTCTTACCTGGCTCCAGCTGGAGAAGGCCCACTCCACACACAAATGCTGGTTACAGGCCTGGGTGTCGACTGGCCGCTTGGCAAGCTGGGTGCACATGTCACTGGACACAGGAGTGGAGACCCCCGAGGCTCTCAGCTTCTGGCAGGTCACCCGGCGGGTCTGGACGCCTCCCCCACAGCTCCGGGTACAGGCCGACCAGGAGGTCACCATCCACCTGGAATAGGAAGGAGGGTGAGTGCAGAGGGCCAAGCCGTGAGCAAAGAAATGATGCCATACACACTCAGGAAAGGAGCCCCATGGCACCCTCCTGTTCTTACCACAGAGCAGCTAACTGTGGGGCCGTGTCTCTTTTCACAGAATATACCTGGGGTGGTAGGCTAAAAATGCCACCCCCACCCCTCCCAGATAGCTACATGAAATCATCCCTGGAAGCATGTGAATGTTACCTTATTTGGACAAAGAGTGCTTATAGATAAGAGTTAAAGAATTTGAGATGAGCTTGTCCTGCATTATCTGGTTAGGCATTAAATACCATGACGTGTTCTCGTAAGAGAAAGGCAGAAGGAGCTCTGACGTGGAAGAGGAGAGGACAGGGTGACCACAAAGGCAGAGGTTGGAGTGCTGTGGCCACAAGCCAAGGGATGCCTGCAGCCACCAGAAGCTACAAGGCCCCAGGAACTGATTCTCTCCTGGAGTCTATGGAGGGGATGTGCAGCCCTGCCGACATCTTGATTTTGGACTTCTGGCCTCCATAATTAGGAGAATAAAAGTCTATCATTTTAAGCAACCATGTTTGTGGTAATTTGCTATGGCAGCTACAGGAAATAAATACCCTTTGGAAACTGATTAAAAAGGCAGACTGTGAAAGAGCTTTGTTAAGATCAGTTACTTTATCTTAATATTGGCCCCCAAAGCTGTGAGCTTGCAGATGAAACCCTCAGGGAAGGCAGTCCTTTAACCGGTTACACTGCACTGCAGTTCTGATTCTTCCTAAAGGCATTCAAGTGTGGGGCAGAGAAGGGCCTGTTTTCCAGGGAAGATCAGATCCAAACCTGGGTCGCCTCCTGACCCCAGAGGCAGTCTGGGTCTCAGTTAAGCCAAGTTTTGTCTGCTAGTACTCACTGTTGTTCCTACCTCGCCTTAAACCACGTCTCATTTGATTTGTTTAATCCCCCAGAAGCCTACAAAGTTCCTTCCAGCTTTCTGGAGCAATTTCCCACCTCCATGAGTCACAGTCCATAGGTCTTATACCTCTCAGAGGGTGGTTTATGTGGTGACAGTAGTTGTTCTCAGGATGTTAGGTTCCAGCTGCAATTTGGATCCTCAGAAGTGAGACTGACCAGGACTGTGACAAATAGCTTTCCTCATAAAGCCAAGCTATAAGCTGGGAAACACTCTGAAATCCTTGGACTGTATACAGATATGGAGGGGTTCTTTTTGGATGTGTGTACCCTGTGCTAATTCTCAAAGAGAAGGGGAAGGAGGTGTAGTTTGGGGAAAAGATTTGGTTCTTTCCAGCCATTTCATTCAACCTAGAATAATCATTTTTACTTTATTGCTTTGGGGGGGAAATGATTTAAATGAAGTGGCTGACACAGCTACCTGGGACAAAGTGTGACTTCATAGTGTGATTCAAAAAGACAACCAGGGCCACACTTGTTTGTGTGCAGAGGAGGGGGTTGACATGCCCAGGAAGCCTGGTGGGGAAACCAGTCAAAGATGAGCCTGTGGCCACTTCCTAGTCCAATGGTGCCACATCTGGCTTTCAGGAGAGGTAAGTAGTAGGAACAGGGAGCAAATTTCTCCTGAATCTGGATCTGTGACTTATTTAGTTTGGTGGAACTTCTCTGCTCTGTTCGCCTTGGAGAGAGATGACTGTGTGCAGATTCCTAACCCACAGGAGCAGAGCCACTTAGGAAGCAGACAGAAGGTGTTTTAAAGCCCCTGAGGGTGCTGAAACCCAAGCAGACCCGGCCATTATTTCATCTGCAGAAGTAAATGAGGCTGATTGACTCTGACTATCACCACAGCAAATCAAAATGTCCCTGGCATGTCCATGACCTCTTCTTCATTTCACACAGCTTGGCAAAGGCAGTCTTCCAGCCTCTCGTATCCCTGGTGAATGTCAGGCCTGCCTTTCAATCAACTTTTATTTCCAAATATACATTTCAGCAATTTTTCAGGAGCTGGGGTGGGGGCTTTAAGAAAGGAGAGCTACGGGCTATGTTACAGTTCAGGAAGGGTATAAAAGGACATTAATCATTCCCGTGGAAACCTTCCCGTCAGCAAGTCAAACTGCTGATATTAATGAGTGTGTTTCATATTTCATTGAGGCTCTCCTGGTTTCAGCTGCTCCTTATGACTCAGCTGGAAAAACACAAAGTGGTTGCCTAAGGAGTGGGTGAACATCCCACAGATAGGCAGTGAAGGGGTGTTTCAGGGCTCAGCCAAGTCTCCCCAGGCTCAGGGCGCCATGTAGGTGCCAACTCCAAGCCCACCCATTATTCCTTTAGCTGCTGCCTGACATGGTAGGGGGGAAGGGCACGGCTCAGTGGGACTCACGGCTGCTCAAAGCTCAAGGAAGGTGGAAGAGGCAGAGACTGTGGGTGTTGTTCTGGGTTATATAAGGAACTCAAATGCAGAGAATGTACAGTTGGCCCCTGAACAACACAGGTATGAACCACATGGGTACACTTGTACTCAGATTTCTTTCACTAAATACCTATTAGAGTACTACACCATCTATAGTTGGGAGCACCAACTGTATAGTTATGGATGGATTTTTGACTGCTCAAGGTCACCGTCCCTAACCTCTGTGGAGCTCAAGGGTCAACTGTAAACCCAAAGTTGAAGCAAATATGGGAAATGAAAATTTATTTCAACGTTAGCAAGAAGCAAGCCTTTGTAGAAGAGAGGGAAAGATTTCCTCAGCTAAAATGGATGAGCAAAGGTATATAGTTAGAAGAAAGGGGAGGGGTTGGGGTACAGACAGGTGATCGCTATCCCCTAAGCACTTCAACTGCAACATGTTGTTTTTCCTCTTAAAACCAGCCTTCTTGCTGCAGGATGGGAACTCTCTCTTGCCAGGGCCTGGGATGTTCTCAGCCCTTAAACTGACCTTTTCAGGCCCTTGGGAAGCCCAGGCAGCTTTAACTGAGTGATGAGGGGACAAACAACCGAGAAAGGAGGCTTGTCCTGGGGGATGTTTTCTGTGCAGTAGGAAGTCTGGTGGGCCGGGGCCGACAGAAAACGTGGCTCCTCGGCCATCAGGCTCCCTCACTGGCACTCAATATCTCTCACGCTCACAGTGCGTAACCAGGGCTGGCCATGAGCCTGGCTGCAAGTCCAGGCCCATCCTGGGGAGGGGCTGGTGCACTCACCGGGAAGGGCAGTCTCTCCGGTTGCAGGCGATAGGCTGTGCAGCAGGGCGCACCTTCCCTGCGCAATGAGTGGGGTCCACCTCCGTGCTGTTTAGGAGACACCGCAGGCGGGGCTGCTGAACCCCCCTGTTACCACAGGAGGCCGAGCAGGTTGCCAGTCTGTCCACAGACCACCAGTAATCTGTCACAGGAGGAGAATCAGAGGTGAAAAGAAGGTAGCATCAATGCTCATGCTGTTTCTTCTGAGCAGGGGTGGGGCAGGGAGGGTACGAGATGCTGTTATGAATGAGGCTGTGCCCCATGATGCTTCCTGTGGTGCAGTGGTCAAGAATCCACCTGCCAATGTAGGAGATGCAGGTTTGATCCCTGGGTCAGGAAGATCTCCTGACAACCCACTCTAGTAGTCTTGCCTGGGAAATCCCATGGAGAGAGGAGCCTGATGGGCTACATCCATGGGGTTGCAAAGAGTTGGATACATGACTTAGTGATTAAAAAAAAGTGCCCCTCAGTGGGCTCCATTCCCAACAGATCTGGGCAAGTCACACGGTCTCCAAGGGCCTCAGCTGGCTCATCCATAAAGTGGGTACAGTTCGCTTATCTCATCATGCTACTGGAGAACAGGATATAAAGAAAGTTCAGGGCCTAACCCTGGGCCTCCCAGCTGGTGCCAGTGGTAAAGAACCCGCCTGCCAATGCAGGAGACATAAGGGATGTGAGTTTGATCCCTTGGTCAGGAAGATCCTCTGAAGGAGGGCATGGAAACCCACTCTATTCTTGCCTGGAGAATCCCATGGACAGAGGAATCTGGTGGGCTACAGTCCATGGGGTTGCAAAATGTCAGACATGACTGAAGCAATTGAGCATGCATGAAGCACGGGGTCTAGCCCGGGACCTGGCACATAGAACTTCATCAGTGGCTATAGCGCTCGTATCTTTAAACCTACTTCCTAAAGTACTTTTATTCCCCCTGTTGGTTTACCAGAAGGTGACTTTATTTTTCAACAAAGAGATATAAAAGTACGAGGTACTCAACAATGATATTGGAGCTGGACTTTGTATATGTTACAGAAAAATAGTCTATTCAGAGAATATTCATTTATGGAGACTATGACGTCAGTCAGTCTTTGGGTTTTCTACTGGGGGGTCTGGGACTCACTGGTAAGAGAACTGTTAAAAATAACTGTGGGCTGGTAAATTTTGAGTGCTTATTTGTACAGTTGTGTTTTAGAAAACTTGCAGATGGACACTGCCTTCTGGTTTTTAGCAGAGACTGGCTGGCTGACAAGAAAACGCAACACTGGCTTTCCTATCTGGAAGGCCAAATGATGGTGGAGGGTGTTTAAGGGGAAAACCTACAGACTCAGAAAAATCTCCATCCTTATGTGCTATTGTGGAACGAACTCTGGCCCTTCCCACGGAAACCTCCATTTTAGGATATGTGCAGCAGAATTTTGCTTTCCTTCTAAGTATTACATACAGGCCACAGGTAGGACCAGCCTATGAAAAACTCAAAGGCCTCACTTAAGTTTCTATAACAAGGCCAGTCTGGGCTCCCTTCCCACTCTTCTGGGCTCATTTGCTACCCTTTCTTGGGGCCGCGAATGCAGGCCCCATCCAAAGGCTCTCGGACCCGCCCGTGTGCCTGGCACGTGAATGTGTGAGCTACACAGACTCCTCAGTCTGCGCGTGGACAGACCACAGGGCGGGGGCCAGGCGAGCACTCGGCATGTGACTGCAGCGAAGACTTCTGCATGACCCACCAGTCCTGGTGCCAGCCCCGCTCTCCAAGGCAGGGGGCAGTAACCATATGGTTCACATCAAGAGGAAATTTTAAACCAACCCAACAGAGAAAACTTGTATTTTCCTAACAGGCAAGTGTGTGTGTTCTTTAGTGGTTGGGCCAGCATAAAAGAAACGTCTGCTCTCCTATATGGTGCTATCTCCATGGTCCTAAGCAGCAGTAACATGATGAGCAGAAGGGCACATCTATGAAAGTAGCACTGACTTTTCCAGGTTCTGCTGAGATGCAGACAAGTGAGATGCAGAAAACTGGAGAGAGCCTCATGGTATGACAACGTGGTTGGGTTTCCATTTTCACACTCTTAAGAACCACTGGGGATCAGAAATCACTTTGTTCTGCTAGAGAATTAGATTCCCAAGTAGACTTTCTTTTTCAAGAAGCAAGCCTGGCGTCCAGGTCCTGAAGGGTTTCTTACCTTGGATCACTAAAGAGGCCTTCTGAACGAGCATTCCTGCCTCATTCTGAGCAAGGCAGCTGAAGTCCCAGTGAGATCCGCCACTGAGATTTGCAACCTGGAGAATCTGTCCAGCTGCCAAGATATGATACATCAGTCCTGTGACGTTGGCCACTGGCTGCTCACCGTGGAACCAGGTAATATTGGGAGTAGGGTCACCTTTGACAGGGCAGCCTAGAAGGAGAGCAGAGGAGAGGTTAAGTCATGGATACAGCCAAAAAGGACACATTCCTGATAAGCTGCTTGACTGTGTCCATGGATTTTGAGGCCATACATTCAGTGTCGCTTCCCTAGGACATTCCCAAGCAAATAGGAGATATTTCCGTTTTCTGGGATACTGGGAAAGTGACTATTACTCATTAAACTAAAGGAAAAAATCCTGGGGAACATGAAGTACCTATTTTAATCTATGTCCCAGTAATAATTTAAAAAAAATGAAGCAATTTAGATTTACTCATTAAATGTGATCTCACAGATTAATTAGTTCCTATGCCATTTTTAAAAATTGTAGGATAATTGCTTTACAATATTATGTTGGCCTCTGCCATAAATCAACATGAATCAGCCACAGGTATACATATGTCCCCTCTCTCCTGAGCCCGCCTCCCATCTCCCACCCCTCTAGGTTGTCACAGAGAAGTGGGTTGAGCTCCCTGTGTCATAAGAACACATTTCCACTGGCTGTCTGTTTTACATATGGTAATATTATGTTTCAATGCTACTCTCTCCATTCATTCCACCCACTCCTTCCCCCACTGTGTCCACAAGGCTGTTCTCCACGTCTGCATCTCCATTGCTGCCCTGCAAATAGGTTCATCAGTACCATCTTTCTAGATTCTGTACACATGTTAATATACAATACTTGTCTTTCTCCTTTTGACTTACTTCACTTTGTATAACATGCTCTTATACTAAAAGAAGTCACTTCTTCAAATGCAATGTTTTGGGGAAAAACCCCATGTACTAAATAGTGATGATTAAGAATCAAACTTTAATTGGTAAATGTCTAATGTTTGCCTCCATTTTACTCTTTATGTGATTTTCAAGCCCCAAATTTTCTTTTTTTTTCATTTATTTTTATTAGTTGGAGGCTAATTACTTTACAGTATTGTAGTGGGTTTTGTCATACATTGACATGAATCAGCCATGGATTTACATGTATTCCCCATCCCGATCCCCACTCCCACCTCCCTCTCTACCCAATCCCTCTGGGTCTTCCCAGTGCATCAGGCCCGAGCACTTGTCTCATGCATCCAAACTTCAAGCCCCAAATTTTCAACAGAGACTAGAAAAACAATTTTAAACACTGATCTCATTTCTCTGTAAGTCAGGAACTTTGGTATTTTGACAGCTCTTCTGACAACTAAGCCTGCATTGGACATGTACAATGTCATACTTATTACATAGTCATTTAACTTACTTTGTTACATTAAAATTCTGAAATATTAAACTGAGATATGGTGTCTGTTTAGCAGCATAAAATTAGTCAAATAAACTGCAATTGTGAGAGAAAACTCATTACCTCTAAATTTGTACTTGCTGAATTTGCTGTTATGACTCCAGAAATTTAGCTTCCAGAGAAAAATTATTTGAAAATTTCAAAACACAAGATAAATCATTCAAAATAAAGATATTAGAAGTTTTTTACTCAGCTCAGTTCAGTTGCTCAGTCATGTCCGACTCTTTGCAACCCCATGGACTGCACAGTTCACTTAAAAAATATGTATCTGATGCCTAGTGTTCTGGGGACAGTTAAGTAAGTTATGACTGTCTTCTCTTTTTCAAGGAGCTCTCAACTGGTATGGGATGCAAAATAGCACACCAATAAAGCTGAGATGTAGGCAGAAGATGGGATCAGTGAGACACACAAATGGTCATGTGCATGGATGTGTGTCCTTATGGATCTGTATGGAGAATGGATTTCCTGACGTTGACTTGTCCTGTGTTCTGGGGGCAGCACTGTTAGGATTTTTATAAGATGGCAGTGTTAACACAGCAAAGGTCTTTAAAGAAATGATCTAGCTTACTGCCGGAGGCCCAGCGATGTTAAGAAGTGTTAAGAGACCATTCCAAGATCAAAGCCAAACCTTCTATCTGACTCATTGCTTTCTGTTCTTTCCTCCATACCTACTACTTGTCTGGCTGGGCCCCAGCAATTTATTCGGTTGGCCAAAAAGTTTGTCTGAGTGTTTGGCCAACTCAGTACTTAGGCACTTTGATACCTCCTTCCGTTGTCTGCTTACTCCCTTTATTTCCTCACCTTTTTACATTTTCACTGTGGTTGTGTAGGTTGAAGTAGTAGCAACAGACTGCTTTGCAGAAGGGCCCTGGAAAAACAACGCTAAAATTGACCTTCAGAAGTTCAGTCTGGAATATCATTACAGGACCCAATTTTTCACTCCTCCCTATGTGGACTCATTCTGCAGCGTAATTTTGCAGGGTCCTCCCATGATGGGTGGACTGTACTTCCCCTCCTCCTGACTTTAGTTTTGGCCATGTGACTACTCTGGCTGATAAAATGGCTACTAACAAACACTAGAAATGAAAAATCTGAGAAGGAAATTAAGACAACGATTCCAGGATTTCCCTGGTGGTCCTGTGGTTAAGAATATGCCTGCCAATACAAGGGGCACAGGTTCAATCCCTGGTCTGGGAGGATTTCACATGCTGCAGGACAGCTAAGCCCCTGTACCACAGCTAAACTGAGCCCATGCTCCTAGAGCACATGCTCTGCAACAAGAGAAACGACAATGAGAAGCCTGCACACTGCAACTAGAGAGTAGAGAGTAGCTAGAGACTACTAGAGTACTCTCTAGTGGAGAGTAGCTCCTGCTTGCCATAACCTAGAGAAAGTCCATGTGCAGCTACAAAGATGCAGAGCAGACAAAATAATAAATAGCATTTAAAAAGAAAACAATTCCACTTATACGACTATCAAAAAGAATAAAATACTTAAGGATAAACTAAACCAAGTAGGCAAAAGACCTGTACACTGAAAATTACAAAACACTGCTAAAATAAAGAAAAACATGAATGAATGAAAGGATATAACAGAGTGAAAAGGTGACTCACACAAATGGAGAAAATATTTACAAATCAGATCTGCTAAGAGATTAATATATAAAGAATATAGAAAGAATTCCTACAACTCAACAAAAACCACCAACCAAATTTAAAAATGAGCAAAATACTTGAATAGACATTTTTCAAAGATAGGCAAATGTTAGTAAGTACATGAAAAGATGCTCAGCATCACTAATTGCTACAGAAACACAAATCAAAACTACAATGAGATACCACTTTATGACCATTAGGATGGCTATTATTTAAAAATGAGAAAAAAATTAATGAGTTGATGAAGATGTGGGAAAATTATTATGCTTGTGTATTATTGGTGGAAATGTAAAATGGTGCAGCCACTGTGGAAAACAATATCAAAATTCCTAAAAAATATTTAGAATTACTCAGCAGTTATTCTACTTCTCTACTCATCTCACACGCTAGCAAAGTAATGCTCAAAATTCTCCAAGCCAGGCTTCAGCAATATGTGAACCATGAACTTCCAGATGTTCAAGCTGGTTTTTAGAAAAGGCAGAGGAACCAGAGATCAAATTGCCAACATCCACTGGATCAACGAAAAAGCAAGTGAGTTCCAGAAAAAACATCTATTTCTTCTTTATTGAGTACGCCAAAGCCTTTGACTGTGTGGATCATAATAAACTGTGGAAAATTCTTCAAGAGATGGGAATACCAAACCACCTGACTTGCCTCCTGAGAAACCTGTATGCAGGTCAGGAAGCAACAGTTAGAACTGGACATGGAACAAGAGACTGGTTCCAAATAGGGAAAGGAGTACATCAAGGCTGTATATTGTCACCCTGCTTATTTAACTTATATGCAGAGTACATCATGAGAAATGCTGGGCTGGATGAAGGTCAAGCTGGAATGAAGATTGCTGGGAGAAATATCAATAACCTCAGATATGCAGATGACACCACCCTTATGGCAGAAAGGGAAGAAGAACTAAAGGGCCTCTTGATGAAAATGAAGGAGGAGAGTGAAAAAGTTGGCTTAAAGCTCAACATTCAGAAAACTAAGATCATGGCATCTGGTCCCATCACCTCATGGGAAATAGATGGGGAAACAGTGGAAACAGTGGCTGACTTTATTTTTGGGGGCTCCAAAATCACTGCAGATGGTGATTGCAGCCATGAAATTAAAAGATGCTTACTCCTTGGAAGGAAAGTTATGACCAACCTAGACAGCATATTAAAAAGCAGAGACATTACTTTGCCAACAAAGGTCCGTCTAGTCAAGGGTATGGTTTTTCCAGTAGTCATGTAATGGATGTGAGAGTTGGACTATAAAGAAAGCTGAGTGCCGAAAAATTGATGCTTTTGAATTATGGTGTTGGAGAAGACTCTTGAGAGTCCCTTGGACTGCAAGGAGATCCAACCAATCCATCCTGAAGGAGATCAGTCCTGGGCGTTCATTGGAAGGACTGATGCTGAAGCTGAAACTCCAATACTTTGGCCACCTCATGCGAGGCACTGACTCATTGGAAAAGACCCCAATGCTGGGAAAGATTGAAGGTGGGAGGAGAAGGGGATGACAGAGGATGAGATGGTTGGATGGCATCACCAACTCAATGGACATGGGTTTGGGTAGACTCTGGCAGTTGGTGATGGACAGAGAGGCCTGGTGTGCTGCGGTTCATGGGGTTGCAAAGAGTCAGACATGACTGAGCAACTGAATTGAACTGAACTATTCTACTTCTGGCTACATATCCAAAAGATGTGAAAGCATGACTTCAATAGGTATTTGTACACCAGTGTCCACGGCAGCATTATTCATGATAGCCAAATGGTGAAAACAACTCAGAGGGCCATCAACAGATGGACTGATAAGCAAATGTGATCAATATATATGATGAATATTATTCAGCCTTAAAAGGGAATAAAATTCTGATACATGTGACAACATGGATTAAACTTGAAAACATTAAGTAAAGGAAGTCAGATAGCATAGGGCAAATATTGTGTGACTCCCCTTACATGAGATGCCTAGAGGAGCCAAATCTGTAGAAACAGAAAGTGAATTGTAATTACCAGGGGCTGGAGGAAGGAGGCCATGGAGTATTATTATTAAACCGTTTGGGTTTACGTTTAAGATGATGATGAAGTTCTGGAGATGGATAGTGTGAGATTGTACAACAGTAAGAGTGTAATTCATGACACTGAGTCCTACACTTAAAAATGGTTAAAGTTGGAAATTCCGTGTATTTTTCCATAATAAAATAACTGAGGCGGCAGATGTGCTGGGTGTCGGTTTCAATCCCAGACCTCGAGAGACCTGGTGAGTTTCTGCTCGTGCTCTTGTGCCTTTGGCATCACTGCAGAAGAACATGCCTGGACTGGCCTGATGGTCCCAAGGGGAAGATGAGAGAAATGTGGAGAAGAGCCAAGTCACTCTAGCCAAACCCAGTTTAGATCAGCCGAACTAAGGAAGATCAGTAAGAATAAATGATTGTTATTTTAAGCCACTGTGTCTTGGGGGTTTATTTTAATGCATCTTCAGGGGTGGGGTGAGGTAACTGATACATTTAGGGAACAGGGGCTTCCAGATCACCCGTGGATCCAAGGCATCCAGTAGGATGGAGTTTCTACCTGTTGTGCTGACCCAGCTCTCACCTGACCTGGATCACCATCTCAGAGGAGCAGGCTCCCCACATGCTTCTGGTAGCATCTAGGCATCTATATGCCATGAGGTTCATGGCGGTGTCACTGTACCCCTGTTATGAAATGAGGGTGTGAATGGCCTTGGGGAGAGGTGCAGAGAGATCAAGCCATTGGGGACCTCTAGGGACCCAGCAGCACCCACTCCCTCCAGTCCCAAATGTCTTCTGGAGTCAGACGTTGGTTTAATTTTCTAATAAAAGGCAGGGAAGCTGTATGTTTGTTCAGGCAAATAGCATGATTTCAAAACTGAAGTTTGAAACAAGTACAGCTTCTTTGACTTACTGAAACAGACAGATCTACAGATCTATGTCTTCCTATCCCATTTGCTTTAAAGATGAAAAGGTGCCATATGCTGTTGAGATGCTGGCTGCAATAACTGCTTCATTTGATTGTTGTGGACAGAGTGCGGTGAGGCTGACTAGATTCCAAATTGAAAAATAAGAACCTTGCTCTTCTCAAGGAAACAGGAGATATTTGGCCAGGGAACCTCTCAATTTAGCTCTAATCTTCATTTTTCCAACTCCATTAGGATTAGTTTTCTGAGAGACCATTTAGGCAGGGAAAGGAGTGGTAGCAGCCACAGGCTGTTTTCTATGGCTGATAAAGTTACTTATCCAGGAGCCAGAAATCTTAGTCAGCTAAATGGCACATTTGCATAACAGTTACATTTAAAATCCTTTTTCTTTCCTGGAATCAGAGGTCAGACTGTACAGCCAGGCTCTCTCTCTTAGCCCATCTGGGTCCTGCATGTAGGACCCATTTCTAGGGCCTTTCAGCTTGGTGCTCCTAGTGAGCATGAGGGCTGCCATGGATGTGGAGTTTTTTTTTTTTTTCCAGTTTCTCCTAAGTTTACTTCTTTTTTATTTATTTTTTTTCATTTATTTTTATTAGTTGGAGGCTAATTACTTTACAATATTGTAGTGGGTTTTGTCATACATTGATGTGAATCAGCCACACATTTACAAGTATTCCCCATCCCGATCCCCCCCTCACCTCCCTCTCTACCCAATTCCTCTGGGTCTTCCCAGTGCACCAGGCCCGAGCACTTGTCTCATGCATCCAGCCTGGGCTGGTGATCTGTTTCACCCTAGATAATATACATGTTTCGATGCTGTTCTCTCGAAACATCCCACCCTCGCCTTCTCCCACAGAGTCCAAAATTCTGTTCTGTACATCTGTGTCTTTTTTTCAGTTTTGCATATAGGGTTATCGTTACCTTCTTTCTAAATTCCATATATATGCGTTAGTATACTGTAATGGTCTTTATCTTTCTGGCTTACTTCACTCTGTATAATGGGCTCCAGTTTCATCCATCTCATTAGAACTGATTCAAATGGATGTGGAGTTTTTGAAACTGAACGTGAGAAAGACTCTTGAGGAGCAGTGACTAAGACTTTGAGTATTTGAGAAGCTACCTTCACAGTAATGCCTCACTCTGAAACCTATCAGGGTGAAGATCTGTTTTGTAGGAAGTTTTGAAAGGAAAAGCAGTTTTGTTATTTTCACATGTAGTTACACAGATACATGACTCTTAAAAGAGAACTCTAGATTTTGATAAGGTTCTCTGGTTTCTGTTTTCCAATCTATAAATGAGAGCTTTTGATTTAATGAACACTTTTCAAATTGGTGTTCCTTGGGGCCCTAAGGTTTTGCAGAGGTATGGGGAGGGGGAGAGGGTTGAGGAAACTTGATAGGGAATCTGGGTTTTCTAGATGGGGTTTGGGAGTAATGCTCAAAATTCTCCAAGCCAGGCTTCAACAATACATGAACTGAGAACTTCCAGATGTTCAAGCTGGTTTTAGAAAAGACAGAGGAACCAGAGATCAAATTGCCAATATCCGCTGGGGTTCCAATATCCGCAAGAGAGTTCCAAAAAAACATCTATTTCTGCTTCATTGACTACGCCAAAGCCTTCGACTGTGTGGAATACAATAAACTGTGGAAAATTCTGAAGGAGATGGGAATACCAGACCACCTGACCTGCCTCTTGAGAAACCTGTATGCAGGTCAGGAAGCAACAGTTAGAACTGGACATGGAACAAGAGACTGGTTCCAAATAGGAAAAGGAGTACGTCAAGGCTGTATATCGTCACCCTGCTTATTTCACTTATATGCAGAGTACATCATGAGAAACGCTGGGCTGGAAGAAGCACAAGCTGGAATCAAGATTGCTGGGAGAAATATCAATAACCTCAGATATGCAGATGACACCACCCTTATGGCAGAAAGTGAAGAGGAACTAAAAAGCCTCTTGATGAAAGTGAAAGAGGAGAGTGAAAAAGTTGGCTTAATGCTCAACATTCAGAAAACTAAGATTATGGCATCTGGTCCCATCACCTCATGGGAAATAGATGGGGAGACAGTGGAAACAGTGTCAGACTTTATTTTTTTGGGCTCCAAAATCACTGCAGATGGTGATTGCAGCCATGAAATTAAAAGACACTTACTCCTTGGAAGGAAAGCTATGACCAACCTAGAGAGCATATTAAAAAGCAGAGACATTACTTTGCCAACAAAGGTCCGTCTGGTCAAAGGTATGGTTTTTCCAGTAGTCATGTAATGGATGTGAGAGTTGGACTGTGAAGAAAGCTGAGTGCTGAAAAATTGCTTTTGAACTGTGGTGTTGGTGAAGACTCTTGAGAGTCCCTTGGACTGAAAGGAGATCCAACCAGTCCATCCTGAAGGAGATAAGTCCTGGGCGTTCATTGGAAGGAATGAAGCTGAAGCTGAAACTCCAATACTTAGGCCACTTCATGCGAAGTGTTGACTCACTGGAAAAGACCCTGATGCTTGGAGGGATTGGGGGCAGGAGGAGAAGGGGACGACAGAGGAAGAGATGGCTGGACGGCATCATTGACTCGATGGGCATGAGACTGAGTAAACTGCAGGAGTTTGTGATGGACAGGGAGGCCTGGCTTTCTGTGATTCACGGGGTCGCAAAGAGTCGGACACGACTGAGTGACTGAACTGAAGTGACTGATCCTCATTTCAATTACAGCAGAATTAATATATTGGACTTCTGCATAAGAAGATTCTTTTATTGGTAACCAGTGAATTAGGAGATTTTTAAGGTGCTTTTAGGTTCTCAACATCATCTCAAACTCATTGTTCTTACCCCTCTTCTCAGATATACCAGTGTAAAGGGCAAAGAAGAATTAGTCAGTCTATATTGCTTAGATCAATATGTAGTAAAATTGAACTATGCTGATGAAAGGCTCCTGGAAGGGAAGTTACATATGGAGGTTATTGAGGGCTAAGAAAAACAGAGATCATGGATAGTAGGAGAGGCGTGCAGTCTAGAAGAGACAGTATGAGCAAAGGTACAAAGATGAAAAAACTGGTGATGTGTCTTAGAGAAAAAACTACGTTGACTTGATTGGAACATGGGGAACAAAGATGATGCTGGCATGGTGGTAGGAGTTGCAATAGACAGGATCTTAAAGGACAAAATACGGTCTTTTGGGAACCCTTACAGGTTTCTGAAGAGAGGGGTGATCTAGGCTGGCTTTAGAAGAATCATTAACATGGTTCTTTCTAAGATGTACTGGCTTGGGTGAAAGAATCCTGGATATCAGTTTAGGGATGGCAAGAAATGAGACATATTTGCAAAGGTAGCTCTGACAGGATGTGAGTGGAAGTGGATGGAGACAAAGAAGAGAAGCTGAAGAGACTGGAACACTAGTGGAATTGTTAACAGAAGCAAGCAAATCAGGAAAAGAAACTATTCCTTATTTCCACCCCTAGCAATGGATAAATTCAGTTTTAAGCATATTGACTTTAAAGGTTGTGACAGAATCAAAGGATGGAAAAATTCATTGACATGATTAAAATGGAAGTCAGCGGTAAGAACTGCAGACAGATTTTGGGAACCAGTCTCATAGATGTGTGGAAGAAGTCTTCAGTGAAAAGAGGCCAGGTCTCAGTAGAAGACAGTGGGAGAACTCTAATGTTCATTGATTGAAGAAGGGAGAGGAGGCATTAAAGGGGTCTATGAGATAAGAGAAAAATTGAGACCATGTGATGTCATGGGAATCCAGAAAGGAAAGGGATTAAAGAAACAAGTTGCTAGCAAATAACTGAGTTATACAAGAGCTTGTGGAATGAATGAGTGATTTCATTTTTTTTTTTTTTTCTCCAAATGAAAACAACAAACCAAACATATCCACACTCTGAGCCCAGGTAACAAAAGTAAACTAACAAAAGGTAAACTTCATTCCAACTCCTGTTTTAATAATGATCAGGAATTCCAAGTTAGTGCAACTGGAAATAAAAGTGTTCTGCAAAGTCAAAACATCCCATTCAGTGCTATGTACACATATTTTTTTAAAGACAGAATTTACCTCTGGGCCTTGAATCTTTAGAAGTATACCAACAACTGTGTTATTAAGAAGATAAAGGATTAAAGAAGAGGGTGAATGAGAATGCTTTGAATGTTGCAAGACAGGAATGGAATAGATCTTGGCCAGAAAACTCTCAAAACAAGGGACTGACTAGGGACTGTAGCATCCAAAAAATGGTGAATAACTTGGTTGGACTATCTTAAAACTTAAACAACAACAGCAAAATACACAAAACAACAACTCTCAGAGAGCACTGAAGAGTAACCAAAAGCAGTGGCAGAAACAAAAGAGGAGTCTGTCCTAGAAACCCAGGAACTGCAACAGGAGTGATTTGCTATTTAATGGCTTTTTGCTGAGGAAATTTCTCAATCCCCATATGACCCAGGTTGCTGGAAAATGTATAACTTTATTGTCTTGAGATGTCAGAGGATAGTGTCTGGGGACTGTTAGAATACCTGGAACATTAAGGGGTAAAATCCTTTAAAGATAAACCTTAAAATTTGTATAAATCCTGTCCAAATTCTTTTTAGCAGACCCCAGAGGATCCCAGCAAAAGGGCAGCAGCCAGAAGCTGACATGAGTGGAGAATTCAGCTCCCACAGCAGGGAAGACAGAGGTTGAGTCCAGCCAATTTAACTGCCTTTTAGAACAAAACCAAACACTCTTCAGAGGAATATAACAGAATCTAAAGTCTTTCTAGTATATCATCTATGATTTTCATTATACAGTTAAAAACCACTATGTAAGATAAAAATGTAGCCCATCCTCAAGAAAAATAGCAGTCAAAAGAAACCAATCCTGAGATGATGCAAGTGTTGTAACAAGCAGACAGTGACTTTAAAGCAGCAATTATAAATACGTTTAAGGACTTAGAGAAAAGTCTGCTCATAATAATGAAAAGATGGAGTATCTCAATAAAGAAGTAGAAACTATGAAAACTAATTCTAGAGCTGAAACAACAACAAAAATGAAATGATATTTCATCTGATGGGCCTAACAGAAAATTGGAGATGGCAGGAGAAAGTGTCAATGAACATGAAGATAGTTCAGCAGAAATTATCCAACATGAAGAACAGAGGGAAAAAAGATAGAAGGAAAAGAAAAACCAGAGCTCCACTGACCTGTGGAAAAAGAAGTCTAGTATATGTGTAACTGAAGCCCAATAAGGAAAGAAAAAATGAGACAAACAGAAGAAAGAAAAATAACAAATCTCCCAAACTTAGAGAACCTTAAAGTTTCAATAAGGTTAACAAACCACCTAGAAACATCATACTCAAAGTGATGAAATTAGTATACTAAAAAAAAATCTTGAAAGCATGGTAGAGTAATAAGGACTGGGTTCATTCTCTTGCCATAAACACCTAGAAAACTGGACAAAAATATATGAAACGACTGTTTTTGGACATTAGATAACAGACAGTAGATAGCTGTGATTCCTGAAAGCAAAGAAATAGGTTAGTGAACCCAATGAATTCCCTGCCTTCCTGCTTGGAGGGACCTTCTGAGCTGCAGGGTAGGGAGGATGTAATCATTCCCCAGGGTTGCCAGAACAAAGTACCACAGACTAGTAGACTTAAATGACAAAAATTTATTGTCTGACAGTTCTGGAGTCTAGAAGTTTGAGATCAAAGTGTCAACAGTGTTAGTTACTTCTGAGGGCTGTGAGGGGGTAGTCTGTTCTGTCTGTTTTAGCGTCTGGTGGTTTCCTGGCAACCTTTGGTGTTCCTTGGCTTGTAGATACATCACTCCAATCTCTTCATTCATGTTTGCATGGATTTCTCCCTTGAGTGCATGCCTGTCTCTGTGTACAATTTTTCTCCTCTTTATAATGACACCAGTCAAATTAGATTAGGGCCTATCCTAATGACACCGTTTTAACTTGATCATCTGCCCAGACTCTATTTCCAAATAAGGTCACATTCACAGGTACTGAGGGTTAGAGATTTCAGCAACTTTTGAGGGGCTACAATTCAAAAGGACTATCCCAGGCAGAGCATGACAATTTGGACTAATGAATGAGACAAAAAACAGAGTTCAGTGAGGTTGAGGCATCTGGAAGTTGAGCAGAATTCTGGAAATGAGAGTGTTATGTAGAAAAAGAGCTCCAGAAATATGCATAAATTCCTTTTGAGTCTTTGCCCAAATAAAGATGTATGCACCTATAGAGTAAAACTCTACACTGACTCAAGATCAACCAGAGAGCTGTGAGTTTACTATTTCCCAAAGCTCCAGAAGGGCTAGAAGGGCTTTAAGTTCTGACCAGCCAGAGTGCAACATCCTTGTTCACCATGAGAGGAACTCAATAGAGATCCTAGAAGAGCCCCAGGGTAAAGCCTACTATAGACTAGCTCCTAATCAAACTTCAGAACAAACTTCAAAAAGATCAAATTAAACTTTGAATAACTTAACTGCTTAAGAGAAGAAAATCCAACAATTGCTAGAAGACAACAAAATCTAAACACCTGGTATAAAATTTACATTGTGTAGCTTTCAATCAAATATTACTTGCATAAGTCAAGAAGCAGGAAAATGTGACCCATAATCAAGATAAAAATCATTCAGTGGGAACAGATCTAGAAACAACAGGGATGATGAAATTAGTAGACAAAGATATTAAAGCAGGGTATTAAAAATAAATATTTAAAGGAAAATATATACATAGTAAGAAAATGGAAGTTTTAAAAAGAATCAAATACACTTCTAGAAATGAAGCATATTTTATAAAATGAAAATTTCACTAGTCAGGATTAGAAGATTAAATATTATGGAAAAAAGATTTGTGATATTGAAGATGTAGTAGTAGAAATTATCCAGAATGAAGCAAAGAGAGAAAAAAGACTGAAAAACAAATCAAGTGGTCAAACATATATTAGTCAAGGATGTGGTTATACAGGTATATCTGCAAAAACTGAATGGCTAAAATTTGGGCATTTTAATAAATGTAAATTTTACCTAAAAGAAAATTAGTTGGTACGGGGGTGGTGGGAAGTTCATGGAAGTAAAAACAAAATAGGAATGGCAGGATATTGTTTGCTAAAGCTGGGTGACAAGTGTCTGGGGTTCATTACGCTGCTCTGTTTACTTTGTATGTATATGAAATTACCCATAAAAAAGAGAAAAAAACATGAAATTATTGATCATCAGAAATGGCTCAGTGTTCAAAAATACTGCTTTTCATATATTCACACCTAGAGTCAATTGATCCTCAACAAAGGAGGCAAGAATATATAATGGAGAAAAGATAGTCTCTTCATTAAGTGGTGTTGGGAAAGCAGGACAGCCACATGTAAATCAGTGAAGTCAGAACATACCCTCACACCCCACACAAAAATAAACTCAAAATGGCTTAAAGACTTAAACATTAGATGTGACAGCATAAAACTCCTAGAAGAGAACATAGGCAAAACATTCTCTGACATAAATCATACACATGTTTTCTTACATCCGTCTCCCAAGGCAATAGGAATGAAAACAAAAATAAACAAACAGGACCTAGTAAACTTACAAGCTGTTGCACAGCAAAGGAAATGATAAAAGAAAATGAAAAGAGAACCTACAGGAGAAAATATTTGCAAATGATGTAACTGACATAGGTTTAATTTCTAAAATACGTAAATAGCTCATACAACTCAACAACAAAAAACAAAGACCTAATCTGAAAATGGGCAGAAGCCCTAAATAGACATTTCTCCAAGGAAGACATATAGATGGCCAATAGGCACTTGAAAAGATGCTCAACATCACTACATATTAGAGAAATGCAAGTCAAAACTATAATGAGGGACCACTTCACACTAGTCAGAATGACCATCATTAAAAAGTCTACAAAAAGTTACAAACGCTGGACAGAGTGTGGAGAAAATGGAACCCTCCAATTTTGTTGGTGTGCAGCCACTGTGGAAAACAGTATGGAGGTTCCTCAGGAAACTAAAAAAGAATTACCATATGATCTAGCAATTCCACTCCTGGGCCTATATCTCAACAAAACTATAATTCAAATAGATACATGCACCCCAATGTTCATAGCAGCACTCTTCATGATAGCTAAGACATGGAAAAAAACCTAAATGTCCATTGACAGATGGATGGATAAAGAATATGTGGTACATATATACAATGGACTACTACTCAGCCATAAAAACGAGTGAAATGATGTCATTTGAAACAACATGGATGGACCTAGGGATTATCATACCAAATGAAGTAAGTCAGAAAGAGAAAGAATTTCTATATGATATCACTTATATGTGGAATCTAAAATCAATATAAATGAACCTATCTATGAAACAGAAACATGGACAGAGAACAGACTGGTGGTGGCTATGAGGAACAGATGGAGTGGGAGGTTGGGGTTAGCTGACATAAGCTTATAGGATGGATAAATAACAAGATTCTACTATACAGGACAAGAACTAAATTTAATATCCTATGATAAACCATTGTGAAAAAGAATGTGTATATATATATATATATATATATATATAAAATTGAATCACTTCATTGTACAGCATTAACATAACACTACAAATCAACTATACTTAAAAAAAAACAAAACTTTTTTTTGTAAAAAAAAGTACAAAAAAAAAAACACTTCCTGCTAGTAGTTTCATTCATTCCTTCATTCATTTACCTCCCTTGCAGTCAGACATCATTTTCCCTGTGCTTATGTCACCCTCGACTGCAACAACTTCAGTGTGGTTGCTCTGTATGGCAGAAACGGCTAGTTATCCCCTCATATCTGCCCTTTCCTTCTTAGTGTAAATGAACCCTTGGTTTCTAGGTAGGGACATACCTGCATGGAAGAGAGACATTTCCCGTCACCCCTTGAAATAAAATGTGGGCCGTGTGATTCCATTCAGTGACATGAGAAGGAAAGTGATATGTATACCTTCTGGGACATGGCTTTCAAAGAAAAGACCTGCCTTTCTTACCCCTTTCTCCATCCTGCTATTGACAGCATGTACGTGGAGTGAACTGGCTGGCTTAGGTCAATGAGGGCAACATTCTAGGATGGTAGAGCAACAGGATTTAAAGTGATTTTTTTTTTTTTTGGCCTGGGTCATTAGGTGACATGGTAACTTGCCACAATGCCTGGGACATTATTTTCTGGACTTCTATGTGAGATAGGACTATATTCCTCTCTTGTTCTCTTTGTATTGTATCAGCTGGATCTTTGCTGTAGGTTGCTAAATGTATATCCTAATTATGACAGTCCTAAATATTCTTTCCTTGCTGGGGCAGTCTCCATCTGCTAGATAGGGTGTTCTATTTCCCTTCACATCTGGACACTGACCACAGAGAATGTGTGTAATGACTCCTCTTGGATTGAAAATGCTCTTAGGAAAGTCTACTTTCATTAGGAAAGGGAAAGTAAAGACCAAAATAAACTAATTATAACTAAAGTGAATGACTCATATTGCAGGTCACCTGTCTTTTCCATCACATATCTGTCTTTCAATGCTTTTAACCAAACACATAACTCCTTAAAAACTTCCTTTGTACTCAGGATTGGTATCCCCTCAGCACACATGGAGTGCAAGCCCGTGTGCTTTTATGTACACATTTATGTGCTTGTCTCTGTGTGTACACAGTGGTCTCTGAGGTTTGCCAGCAGCAAGAGTCAAAAGAAGGAATCTCACATGAATTCCCACTGTGTATGTTCACAGTGAATAATTATCCATGTTTCACTGCTAATGAGAAAACCTGGCTTGTCACAGGGGTTCCTTTCTGTCACGGACATTTCTCATTTGTTAAAGTAAGAGGCATATCAATCATTCTTTGAAAGTGAGCAATCTCTCCGGGTGACATCTGCAAGGACACCCCTTGCATGTGGTATGCAACTGCACTCCCCACTTCTAGAGAGGCTCAATTAGGAGCCATGCCTCCTCCCCCTTGGCTTTCATGGGCACATTAACAGCATCTTCCACAGGGGCTGGCATCTCTTCTTCTGTTTCCCTCCCAGCTACACGAACACTGACCATTTCCATCCTCCCAACCTCAATGTCCAGCCCAGGAAATAGTCCATCACCAGGGAAGGGCAGTGCTCTCTCTCTGCAGACCTCAGTTCGCACAGGTCTTGGGTTGGGTAGGTGGCTGAGGAGGAAGCAGTGCTTGGGAAGGCTGCCTGGATCCTAAGAGTTCTGGCAACAGGAAGCCCCTATCAACCCTTCTTAACCAGTGAAAGAGAATACCGTGCTTAGGCCTCCATTCCTGAGCCTGCTGCGGGTCCACGCTGAGCCAGAGCCCAGTGGGATTCACATATGTGAGGGTTTCCTCCTAGGTTCACCTATTTTTCTGTTTCTTTTTTTCCCCCCCAACCACATTAAGAGGAGAAGGATAAAAGTTTGGAACGGGGGAGATGTGTGCATTAAGAAATCAAATTATATATGAAATTGTATCAGCTGGGAGTCAGTGGAGCTGTCAGCTGCCATGCATTGATATCCCCGATTAAGTCAAATTGACCTCACTGACTTTCCTCACCATTGTCTCCTATTTCACATGAGTTTCTGGAACTAAAATAGCCTCGCTCAGGGAAACAGCTTGAGTTCAACAGGTGAGGGAAACAGGGGAGATGGAAAAGCGGGAGGACTGGTGGCCCCTGACCTCAGCCTCCTTGCACCGTACGTGAAAGAGCCTGGCTCACCTCACAGGAGGCGGGACAGGGCCGCCTTTGAGTTTCCTGTCTAGAAAGAAGCTCTGAACTCATGATGGTCATCACTCACTGGACCTTTCTGTGGAAAGGCTGAAAATCAACAGGATTTCTGGCCTGCAAGCAGCTTGATTTGTGGACCTCCTTGTAGGATAGCTCAAGCTGATCCAGGCCTTCATTAGCTGGCTGTCACTTATGTGAGTTACACATCCGGAGTTTATTTTCATGAATTCTTAGCCCTAATGAGCAGAAGGCAAGAGTTCAGACTTGCATATTCTCCCTCCTCTTCTCCCCACACAGCCGAACAGCTCAGAAAAAGGCAGCTGAGCTTGACGCACTGATTATACAGAAGGTGTAAATAGACTGAAAGAGGTTCCCAAGGAAGGATGGCTGGAAAATGGGGCTATACCACGTAAAGGAGGAGGAAAGGGAAGCGGTGCTCTAAGAATTTTCATTTACTGGATTGCTGTCTAAAGGAGAAGAAAGCTGTGGCAGATTAGGACATGCTGTGTAAGAATATTAGAGACGTGGCATTATGACTTCACAGGCTGGCTCCATGCCTGTCAGCATTTCCGTAATAATCCTGTAGTTTTTCGACGAGTTAAAACTTACTATAGAAATGATGTGTGCTGGGATGAAACTTGGCACGTAGTGGAGCCAATCTGAGAGTCCTTTCCTTAATTTAATTTTGCACCACTGGAAAACGCTCACTCAGCCATTTACCACTGGTGGCTGATCTCCATTCTGTGCCTGGTATAGGGTTGGGGCCGGGGTGGGCCTCACTGCATTTCCTGGCTCCCTCTCCTTTCAGGTGTGGTATCCCCACTGGGTGACAGAGCTGGTCTCTGAAGCAGCTCCCACTGAATGAATGGGAGTGGGCAGCAGGCTGAGACATAAATAATTCACGTTGCAAAAAAGCTCCCTTCCTCACTCCCCATTTGTCAGCTGGACCCCAGAAGGCTGTGGGAGAAGACAAGTGACTTCAATTTTCACTCTGATTTCTGGGACCTCCCAATAAGCTGGTAAAGTAACCAGGCCAAGACTATTCCCATGTACATTTGCCCAAAGAAAACGAACATTAAAACATTCCTGGAAAAAAGGAAAAACACAAGCCCGTTTTCCATTCCCCAAAATGTCTTTTTTACCCTTAGGGCAAGCTTTGGGTTTCCATTGGCAGGGGGCATGCTAATGTCTCCATGGTCCCTGGGCATCTGGTAGAAGAACCTATTATATTTCTCAGCATGAAAAGCAGCACCATCCAGATTAGTAACCTGAGTAAGGTCCTGGCTTCTCCAAAATGATTTGCTTATTACTTGGTCACTGCCCTCATCCATACCTTAGGACCTGATTATTCTCTTAGAGGTAAGGAAGCTGAGGTGCCACCTAGTATGTGCATGTACATACAGTCTTGGCTGAGAGAGTATGACCGCGTGGTCTGAGTCTGGCAGTGCTGGGCCACGAGCTTATCCAGGGCTGCCTGGGCCACCGTGGGGGCAGGGGGCTCTGGGAAACCGGCCCAGTTTCTTTTAAATTCTCAGTAGTGTTCACTGGGATTGAGGCTATCTTAAGTGTATAATACACAGAGTTCCCAGGTGTCCTCCTCTGTCAGCAGGCTCTTGGCATAAAAAACGCCTTTAAAAATACATCAGCATTTTTTTTTTTTTAAAGTTTCAGATTTCTGGGTTTATAAGTCCCTGGTTGTATCTACCCTCAGGCTGCTGGCAGGTGCTACCTGGCCTGCGGGAAGGAAGATGGGGATGACCCCAGAGGAGGCCTGACTGCAGGCTGCCTGGGGTTGAGGAAGGAGTTTCAATCTACTGATATGATGACCGTTGAATGAACCCTAGAACGTGGATCATACTTGGGTCATACCATACTTCCAAGGACGGTTCTAAGACAGAACTCCCCTCTCTGTGAATGTTTACTGATGACACCCACCGAGTCTAGATTCTGTGAATAAGGAGACTGATGGTTCACATTTGGTCAATATTTCAGGACTTGAAGAAGTGCTCTGTGTTATCACGGTGCTACTGTTGTGAGAAGGACGGTTTCAGGGTAAAAGTTGTGGACTCTATGAATATTTATTCTCTTCCCTGAAGTAATATAACCGACTTACCCCCTCACTCCAGCCAATGGCAGGCAAGCTAGAAAATATCCAGATTAGTTTGGGGGGAGGTGGTGGAAAAGCCAGCAGCAGCTCAGAGCCAACATGCCTTCATGAACTCAGCCTAGGTTTGGCTCTGTTTATGGGCCAGAGCCTTTGTAAAAGAAATAAAACCCCACACACTCAAAAAAAAAAAAAAAAGAAAAGAAAAAAAAAGAGCCTTCGCTCATGGCCTTGTACACACCCCATTTCAGCTCTCTTCTGTTGAAACAAAGCCACAGAACAGCAGTGGAGATGAAGAATGGCTAATATTCATAGCAGGTATCCTGAGAGGCCTCACTGGGGCACGCCGCAGAGTTCAGCGGCGAGTCACAGGAAGGAGCAACTGCTGACGAGGAATTCCAGGGCCAGCGGCAGGGGTGGGGTGGCTGGGCGAGCACAGAGACCTCTCCTGAATTTATTATCCCCGTATACGTCTCCTGGGTGTCAAGGCTCCAGAAACTTCTCAGCTTAGCAAAGAAAATAATAAACAGTGTGAGTGAAGTGAAAAAGGTGGGGGTGAAGCAGGCAAGCTGAAGTAGGGACAGGAGCCCTGGAGAGGAAGGGTGAGGCGAGGTGTTGTTGCTGAGTGTCGGTGAGGATGCTGCTGGCTGACTCTGCTGGGGTAATCGTAGGTTCTAGCGGGTGATGTCTGGCCTTTGGCAGGTGAGCCTGAAGAGGGTGTGGTTTGTCAAGGGCCCATAAATAGAGGTGTCCTCTGAAGAAGAGACCAGAAACCTACTATCCTAACAGGAAAAGCCATGACAGCCATGTCACTTGCATCTAAAGAGGAGGGAGGAGCTATCCAAATGCTTCCTCTTTGCTTTGGAACATTCCTACATTGACTTGCTCTGGATCCTAATCCTCTCTGCATTTGGTTCCCAGTGCTTTGGTTCTGTGTATATCTGGAGACTCCCCTTGGAGCATTTAGTGAGCTCCATAAAGGTGTAAGGGAGAAGGAGTATGGGTCAGACCTCCGGGGCCAATTTGGATCTTTGGGAGAATCATCTGATTTTCGAGACCCCCCAAAACCAATGCAGTTTCCTTAGGAAACCCAGGATTCAGGGCCATCTAGGCCTGAACGGGTGAGGCAGAACACATGGTGTTCTGTTGGGAACAGATCACTTCTTGCTCAAATTTTTTCTTTTTGGGGGGCTTCCACATTCTCCAGAATACTTATACTGGGGGAAGGTAGAGGATCTAGAAAGGAAAATGCCTTTTGAAACAGGGTCATTTACCTAACCTCTTGAAAACTGATGGAAGTGAGAAGTGATGTTCCCATTAAACTTCTCCAAGGCATCCCAGGGTCATCAGAGATGAAAGCCTTGATGTCCAGGCTTGGGCAGAGCAAGGGTGCTCAGTAGTGGGGTGGGGTTATGTACCACATGCAGTAATTTGTACTCTATTTTACAACGTGCAATTAGCATTCCACAAGAGGTTTTCTCCTAGAGCTGTTTGAAAGACTAAAACTGGGAAACTTCAGAAAACAGAGAAGGAAAGATAACTTTTTCCTAAAGTAAGGAGGTTTCTTCCCCCTAAAATGCATTTCTGACTTTGGAGGGGTAGCAGGAAATAAGAGTGCTTACAGGAAGGCGCTCACATATTATTGTCTAACTCCTTGATAAAAAAATTTCTTAAAGATGAAGCAGTAGAGGGGCTTCCCTGGTGGTTCAGTGGTAAAGAATCAGCCTGCCAATGCAGGAGACATGGGTTTGACTCCTGGTCTGGAAAGATCCCTCATGCCAGGGGACAACCAAGCCCATGCGCCACATGTACAGAGCCCAGGCGCTGCAACTACTGAAGCCCAAATGCCCTGTGCGCCACAAGAGAAGCCTGTGCAACACAGCTAGAGGACCCCTGCTCGCCACAACTACAGAAAAGCCTGTGCAGCAACAAAGACCCAGCACAGCCAAATAAGTAAATAAACAAAAAGTTGTTTAAAAATGAAGCGGTAGAAAGACCTTTGCCATTGTCGTCAGTAAGGAAGCCTAGAGCAGGAGTTGGCAAACGTTTTTAGTGAAAGGTCACATAGTAAATATTTTAGACATTATGGGGCATATGGTCTCTGTCACAGCTACTCAGCTCTGCCATTGTAACTTGAAAGCAGTCACAGACAATATATCAATGAAATGGGTATGGCTGTGCACAGATAAAGCTTTACTTATAGACAAGTGGTAACTAGACTAGGCCCAAGGGCCAACCCCTGGTCTAGGGTAAGAGATCGTTACAGTTTCTGTACACTGTGAGTACAAAGTGTAATAAAATCACTAAATGCCTGTGCAGGATATGTTTTTACCTCCAAAGACAAATGCCATTTTCATAAGAGAAGGCAGATAAATCCGGAACCTTTTTGCCTTTTAATAGGCTCAACTTGTCTTAAAAAAATACCAGTGCATGTTCATGATAGATTAAAAGTTCAGAAAAGTATAAATATTAAAAAAATCTTAACCTTTAGGAGTGTTGCTTCCAAATATACATGCACACATCACTGGACAGACTGAAAAATTTTGGCTAGTCTCAATAATGAATGGAAATATATTATCATCCTTTTAAATTGCTGCTTAAGATTCTATACATGAGTGTAGCAGAACTTTTATTTGTTCAATTCCCTATTTATAAATGACTGCAGTTTCAGTTTTTCAGCATTATAAACTATGGTATGGTGACATTTTTTAGTATATACATCTCTGTATCCAAAAATCTCCTTAGGTTACATTACTGAAGTGATATTACTGGGCTAATGAGTATCATTTAAAAATATTGGTACACATAGCCAAGACATGGAAACAACCTAAATATCCATCAAGAGGCAGATGGGTAAAGAAGATGTGGTACGTACAGACAATGGAATATTACTTAGCCACAAGAAGGAATGAAACAATACCACTTGCAGCAACATGGATAGACCTAGAAACTGTCATACTAAATGAAGGAAGTCAGACAGAGAGAGACAAATAGCATATGATAGCACTTATATGTGGAACCTAACAGGACAGGGAATTTAGCTGTTAAGCCTTCCTTTTAAAAAAAACCTGATAAAATGAACTTATTTACAAAACAGAAACAGACCGACAGAAAACAAACTAATGGTTACCGAAGGGGAAACACGAGGGGGAGGGATAAATCGGGAGCTTGAGATGAACATACATGCACTGCTGCATATAAGACAGATAACCAACAAGGATATACTATACAGCACAAGGAACTCTCCTCAATATTCTGTGACAAGTTATATATATAGATAGATACAATCTATATATAGACACAGCTGAATCACTTTTCTGTATATCTGAAACTGACACAGCATTGTAAATCAACTATACTTCAATAAAATAAAAAAAAAATACTAGTATATATTGGTAAGCTGCCCTCCAGAAATGCTACACTAATTCATGTTTTAGGTAAAAATGCATGATAGTACATGTCAACCAATTCTTGGCTATTGTGGTTGGTGGGAAGTATAATGAATAGCCTCTTAAAGATGTCCACATGCTAATCTCTGAAACCTATGAATCTGTTACCTTACATGGCAAAAGAGACTTTGCAGATGTGATAAGAAAGGATGGTGAGATGGGAGACTGTCCTTGATTGTCCAATCAAGGGAGGCCCAATGTAATCACAAGGGTCCTAACAATTGAGAGAATAGAGGATCAGAATCAGAGAGAGGTGTGAAGATAGCAGTTGTTGGTCTTGAAGACAGAAGATGGGGCAAAGGATGCTGGTGGCTCTGGAAGCTGGAAAAAGCAAGAAAATGGCTTTCCCCCTAGAGTCTCCAGAAGAAACTCACTTGACCGACCTTGAGTTTAGCCCAGTAAGACTCCTTTAGACTTCTGACTTCCACAACTATAAGAATAAATTTGTGGTGTTTAAGCCACTCAATTTGTGGTACTTTGTTATAGCAGCAATAAAAAACTAATACAGATTTCATAAATATTTTTTATCTTTACCAATTTTCTATCAACAAATCTCATTTTTATTTTCTTTGATTATTAGTAAGATGGAATCTGTTTTTAACCTTTGGGTGTACAGCAAATAGTTAATGTTCCTGGGTCATGGATCTCTCTAAGACTCTCAAGAAAGCTGTAATCTGTCACCAGGGAGAAGCACATTTTGCACATACACTGGGGGCTTATAGAGTCCCCAGAGTTCATGGACCCCAGGTTATGAACTCCTGAGCTAGAGAACAGAGGGAAAGGGGTCTCAGGGATAGCAATCTCTCATTCAAAGTCAGAAACATGAAACATAATAGCATTCTCTGGCCAGATGAGATTAGATGCCTGGCTTAGTGGGTAGACCAGTGAGCGGTAACCATTGATTATATTCTTTGCAGCCAAAGATGGAGAAGCTCTATACAGTCAGCAAAAACAAGACTGGGAGTGGACTGTGGCTCAGATCATGAACTCCTTATTGCCAAATTCAGACTTAAACTGAAGAAAGTAGGGAAAACCACTAGACCACTCAGGTATGACCTAAATCAAATCCCTTATAATTATACAGTGGAAGTGAGAAGTAGATTTAAGGGACTAGATCTGATACACAGAGTGCCTGATGAACTATGGACGGAGGTTCGTGACACTGTACAGGAGACAGGGAGCAAGACCATCCCCAAGAAAAAGAAATGCAAAAAGGCAAAATGGCTGTCTGAGGAGGCCTTACAAATAGCTGTGAAAAGAAGAGAAGCGAAGAGCAAAGGAGAAAAGGAAATATTATATAGCGATTTGAATGCAGAATTCCAAAGAATAGCAAGGATAGATAAGAGCCTTCTTCAGTGATCAGTGCAAAGAAATAGAGGAAAATAATAGAATGGGAAAGACTAGAGATCTCTTCAAGAAAATTAGAGATACCAAGGGAACATTTCATGCAAAGATGGGCTCAATAAAGGACAGAAATGGTATGGACCTAACAGAAGCAGAAGATATTAAGAAGAGGTGGCAAGAATACACAAAAGAACTATACAAAAATGATCTGTACAACCCAGATAGTCACAATGGTGTGATCACTCACCTAGAGCCAGACATCCTGGAATGTGAAGTCAAGTGGGCCTTAGAAAGCATCACTACGAACAAAGCTAGTGGAGGTGATGGAATTCCAGTTGAGCTATTTCAAATCCTAAAAGATGATACTGTGAAAGTGCTGTACTCAATATGCCAGCAAATTTGGAAAACTCAGCAGTGGCCATGGGACTGGAAAAGGTCAGTTTTCATTCCAATCCCAAAGAAAGGCAATATCCAAGAATGCTCAAACTACTGCACAATTGAACTCATCTCACATGCTAGCAAAGTAATGCTCAAAATTCTCCAAGCCAGGCTTCAACAATACGTGAACCGTGAACTTCCAGATGTTCAAGCTGGTTTTAGAAAAGGCAGAGGAACCAGCGATCAAATTGCCAGTATCCGCTGGATCATTGAAAAATCAAGAGAGTTCCAGAAAAACATCTATTTCTGCTTTATTGACTATGCCAAAGCCTTTGACTGTGTGGATCACAATAAACTGTGGAAAATTCTTCAAGAGATGGGAACACCAGATCACCGGACCTGCCTCCTGAGAAATCTGTATGCAGGTCAGGAAGCAACAGTTAGAACTGGACATGGAACAACAGACTGGTTCCAAATAGGAAAAGGAGTACGTCAAGCCTGTATATTGTCACCCTGCTTATTTCACTTATATGCAGAGTATATCATGAGAAATGCTGGGCTGGATGAAGGTCAAGCTGGAATGAAGATTGCTGGGAGAAATATCAATAACCTCAGATATGCAGATGACACCACCCTTATGGCAGAAAGGCAAGAAGAACTAAAGGGCCTCTTGATGAAAGTGAAGGAGGAGAGTGAAAATATTGGTTTAAAGCTCAAAATTCAGAAAACTAAGATCATGGCATCTGGTCCCATCATTTCATGGTAAATAGATGGGGAAACAGTGAAAACAGTGGCTGATTTAATTTTTTTGGGCTCCAAAATCACTACAGATGGTGACTGCAGCCATGAAATAAAAAAGACGCTTACTCCTTGGAAGAAAAGTTATGACCAACCTAGATAGCATATTAAAAAGCAGAGACATTACTTTGCCAACAAAGGTCCATCTAGTCAAATCTATGGTTTTTCCAGTGGTCATGTATGGATGTGAGAGTTGGACTATAAAGAAAGCTGAGTGCTGACAAATTGCTGTTTTTGAACTTCTCAAGACAAGACTCTTGAGAGTCCCTTGGACTACAAGGACATCCAACCAGTCCATCCTAAAGGAGATCAGACCTGGGTGTTCACTGGAAGGACTGATGTTGAAGCTGAAACTCCAATACCTTGGCCACCTGATGTGAAGAGCTGACTCATTGGAAAAGACTCTCATGCTGGGAAAGATTGAGGGAAGGAGGAGAAGGGGATGACAGAGGATGAGATGGTTGGATGGCCTCACCAACTCAATGAACATGGGTTTGGGTGGACTCTGGGAGTTGGTGATGGACAGGGAGGCCTGGCGTGCTGCAGTCCATGGGGTTGCAAAGAGTTAGACATGACTGAGTGACTAAACTGAACTTAGAGGGTAGATGGTCTTCCCTGGGGCACAGTGTTAAAGAATCTGCCTACCAATGCAAGAGACATGGGTTCGATCCCTGGGTTGGGAAGATCCCCTGGAGGAGGAAATGGCAACCCACTGCCATATTCTTGCCTGAGAAATTCCATGCACAGAGGAGCCTGTCAGGCTACAGTCCATGCGGCTGCAAAGAGTCAGTTTGGACTAAGCACAAGTGGCCTTTTAGAGGGTAGCCAAGGAACCCGGTCAAGCTGAGCCTTCATAGAGCACGAAGTATGAAGGCTGGGCACTCCTCTTGCTTTCCACCTGTTTCATTCTTTAGCTTCTAAGTCTGAAAGCAATTTGGTTGCTCTTTAGAAATTCTCACAACAGCACTGTGTGGAGTTCAAGTCAGTGGTGATAGGAGACTGGCTATATAGAGAGGGCTTGATTAAATAAGTAAACACATTAAGGAAGATGGGAGCCAGAGATTTACAAATATGGAAAGGGTAAAAGATAGAATAAACTCTGTGGTGTCGGATAAGAATTGGTGATACAAGAAAGGACTCATGGGTCCAATGTATAGATAAACACAGAAATGTAGGGTGAGCATGTGTGTATGCAAATCCATACTTAAATATTCTTTACTTCTGTGCACTGAGAGGGCTTGAGGTTAGTGATGCTGCAATAACAATGAATAGACCTGACCTTGAAATCTTGGTTCCTAAATACTATTCCCTAAGATTGGGGCAGGGAAAGTTCAAGATGAGTCTGGAATATCTTATTAGGCCAGAAAGCAATGAAGTTATCAAAAGAATGATATGGACATGCCAAAAGACATAGGAGTCATTTTAAAGGACCAAATCTGGAAAAAAAATTTTTTTACATCAAAATAGTAAAAGGGTATCAATAGATTATAGCCCACTGGATATGACAGCAATCCATGAGTGCATGCAGATAAACAAATGAATACACTGTAAGTTCAGCAAGAAATAAGGTATTCACCATAGTCTCCAAGCACCCTTTCACAAAATACTCATTACAAGGGAAAAGTAACTTTATGATGGAAAAGCTTGGCAGATACCACCTCAATCAAGCAACTGGAACTAATACCAGCTGTAATGGTACAGTGGCAATCATGGTCATGGGATTAGGGGCAACAAGAAATCAGCATCACTTCTATCGTGTTCCTGTCAAAGATGCCCAACTTGAATATAGTTGTTAAGGAAATATGAGACAAATGCCAATTGAGGAACATATTTTAAAACAACAGGCCCATAATCTTCAGAATGGTTAAGGTCGTGAAAGTCTAGGGTAGCTTGAGGAACTTCTTCAGACTGAAAAAGACTTAAGAGACATGACAACTAAACGCAGTGTGTAATTAGGGACTGGCTGCTTTTGCTATCAGAGACATTCTCGGGACAACTGGCAAAACTTGAAGGAAATATACACTGGTGATGGGGTATCATGTCATCAATTCACTCCCAAATGGATCAGGTAGAAAGAGTTCTTTGTATTGCACTTCCAACTTTTTTCATAAAGTTGAGATTATTTCAAAATAAAAGTATGGTGATGGAAAAAGATGGAGAAGGAAATGGTAACCTACTCCAGTTACTACTCCTACTTGCCTGGGAAATCCCATGGACAGAAGAGCCTGGTGGGCTATAGTCCATGGGGTTGCAAAAAAAGTTGGACATGACTTAGGGACTAAACAACGACAAAAGAAATTGTTATACCAAATCAAGAAATAAAACACCATGGGAGAGGAGAGAGAAAAACCTGCTTTATCCGCCAAGACCTTAGGATTTACAGCATTGGCAGTTGATAAATGTGAACATTCAAAGCAGCAAAATTATTGGTAACTCAGAAAATGAGCTTGTTAGAGTTTCATTTTATACATGTTTAATCAGATTTTAATTTTTTTTAAGACTTGAGAAGAAATCATCAGCATTTGAATAAAACAGATACTATGTTACAGACGTTGAGTTGTCTGTGGTGTTTAATGGTGAGAGAGGAACCATTTTCAGAAGAGAAATTAGGTGGAGAAGAGAGGGAAAATCTTTCAAAAGTCATGGAAGGGGGGCTGGTGGTGGGAGGAACTGGAAGATTGGGATTGACACGTCTGCACTATAGATACTACATATGAAATAGATAACTAAGGAGAACCTACTGTGTAGCACAGGGAACTCTACTCAATGCTCTGTGATGGGCTGATTGAAAAGAAGTCCAGAAGGCAGAGGACATATGAAAAGTATATGTGTGGCCGATTCGCTTTGCTGTGCAGTAGAGATGAACACAACGTTGTAAAACAACTATACTCCAATAACAATGAATGGAAAAAAACCCTCAAACAGGAAAAAAAAGTCATGGAATAGGATGTATTTGTTGGCATTTTTAAGATATAAAAAGTTCATATTTAAAGCTCTGTAAAGCCTGCTTAGCACATTTTGTTTTACTTCGAAAGTGAAGTGAAAGTGTTAGTCACTCAGTCATGTCCGCCTCTTTGTGAACCTGTGTGACCACCAGGCTTCTCTGTCCATGGCATTCTCCAGGCAAGAATATTGAGGTGAGTTGCCACCCCATCTCCAGGGGATTTTCACTACCCAGGGATAAAACCCGGGTCTCCTGCATTGCAGGCAGACTCTTTAGCCTCCGAGCCACCAGAAAAACCCTTTGTTTTACTTTATTTTACCTCTAATTTAACTTTGTATAATATTTTTTCTCACTGCAACCACACCATTTTAGGAATGTTTTTAGTGGGCTTAACAGATTAATATTCATCCGGTAAATATGTTATAATATGTTCATAATTTAAAAAAATAAAAAAGAAAGATAAATATTCAGCAAAGTCTCCAGGCATTCTGTATCTCCCTGTTAGACTGACTCCTAATGATGAGTCAGTCTGAACTGTGGCTTTCAGCAAGGATCTGAGATGCTGCAAAAATTCATTAAAGTCGAGAACAGCAGGATTACAAGGAGAAGAATTAAGAGGAGGTACAGTGTTTATTATGCATATAGGAACACTGTAGTCATTTTCTTGTGCGCCTAATTCTTTTTCTGGGCTCAGGAAGCTGGCAGGACAACAGACACAGTCTTGTGCTGGCTTATCGCTCTTGATACCATTTCAAAGCATCACACATTAGATACAAGAGTCCCTGCCATGCTCCAGAAGGGGCCTTGAATGAATTCTTGGTCTTATCTCCTTGGCAACAAAAGTTATAGGGAGCTCATTATTTCTGAGCAGACACTGCCACCAGAGAAATGCAGAATTCCATAATCATAATGGATTTTCACATAAAAAGATGCTTGAAAGAATGATGGTTTTGGAATGAAACTTGTCTTTCTACATACCTCTCAGAGATAAAGTATTAGAGGTGAAGGATAAAAGAGAGTTTGAACTTTCAAACAGATACAGACATATGACTAGGTTATGTTTCTAGAATAAGAGTACAATTATTGTTATCATCATTTTTTCCTTTGGCCTAACCTCTCTCCAGCCTGATCCACTTTCTAAAATGTGCTTTCATAGGCTCAGGTGGGTAGGGAATAGCAGATGGTAGACAAAATCCTTTTTAAGCTGTACATGTTTTCAAAAACAGTGCAAATTCTTCTCCGTTTTCAGGAATGTTACCTGTATTCCTAGCTTGGGGGGTGTCCTGGCATAGTCTGTCTCAGGATGCTCATGAAAACACTGAAAGGAAAGTAAAACCCAGCTCTACCAATGTGATCCTTATTATTGGGATTTTAAGGGTGCTGAAATGCAATTCTGGCTCCCTCCCCTGCTCTCCTTTCTGCCAGCAAAGGAAGGAAGGTTTCCCAAGTGGTTAGCCCTATATTTGCCTGAGATGGGAGGCCCAGACCATAAGCTCTGCGATGGTTAAGAAATCATGAAGTTCTTAGGACAAAGTGGAATTAAGCCAGTCTCCAATCCTGATTTTATTCATTTATTCTTGAACAGTTAATAAATGATTCAAAATTTTAAAGTAACAAAAGGGACACCTACTCCTTTTTTGTCTCTCTTTTGGGGTAGGTGTCTGGAAAAGGTCAGTTTTCATTCCAATCCCAAAGGAAGGCAATGATAAAGAATGTTCAAACCACCGTACAATTGCACTCATTTCACATGCTAGTAAGATTATGTTCAAAATCCTTCAAGCTAGGCTTCAACAGTACATGAACTGAGAACTTCCAGATGTACAAGCTGGATTTAGAAAAGGCAGAGGAACCAGAGATCAAATTACCAATGTATGCTGGATCATAGAAAAAGCAAGGGAATTCCAAAAAAAAATTTTCTTTTGCTTCACTGACTATGCTAAAGCCTTTGACTGTATGGATCACAGCAAACTGTGAAAAATTCTTAAAGAAATGGGAATACCAGATCACATTACCTGCCTTCTGAGAAACCTGTATGCAGGACAAGAAGTAACAGTTAGAACTGGACATGGAACAATGGACTGGTTCAAAATTGGGAAAGGAGTATGTCAAGGATGTTCTTTCAGAGTTGTTCTTTCTCCTCATCTACTTCATACTGCTATCTCACCATTCTTTCTATGTCAATGTTTTTCTTTAAACTAGATAAGAAGTTCCTTGACTTCAGGGGTCACCCCTCTATGCTTCTCTGCTCCGACTAAGAACCTGGTACAGGCTGAACCCTTCAACAGGGCACCTGTCTCCTACAGGATTCTCACCAGTAATTTACACTTGCAACAGCAAAAAGTTCTGATCCTATAAGGAAGAACTTGTGGCAGATCATAGTGAAGAAGAGAATGGACTTCTTGGTTCACAGATTCAACAGGAATGTAAGGGACAGAGGCAAGGAGTGAATAAATATTAGGATCCACTTTAGATCAAGCACTAAACCGGGCAGGTTGCAAATGGAATCTCATTAATTAATTTGGTGACATGGGCATTATTGCTATGTTCTGGATTTAGAAAAGGCAGAGGAACCAGAGATCAAATTGCCATCAAATTGCTGGATCATCGAAAAAGCAAGAGAGTTCCAGAAAAACATCTACTTCTGCTTTATTAACTATGCCAAAACCTTTGACTGTGTGGATCACAACAAACTGTGGAAAATTCTTAAAGAGATGGAAATATCAGACCACCTGACCTGCCTCCTGAGAAATCTGTATGCAGGTCAAGAAGTAACAGAACTGGAACAGTTAGAATTTGGAACAACAGACTGGTTCCAAATCAGGAAAGGCTGAATATTGTCATGCTGCTTATTTAACTTATTTACAGAGTAGATCACACGAAATGCTGGGCTGGATGAAGCACAAGCTGGAATCGAGATTGCCATGAGAAATATCAATAACCTCAGATACGCAGATGACACCACCCATATGGCAGAAAGTGAAGAAGAACTACAGGGCCTCTTGATGAAAGTGAAAAAGGAGAATGAAAAAGTTGGTTTAAATTCAACATTCAGAAAACTAAGATCATGGCATCTGGTCCCATCACTTCATGGCAAATAGATGGGGGAACAGTGGAAACAGTGATAGACTTCATTTTTTTGGGCTCCAAAATCACTGCAGATGGTGACTGCAGCCATGAAATTAAAAGACACTTGCTCTTTGGAAGAAAAGCTATGACCAACCTAGGCAGCGTGTTAAAAAGCAGAGACATTACTTTGCCAACAAAGGTCTGTCTAGTCAAGGCTATGGTTTTTCCAGTAGTCATGTATGGATGTGAGAGCTGGACTATAAAGAAAGCTGAGCGCTGAAGAATTTGCTACTTTTGAACTGTGGTGTTGGAGAAGACTCTTGAGAGTCCCTTGGACTGCACGGAGATCCAACCACTTCATTCTAAAGGAGATCAGTCCTGGGTGTTCATTGGAAGGACTGATGTTGAAGCTGAAACTCCAATACTTTGGCTACTTGATATGAAGAACTGACTCATTTGGAAAAGACCCCGATGCTGGGAAAGATTTAAGGTGGGAGGAGAAGGGGATGACAGAGGATGAGATGGTTGGATGACATCACTGATGCAATGGACATGAGTTTGAGTAGGCTCTGGGAGTTCGTGATGGACAGGGAGGCCTGGCATGCTGCAGTCCATGAGGTCGAAAAGAGTCGAACACAACTGGGCGACTGAACTGAACGGACTGTTGGGGTCTCCCCAAATTCATATGTTGAAATCTTAATGCCCAATGTGATGGTATTAGGAGGCGGGACCTTTGCTTAGGGTCATATGGGTGGCACCCTCATGAACAGGCTAGAGTTTTTATGAGAGACTCCACAGAGATCCCTGCGAAGATGCAACCAGAAGGTGTGGGCTATGAACCAGAAAGGGGATCTTCACTGGAACTCGACCATGCAGGCGCCACCATCCTGAACTTTCAGACTCCAGAAATGTGAGAAATAAATTTCTGCTGTTTACAAGCTACCCCTCTGTGGCATTTGTTACAGCAGCCCAAGCAGACTGAGACAGTTATTTATAAAAGAGGAAGCAGATGCTAAGCATTTGAAAATGGGTCTTTTGGTTGAGGCACCCTCTCCTTTGCTCGACAAAGTGTCCTGGGAACCAAGGTAGGAGGTCTTCGGTCCTGATGCTGCCTTCCTTTGTGCCATGTTCCCCTGGGTCCTGAGACTGCTGTAAATCTGCCTCCAGACACAAGGTGGCACAGAACCAGCATGGATGTTTTCAAGAGCCGGTTCAGGGTTGAGGAAGGATTTATTAGGGAAAGTGTAGAGTTCCTCATTTTCCCACTGATGGACTTTTAATACCTGTCTATTTCAGGGGCGTCCAACTCATTCAAGTGATTCTTGTTAAACATGGTGAGGAGGGCACATGAGCCTGGGAATGGTGTCCTGGTGCCAGGAAAGGGCAGGGGCGAGGGTGAGGGAGTGTTTCAAGGTCCCCATTTCCTGACTATTTGGAGTCTTAAACTAAGACCATGCCTGAATGCTTGCTGCGGCTTGGAACAGTGGCTAGGCAGGGGGATTTACTGCCTTGCTTCTTGTGTCCAACTATTTTAAGGGTCACTTATGCTCTGGTGTCTTTTTAAATTTATGGATGTTCACTCCAGTCCAAAGAACTGCTCTACTCCTTCCTGTGGCTTCCTCATAAATGCCCTCTGAAATACTGATTTAGTTTTACACTGTATGTGCTATAGCACTTTCTGCACTTCCTATGGGGCTCTGTTTTCTACTTTGGGTTTTATTAAAAAGAAAAAACACAAGAGTACATAAACATGTGCCATAAACAACCTCAAAATGCTGACCCTCTTTCTTAATAGCAAAGCATATTCTCTTTGTGGGCAAAGCTATAGAAATTCAAAAGCATTTTCCATGTGACATAAAACCTCAGGCTTCCAGTATAAATGAGGAAACAGATGCCAACTTATGTCTCTTTGAAAAAGGTCAGGATAAGTTCTTTTTTCCCTTTCCTCATCAAGTATGCTAGCCTTCTTCTCCACGTTTTTTCTTTTTTCTTGGTCTTTCCTCTACATCACTTTCCTTGCCACACCTGCAATTTCTGCTGGGGTGTGGCCCCCACTGTGGATTAATTTTTACCTAACCTTTGACCATCAGAATTTGCTGTTGTCACAACTATCTATAGAGGGGAAGTAGTGACGATCTTAGTCTTCCGAACTGTCACATGGAAAGTGCTTTCCCAACAGATGTGGCCTAGGGTATTTGCTGACCCTTGCCATGTGAATTTCCTTATAACTGGGTTCAGGAAGTGCCCGATCCAGTTTCTACCAGAAGAATCAGGAAGTGCACAGGGTGGGGTGAGGGTGGAAGTACGTGGAACAGATAATAAAGCTATGGTTATAATAGAAATGAGAGATGGAAATGACTCAAGAGGACATCAAGCCAAGGCTCTGCTACCTTAGCCCTGTTCCAAATCACCTGAGAATATCTATGCAGCCCTTTCTTCTCCCCCAGACCTAGAATCTAACCGGTAGACATGACACGGGTGAGAAATACCTTTAATAATCCAAGGTATGGGACTTCCCTGGTGGTCCAGTGGTTGAGAATCCGCTGCCAATGCAGGGGACTTGGGTTTGATCCCTGGTCTGGGAAGATTCCACATGCCTCGGAACAACAAAGCCTGTGCGCCGCAACTACTGAGTCTGCATGCCCTAGAGCCTGTGCTCTGCAACGAGAAGCCACCACAATGAGAAGCCCATGCACCACAACTAGAGGGTAAGCCCTGCTTGCAGCAACTAGAGAAAAGTCCACGCAGAGTCACAAAGACCCAGCACAGCCATAAGTAAATAAATAAGCAATTCTTTAAAAAAAAATCCAGGGTATAGTAGGTTAAGATTCTCATCAGTGATCTACAGCAGGGGTCAACAAACCCTAGCCTGAATACCAAGTCCAGCCCTGTTTCTGTAAATAAAGTTTTACTAGTCCATGGGCACATCCATTTGTTTACTTACTGTCTGTGGTGCTATACTCCACAAGGGCAGACTTGAGTCTCTGGAACACATGTGGCCCTCAACACATAAAGAGTTTCTTATCTGGCCCTTTACCAGCAGAACCTGCCCAACCTTGCTCTAGAGCAGGTGCCTCAGGAAGTAGGCAGGGACAGGTCACGCAGGCTGGTTTGCTACCGAGAGGCTGCACAGAAGGGCTTGACTGTGCCTTGAAGACATCTAGGACTGAGCTAGAGAGGAAGGGGCACAGGAGACAGTATTCCAGGCCAGGAAGGCTCAAGACCGCAGCAATTACTAGGGAAAAGTTTGCCTGGAATAGAGGGACTCTCGTCAGCTCTCTGTATCCACATTGGAATGGTTGCAGGATCCCCCTAACCCACTGTCCGCAAGGCTCTAGTTCCTTAGGTAAAATGGGATGGCACAGCCAGCCAGCCATGTCTTGGATTCCCCATCTAGGGAGTCAACCAACCGCAGATGGAAATCTTGATCTGTGGTTGGTTGAATCTGTGGGTGTGAAACCAGTGAATAGGACCAATGATATATTTATCAAAATGAAAAGTGGATCCTGTGCAGTTCAAACCTGTGTTGTTCAAAGGTCAACTATATTTGAGATAGGAATAAGATGGAAGGATGGATATAGAGGCTAAGTCTGAATAGCACAATGCCTTGGATGCTAGGATAAAATATTCTAATTGATGAAACATACCATTTCCCCACACCAGCCTCTTCCATGGGTGAAAGAGGATCAAGAAGTGACTTTTAAATTCCATTCACGCTCTGAGAATCCATTTTTAAAAGTACTGATGCCTAACTCCACCCCCAGAGATTTTGTCAAAATTGGTTTCAGGTGGAACTTTATACTTCCCAGGTGTCTCTATTGTGCAGTTGGGAACCCCTCCCTCGATGGAGGAAATGGCCAGGCACGTGCCTGCAGAAGCCCAACTCAGGGCCAGGTAGATGGAGCAGGTGCACAACACATGTACGACAAATTAAGCCAGTAATAATGGCTTGTAGCAGGGCCAGCCCGATAAGCCCAGGTTTTACTAGAGTCCGTGCTATAACATTCAGTTGGCCACATGGTTGCCAATAAAAGAAAACACTTCTGCCCGCCCTTGCCTAATCCTGGAAAAGCCTATGGTGCTTGATGCAATATTGAGTCTGTTTATAAATTTGGGCATTTATAGATTTTTCTCTCTCTGTTACTTTAATGTGAATATTTACAAGGCCTTACACAATTTCCCCTCGACCTTGTTGCCTCTGATCTCTCTCTACCCACAACCCTGATGACTCTGCTCCTGCCACCTCTCAACAGCCTCCTTGTTGCTCCTGAGCACATGTGCCTGTCTCAAGGACCCCAAGCTCATGCTTTTCCTGTGTGGTATGCTCTTGTCTTCTTTTCCTCCAGACATACACAAGGCTCAAGTTCATATTCAAGTCTCCGCTCAAGGAGAACGGTCTCAGTGAGTCCTCTCCCAACCATCTATTTTAATACTGTATCCTCTTTCCCATATAGGCATTATCTATCCTTCATCCCCTGCTTTTATTTTTTCCTTATGGCACTTACCACCTTCTAACATACTATGCCATTCACTTCATTCTGTTTGTTTTCTGTTTCCCCTACTGTAATGTAAGAAGTATGAGAGAAAGGGTTTTTATCTATTTTGTTCTCTGCTGCATCCCCAGTGTCTTCAATGGTGCCCGGAGCATAGAAGGAATTCAGTAAGTACATGTTCATGACAACAGTGCTTGGAATGCTTATCCTTCAGGGCTAAGTTTATAAAGTTCTCTGTTAAGCCTTCTCAATTTCCCCTTTCCCAAAGAAGGAGACTTCCCTCCTCTCTTCCCTCAGATTTCTTCTGCAACTCTTTAAAGTTTTTCTGTCTCTCCTTCTACTTCTGAGCTTCTCCAAGGCTGGGAGGAGGCAGAGGACCTAGCATCAATGGAGGCTGGACTGATATCTGTTAAGGAAATAAATCAGGATTGAGCAACAGAAGCTTTGGACCATCCCATATGTAACTGCACTTTCTGCAGCTCTATGCCTATGTAGTTCGCCATTTTATTTGAACATTTTGACTTGAATTGTCTGAGAAGTCCTCACCACATGGGAGGTACATGAGTTGCAGTGAGAAAAGCCTAAAGAATCAGATGCTTGAGAATCTATTGGTTGTATGGATTATCTTTCCCTTCCTACGATAATCTATTGACCAAGTCCTGTCCACATTACTTCCTACACATTCTTGAATTCATTCACTCTTTCTGTTCTCTCCAGTTCTCTAATCTAAGCCATGGCAATCTCTTACTTACAAAACTGTAACCACTTCCTAAGTGGTATGGTGTACTCTATCTAGTCTCTTCTCCCAGAATCCACCCTCCACACAGTGGCCAGAACAAGCTTTCAGAAACACAAATCAGAGGATGTCTCGCTCCAACTCTTAAACCATTCAGAGACTTCCCGTCACATTTGGAGCAAAGTGTCAAGGTTTTACTGAAACAGGCTGGGATCTGGGAGTCTTTGCTGCAGTGCTGTAATGCTTGCACCTGGACAAACCTCTCCTTCAGCAGCAAAATATAAAGAAACTGTCTGGGACTAAAAATAACTACATACATGCAGCAGTTAGAGCAAATTCTCAACAAAAGATACAAAGAGACCACAAAACCCATCTGCCACTTCTAAAGAGCCTGGAGCAAAAACAGGGTGTTGGGAGCAAAAGCAGGGTACTGAGCATGCCCTCTGCACTCACCACCACCAGAGGGATGGGCAAAACATGTAAGCTACCTCTCCAGCCCAACACCTGGACATACTCCTACCCTCACCCCATGTAAGGAACCAGCTCACTCCCCACTCAGCAATGAGCAAACAAGGGAACCTGTTGTTCTTGCTCCCTCCTGCGGCAGCAGGGGTCCCAATAAAGCCCTGCTGGAATTTCTTCTCTGGCCTCTAGTCAATTTCTATTGATTGGGGAAGGCCAAGAGCCCTGGTTGGTATCATTACCATGGCTTAGTGCATCCTCTTCAGACTCATCTCAGGCCGCTCTGTTTAGTTATTCCTGTGCACTCTAAGTCAATCTAGTCGTGTCAGACTCTTTGTGACCCCATGGACTACAGCCCACCAGGCTCCTATGCCCATGGGATTCCCCAGGCAAGAATACTGCAGTGGGTTATCATGCCCTCCTCCAGGGGATCTCCCTAACCCAGGGACTGAATCCGTGTCTCTTACATCTCCTGCATTGGCAGGCGTGTTCTTTACCACTAGCGCCACCTAGGAAAGTGAAAGTGAAAGTCGCTCGGTCATGTCTGACTCTCAGACCCCATGGACTATACCATCCATGGAATTCTCCAGGCCAGAATATTGGAGTGGGTAGCCTTTCCCTTCTCCAGGGGATCTTCCCAGCCCAGGGATCAAACTCAGGTCTCCTGCATTGCAGGCGGATTCTTTACCAGCTGAGCCACAAGGGAAGCCCAAGAATACTGGAGTGGGTAGCCTATCCCTTCTCCAGCAGATCTTCCCGACTCAGAAATCGAACCGGGGTCTCCTGCATTACAGGCAGATTCTTTACCCACTGAGCTATCAGGGAAGCCCCTAGTTATTCTTATGACAGTTCCTCAAATACTTTTGGTTTTATTGCTTCAAAACCTCTGCTGGTCCCTCTGTTTGAAATGCTCTGGAATTCCTTTGTCTGAAATGCCCTGTCTTCACTTGGAGAGCTTCCACCCACTCTCCCAACCTCAGCCCAAATATCCCCTCCTCAGAGAAGCCTTGTCTACACCTCAGACTGGGGTGCTATCCTGTCACAGGCCCCACAAAGCACCCAGTTCTTCCCCCTTTTATCATAGTCTTCTTAACTTGAATTATTTTCTTCACCACTAGAATTCAAATTAACACATAACAGGCTCTCAACAAATACTGAATAAATGAGTTAAGTACATCTATCTGTGAGATACTGTCTTCTTTAGGCCCTGAATTACTTTCTTCCTGGTAAATCGCAAGTCATGAGAAAAGGCTTGTGTAGAGTGACTCTCTGTGGGGCTGGCATGACATGACTTCCAGCAGAGATGCCATAGGGAGTCTCTCTGACTGGGCTATGGAGCTTACTCATTCACAAAGGACCAAACCTTATGTATACCCTATAAGAAATTCTAACAGGTTCTGGACCTAAAGAAGGTATGAACTGCTGTTCTCAAGCCACATATAACTATATGTTGTTATTTTGTTACTGGAGGCATCTAAGGTCATCTAATTCAGACAAAAATCCAGGGACTTTAAAATAAAATTCTCTTTTCTGGCCTTCCTGAAGAAGTCTACTCCTGTAAGTTATGTTTCTTCTCTGTAAAACTGTAAAAGAAAACTTTTAGAAGAAAATACCTTGAAACCTTGGAGTAGGTAAATATTTTAAAATATAACACCAAAAGAACCATCTATAAAAGAAAAATATTAAGCTAAACTTCATCAAAATTAAAATCTTCTTCCCTTTGAAAGACACTAAAAGACTGAGAGCCTGATGAACTCTCAGTTGGAGGTTCATGGATGGAGGTTCGTGACATTGTACAGGAGACAGGGATCAAGACCATCCCCATGGAAAAGAAATGCAAAAAGGCACAATGGCTGTCTGAGGAGGCCTTACAAATAGCTGTGAAAAGAAGAGAAGCAAAAAGCAAAGGAGAAAAGGAACGATATTCCCATTTGAATGTGGAGTTCCAAAGAATAGCAAGGAGAGATAAGAAAGCCTTCTTCAGTGATCAGTGCAAAGAAATAGAGGAAAACAACAGAATGGGAAAGACTAGACATCTCTTCAAGAAAATTAGAGATACCAAGGGAACATTTCATGCAAAGATGGGCTCAATAAAGGACAGAAATGGTATGGACCTAACAGAAGCAGAAGATACTAAGAAGAGGTGGCAAGAATACACAGAAGAACTGTACAAAAAAGATCTTCATGCCCCAGATAATCACAATGCTGTGATCGCTCATCTGGAGCCAGACATCCTGGAATGTGAAGTCAAGTGGGCCTTCGAAAGCATCACTACAAACAAAGCTAGTGGAGGTGATGGAATTCCAGTTGAGCTATTTCAAATGCTAAAAGATGATGCTATGAAAGTGCTGTACTCAATATGCCAGCAAATTTGGAAAACTTAGCAGTGGCCACTGGACTGGAAAAGGTCAGTTTTCATTCCAATCCCTAAGAAAGGCAATCCCAAAAGAATGCTCAAACTATCGTACAATTGCACTCATCTCACACACTAGTAAAGTAATGCTTAAAATTCTCCAAGCCAGGCTTCAGCAATACGTGAACAGTAAACTTCCAGATGTTCAAGCTGGTTTTAGAAAAGGCAGAGGAACCAGAGATCAAATTGCCAGTATCCACTGGATCATCGAAAAAGCAAGAGAGTTCCAGAAAAACATCCATTTCTGCTTTATTGACTATGCCAAAGCCTTTGACTGTGTGGATCACAATACACTGTGGAATATTCTGAAGGAGATGGGAATACCAGACCACCTGACCTGCCTCCAGAGAAACCTGTATGCAGGTCAGGAAGCAACAGTTAGAACTGGACATGGAACAACAGACTGGTTCCAAATAGGAAAAGGAGTACGTCAAGGCTGTATATTGTCACCCTGCTTGCTTAAGTTATAGGCAGAGTACATCATGAGAAACGCTGGGCTGGATGAAGCACAAGCTGGAATGAAGATTGCCGGGAGAAATATCAATCACCTCAGATACGCAGATGACACCACTGATATGGCAGAAAGTGAAGAAGAACTAAAAAGGCTCTTGATGAAAGTGAAAGAGGAGAGCGAAAAAGCTGGCTTAAAGCTTAACATTCAGAAAACTAAGATCATGGCATCTGGTCCCATCACCTCATGGGAAATGGATGGGGAGACAGTGGAAACAGTGCCAGACCTTATGTTTCTGGGCTCCAAAATCACTGTGGATGGTGACTGCAGCCATGAAATTAAAAGACGCTTACTCCTTGGAAGGAAAGTTATGACCAACCTAGATAGTATATTGAAAAGCAGAGACATTACTTTGCCAACAAAGGTCTGTCTCGTCAAGGGTATGGTTTTTTCCAGTGGTCATGTATGGATGTGAGAGTTGGACTGTGAAGAAAGCTGAGTGCTGAAAAATGGATGCTTTTGAACTGTGGTGTTGGAGAAGACTCTTGAGAGTCCCTTGGACTGCAAGGAGATCCAACCAGTCCATCCTGAAGGAGATCAGTCCTGGGTGTTCATTGGAAGGACTGATGCCGAAGCTGAAACTCCAGTACTTTGGCCACCTCATGTGAAGAGTTGACTCACTGGAAAAGACCCTGATGCTGAGAGGGATTGGGGGCAGGAGGAGAAGGGGACGACAGAGGATGAGATGGCTGGATGGCATCACCGACTCAACGGGCATGAGTTTGAGTAAACTCCGGGAGTTGGTGATGGACAGGGAGGCCTGGTGTGCTGGGATTCATGGGGTCGCAAAGAGCCGGACATGACTGAGCGACTGAACTGAACTGAAAAGACAGCCATTGACCAAAATCATATTTCTGATAAAAGACACATATCCAATATATAAAAAGAGCGCTCAACACTCAATAATAATTAAATAAAAAAAACTCAACTTAAAAAAAATAAACAGGGCAAAATTAAAGAGACATTTTACCAAAGAAGAAATCAGGATGGCAAATATGCACATACAAAGCTCAACACTATCAGTCATTAGGAAAAGACAAATTAAAACTACAAGAAGAAACTACTATAAACTTAGCAGAATGTCTAAAATTAAAATGGCCAACTATACTCTCTGCCTGCTACAATGTAGGAGACCTGGGTTTGATCCCTGGGTCGGGAAGATCCCCTGGAGAAGGGAATGGCTACCCACTCCAGTATTCTTGCTTGGAGAATTCCATGGACAGAGGAGTCTGGCAGGCTATAGTCCATGGGGTTGTGAAGAGTCAGACAGAACTGAGCGATTTTCACATACTGTGTGTAGGTAAGGATGTGGAGAAACTGGAACCATCATACACGTCTGAGAGGAACGTAAAGTAGGCAACCACTCTGGAAAACAGTGTGGCTGTTTCTTAATATGTTAAACTTACACTGACCATATAATGCAGCCATTTTACTCTCAAGTATTTAATCAAGAGAGATGAAAGCATGTGTCCATACAAAAACTAGCCCTTTAATACATTCAGCAGCTTCATTTGTAATACCCAGAAATGGGAAATTACTGTTCTGTCCTCCCACAGGTGAGTGGTTGAACAAGCTGCAGTGTATTTGTTCAACGGTCGCTAATCAACAATAGAAGGAAATGTGCTATTGATGCAAGTTACAATGTGGGTGAATGTCCAAATAATTGTCCTGAGTGAAAGAAGCCAAATTCCCCAAAGTATGATTCCTTTTTTTAAAATAACAATCTAATCTATACTGACAGCAGATGAGTAGATATTTGGGGCTGGCTAGGGGTGTGAAAGAACAGTTACAAAGGGGCACAAGGTAACTTTAGAGAACAATGCACCTTCATAGGTGCATCCATATATCAAAACATCAAATTTTAGACTTTATATATGTATCACTTATTATATGTCTATTATCTCTTAAGAAGGTTATTAAAAAACTTATATGTCATACCCCAGTGTTTACAGCATTATTATTTACAATTGACAAGACATGGAAGCAACCTAAGTGTCCCTCAACAGATGAATGGATAAAGAAAATATTGTATGTCTATACAATGGAATATTAGCCAGCCACAAAGAAGAATGCATTTTTGCCATTTGCAACAACATGTATGGACCTGAAGGACAATATGCTTAGTGAAATGGGTCAAAGACAAATATTGTATGTTATCTCTTACAAAAGTGAATATAAAAAAACAGAAACAGACTCACAGATATAAAGAACAAACTAGTGGTTACCAATGGGGAGAGTGTGGAGGGGAGGGACAAGATAGGAGTAGGGGATTATAGGTGGCGCTAGTGGTAAAGAACCCACTTTCCAGTGCAGGGGACAAAGGAGACCTGGGTTCATCCCTGGGTTGGGAAGATCCCCTGGGGGAGGAAATGGCAACCTATTCTAGTATTCTTGCCTGGAGAATCCCATGGACAGAGGAGCCTGGTGGGCTACAGCCCACAGGGTCGAAAAAAGGCGGGCATGACTGAAGTGACTTAGCATGCACCTGTTTGTGTATACGTTTGGTTCTCTAGGTTCACAGAAAGGAATGTGATAATTTGTTGGGAATATCCCCTGGAGGGCTTCCCTGGTGGCTCAGAAGGTAAAGCATCTGCCTGCAATGAGGGAGACCTGGGTTCAGTCCCTGGGTTGGGACAATCCCCTGGAGAAGGAAACGGCAACCCACTCCAGTACTCTTGCCTGGAAAATTCCATGGACTGAGGAGCCTGGTAGGCTACAATCCATGGGGCTGCAAAGAGTCGGACACGACTGAGCAACTTCACGCACGCACATATCCCCTGGAGAAAGAAACAGCAACCTACTCCAGTATTCTTGCCTGGAGAATCCCATGGATAGAAGAGTCTGCCAGGCTAAAATTCAAGGGGTCTCAATAGTCACATAGGACTTAGTGACTAAACCACCACCAGGGGATTAAGAGGTACAAATTACTATGTATAAACACCATTAAGTGAAATATGTTGCAAACAGTACTTAGAGTACAGTTTCATTTTAGATAAAACTATATAATGTATATATTAATGACTAGGGAAAAGATACTTGTGCTGGTTACTTCTGGGCTAGGTAATTATAGATGATGCTCATTTTCTTCTTTTTGCTTCTATTTTTTAATTGCTCTACAATGAAGATGTATCACGGATATAATAAAAACTCCAACAAAAGTTAGTTTTCAAAAAATATCGATGCTAATGCCCTATAAATGATACTGTGAGGAATATTAGTCTTGGGCCTTAGTGGCCAAAAGAAATATTTAACAGAAGGCTGCAAAAGGGTTTAGGTGCTGTGGAGAGGCCTGAGACGCTGCTGCTCTGAAAATGGAACCCTGTAGGCTACTGCTTGGGTCTGACCATCACAGGTGGTGGCTGGGGTGCTGGCCTTGCCTCCCAGAACAGTTGGCACTTTAGGCCTCCCTGCACAAAGAACAGATGAAAAACAAGGACAAAAAATTTAGCATCTGCCTTGCTTGGGACAAGGGATTCAGTTAGACTGGGTCAACTCTGCTCGGTCAAGCCTCCATTGGACATTTTCCACGTCAGGGTCAGACAGCGAAGAGTGTGAGGGCAGCAAGGGACCCGCTCGTCCGAAGACTTCATTTACAGTTATAGAAAGTGAGGCTCAAATGAGCTCATTGCCCTATCACTCAATCAACATTCCTTCTTGAAAGCTCTAACAGTGGCTTGAAGTGAAATCAATGCTAGACTATCTGAAAACCAAAACAGCCATTTCTGGAGCAGACTCACCCTCTGGGAATCTTAGCACTCAAACTGTTATGGAGAAGAGTTGATGCTGACATATGGCTTTAAAACCCCCAAATCTCCCTTCTCCCCTTCCTCTCGTGAAAACACGAGAATCCAGCCCATGAGTTACTGTCCCTGAGTCACAGAACCATGGAGTTCTTTGAATCTGTTGCAGCAGATTGTAGTTGGGAGAACTACATACACATGAATCTCCACATTTACTGGCTATGATGGGGTTAGCAAATGCTTTTATCCTATATATCAATCGCCACACGCTTGGTTGGAATGTTAAAACGAATTCCAAGGCAGAGCCTGGACTGAGTGAGTGTCATGATTGATTAGAGGTGTCTGGGCTATGGAAGGGGTGATTAACAAATATCTTTACCACATATTTCCATCTTGATCTAGAAAATCTGTTACCCTCAACCTAGTGTTTCTTCATTAAGTCTCTCCCACTATTGATTAACTCACTCTTACAGAATGTCAGATTAATTATTTCAAATATTACTTTATCATCTTCTTACTTAAAAAAACTCTAAAGTTCTCTCCTCATTTCTCACCTAGAAAATTTACCCCCTATATCTAATAATCTAATAATTACACGGTTAGTAGCTCAGTTGTGTCTGAATCTTTGTGACCCCATGGACTGTGGACCGCCAGGCTCCTCTGTCCATGGAATTCTCCAGGCAAGAATAAATACTGGAGTGAGTTGCCATTCCTTCTCCAGGGGATCTTCCCGACTCAGGATTGAACCTGGGTCTCCTGCATCACAGGCAGATTCTTTACCGTCTGATCCACCAGGGAAGCCCCTAATAATTAAGGTCCTCCATAATTTGATGCTATTTATCACTCTGAGCAACCCTTCACAGAATACCCTCTCTGGCCTCTGGCTTATTTCCTATACCCAGAATACACACTCTGGTCAGAAAGAGCCAGCAACAGGAGCTAGGGATGGGAGCTAGATCAAAGGGGAACATATGGGTGAACAGATCATGCTGAGTCACTAGTCAGCCAGGGAGGCCTATGATGGACGGGAGGCTGTTGTGGTAAGGGTTGGAGTCACACCTGTGTGGACAAGCTCTGGCTGAGGCTTGCTCTGTGTGAAGGCCTAGCTTCTATCCCAGTTGAGCTGCCTTAAAGCAGTAGGGTCTTACAGCTGTTCTTGAACAGACACCTGATGCATATCCCACACGTTTTAATCTCTGGGTTCATGGCATCTTCCTCACTTCAGGGCCTGTTTTTTTCCCTTTGTGTCTATTTGAATCCCCACCCCCATCCTTCAGTGCTCAGCATCAAAGCAGAACAATGAGGCTCTGGCCTGTCTCCAGCGACCTGTTTCTCAGGGTCTTGATACCTGACACCATTCCCTAACTCATCTCCACAATTCCACATGGATCTCTCCTAGTTCTATGGTGTTCCCAAGTCTATATTGCCCATGCAGTTACACTCAGGGACTTTATGGATACTGCCTCTGAGATCTATTCAGGTTGAGTGGTCTAAATGTGAACGAGGACATTAAGGTGTCTCTTAACCATTAGATTTAAATACCAGTCTAAGGCAACAAAGCACCACAAACTAGGAATGGAATTCAGCAGCTTAAAGCACAATAAATTCTTACTGCCCATGGCGAAAATGACACAAAATATTATTCCAGAATAAGGGAGAAAGAAAGTAAAGCTATCATGGAAAAATATGAGCAGGTTAACTTTTCCAGCATGCTGAATGGCACCTGAGCAATCCAAGAGTTATTGTACTTGAAAATAAGCAATTGCTGTACACCCTGCTAATGACTGGGCAATGATAGTAAGTTATGACACTCTCCCATGGTGATGAACCTAAAATAAAAGTTTACAATGCACACATTTAATCTGGAATAAACTTACCATTCATAATGCCAAGATAAAAAAACAGAAGCAGGTTTAAATGCCTATGAATTCTGATCAACGTGATGTGGAAAAAATTCAATACCAAGTTTGTTATGAGAAACAGAATAGGGCTACTCATTACTATATCTATGCTTTAGTTTTATCCAGATCAGAAACAGAAAAACCAGAAGCTTTTGCCATATGCCTGTATGCATTCTTTGCTAATTTTAGATGTTAACAAAAAACTGAAGGTAATCTTTCTGTGCTATAACCCTAAAGATACCAAGCCTTGTGGCCATGCTGATAAGTTATGATCAATATTACTGAGAAACCACTGGCTTCCTATCCCTTGTTAGCTGGCACAGAGAAGAGCAGAGGAAACTTCAACATTGAGTCAAGGGAAGAATTCTAGTTGCCATGACCGACATCTGGGGCCACATACAGTGAGCATGGAGACTTCTTCCATTTTGTAGGCCTGTTTTCCCCAGGCCTTTGAAGGCAGAAGAATTCTTTTCCGTCTTGACCATATCTAGGGGTCATGCTGGGGGTGGAGGTTGCTCTGGCATCTCCAAGGCTCTGGAGTGAGGGGCCCAGAACGTGGATGCCCTAGAGCAAGTTTCTGCTACAAGAAGGTGCCAACCTCATGGGCAATAACTGGGTGTAGGCTCCCAACGACAGACAACAGGGAAAGTGCACCTAGTGGGGTTACTGAAACACTTGCCTTGAGGAGTCTGTCTGGGTTGTTTTTAGGCCCCATCTACAGAAGGAGGTTTAAGTAGATTGCCTGGGTTAAGGGAGGTACTGATACTGCAGTTTTCTCATTGAAAGCTGGTTATAGCTCTATTGAGGTAAGAAGGGGTCATGGAGCACTGGGATACAGCTGGTGATGGGGAGAAGAGAGGCAGGAACTGTTTTCCACTGCTGTATCTGTTCTCTAAGTCCAGCACCATCAGTCTGATTGAGTGGATCTGGACTGTGGCACCAGCCCAAGAGGATTCAGAGAGGAGCCCTTTTGGACTCTGGACAGGCTCAGGTCCAAACTAAGAACTGAATTCACCTCATACGGAAAGTCAGCCAAGTTTCCACTGGTAAATCTGGATTCTGTACACAATTTAGTGATTTCCTGTTGGCCACCCCCCACTGCTGCCTCCCTCCCACCTGCGAGTAGTCACCCATCCATAAATCCTGTCCAGCCCTGGATTTCTGCCCAGTGTTCCAGAGGGTTGGACTCACCAAGAAGAGCGGAATTCCCAGGATCCAGGACCAGCTGTGTTCCCAGTGGAGACGTCAGCACTGAAGGAAGGTTCGGTCCAGTGGCTGAGAGCAGGGCCCGGATGTCGTCCAACCGTGTGGGGACGTGGGGGGATTCTGTGAGAAGGAGGACGGGGCATCAGGCAGGTTAAAGCATAAAGGCTTTAAGGGGAGAGGGAGAGGCAGCCATGCATGGAAGTGTGTCCATGTGTAAGGCAGGTGTTACTGTTATTACCTCTAACATCACTTTGCCTAGAGAGAAGGTGTTCCCATCAAGGTGAGTCTGAATTTCAAACACAATATTTGATGTCCGAAACTGTACAGTCAGTGATAAGAATCAGGCATGTTGATTTCTGGAGTTCCTTCCTTACTGTATACCACTTTCTACCACAGGTGCTCTATAAACACATAGCTAAATGAAACTATATTAAAAAGACACTTTGAAAAAGCCAAAGTTTCTTCAGAACTATATGCCAAGTCCTGTGCTAAAATAATTTTCATTCCTTGTTTCATTTAACTCTTAAAACGACCTTTAGAGGGAAGAACTTTGTTATTGTCCCCACAGGCAGGGATAAGTTACATGAATTTCTTATTTCTAAGATCATGTGAGTGGCTTTTTTCTGGGAAGGAAGGGGTACAGTTGTGAGGCAAGGGATTCACTTTGGGATCTGGATTTTTATGTCTAAGTAAGACCAGAGAAGCAGTTCAGGGATGATGTGTTAGTGAAAATCTTGTAATGAGTCAGGGCTGATGTAACCAGGAATCAGTTAACCAGAGCTAAATGTGACAGAAAGGGAAGCACAGTGGCGTGCTTATTAATTTCCTTGAGCAAATAAAGAGGCAAGCAGCTGCTAAATGCAGTGGTAGGATGATCCCAGATTCTGCTGGGAAAGAAGCAGAACTCTGCTCCCCGCTCCTCCCGAGTCTCCTGGCGCACGGCAATTCACACTCCAACGCCAACTCCCACCTTTTTCTCTAGAGCACTTGTTGGAGTGGAAAGAGAAGCAGAAAGGTTGTCCTTGTAATTGATGGTCATTTGAGCAGTGTTCAGAAAGGGCCTGCTGTGTGCTTGTCACCGTGTTCAGTACTTGTTAGAAATGGTAAATAAGTGAGTCACAGTGGGGCCTGGATCTACTTCAGAAACCTGCCTTTGACTGCAAAGACCATCACATACAGAAAACAGTGATGAGCTTACATATTTATATATAAAAATACAACATTATAAAGACACTATATATAGTCTATATAAGTTGAAAATATTCTTTATGTCGTATAGGGTAAAAACATCATGATTGGATTCAGGAACTCGATTTGAGCCATGGCTCTTTCATTCACTAACTTGGGCAAGTCACAATCCCTCTAAGCTTTAGTTTCTTCATCTAAAAATGATTAAAAAAAAAAAAATAACCCTCATCATTTCCAAGGTCTCTTTCTACTCTGATATACCATGGTTTTAGGAATTGATACTGATAGTTTCTTCAAAATTAGACTCTCTCTCTCATCCTTTTTAATATTCTTTCAAAAACATTGAAATTGAATATTGAGGGAAATGGAGTTCCCTCAATAATACAGAAATGGAATATTCCTTCAAGAGTGTTATAATTCAAGAAGGCTTTGCTTATTTATTAATAGCCAAAAGGGGAGGTTATGGCCCATCTTTAAACCCATTGATCTTTCTGGGCCAAATGTCAGTCCCTCCTAATGTCCTTACAGCTTCTGTCATAGTTTACTTCTTCAGGGAATGTCCAGCTAATCTTTTGAGGGAACTGTCAATTCCCCAAGGACAGAAGTCACCTCTTGTGTTTATCCTAAAGCTCTACATGGGACTCAGTGGCAACACTTAATGAACAGCCATTCAGTGGCTATATGAACCCATGAATGAAAGTTGGCCTCATGACAATGCAATCCTCCACAATACAGGTTAAGCCATGGGCCTCATGAAACCTCAGCTTTACACATGAAATCCCTCATTTAAACATTAAGCCACATTTGAGGCTGATTAAAAAAAAAGAGAAATACTACTCCTATATCCATAAAGGACCAAACATAATAGGAAATACCATTCCTATCTCCATAAAAACTAACAAACTTTGATGAATAAACAGGACTTCTAATTGAGGAAGTTAAGAATCTAAATAGTGTTTTTTTTTTTTTTTTCCCCCATCCAGGTTGATTAAAATGGGAAGACTTCATGCTCTTCAAACTCCGCGTTCATGGTCATACTGAATTAGCGTTGGAATGCTGCAGATTTGGCTCCCAGAGCATACACACTTCATAGGCAGAGCTACATTAGCAGCCACACTTCCTACACGTTCATCTCTGTTAGCAGAGGTGATCAGGAAGGTTATTAGAGAGGAAATCCCCACAGTAAGCACCATAACTCAGTGTGGGGCAACAGTCTGGGGCCCCAGGCTCCAGACGAGCAGCTCAGCCAGAAAAAACCCAACACAAAACAAATGACATCCTTCACGGAGCTGATTTTCTGTGGCTTCCTAATATGACTGGAGGTTTATGCAGCCACTGTTGAGATGAAGACCCACGTGGGTCTCTGTGAAATCTGAGTGGGCAGGGGTAGACTCTATGCTTTGCTATATCATCACTGGGGTGTGAAAATATGAATAAAGTTTACTTACTTTCCCCTGTGGAAGGCCATAATATATGTATGTGCGGTATGTAATTATTCATATTTCTCATCTTTTCCTCACCCCCCAAGAATAATAGCTCTCTCTTAGTGAGATAACTAGCATACATGCTCTAATAATTGCCTTTTTTTAAAAGTTTTTTTTTGATGTGGGCCATTTTTAAAGTCTTTCTTGAATTTGTTACAACATTGCTTCTGTTTTACATTTTGGTTTTTTGACTGCAAGGCATGTGGGATCTGAGGTCCCTGACCAGGGATCGAACCTGCACCCTCTGCACGGGAAGGTGAAGTCCTAACTACTGGGCCATCAGGGAAGTCCCCTCTAATAACTGCCTTTAAAAAAAAGAAAGACAAAAACAAGCTTCTTTATCCCCCGCCACCCCCCCCCCCCCCCAACAATTCCCAGACTCTGCTGGGAAGAGAAGTA